>NC_068317.1:604791-947150 GCF_025860055.1 Xyrauchen texanus | reverse complement strand
TCAGAATTATTTATTTAATGATGAATCATGACTTTTTATTTATATCCCTCACAGCCAGCTATGCATTACAAGTAAAAATTGCATCATTACATCATCTCAAAAAGCTTTTTGGCGTGATATCTCATCAGAATTCACGTATTAAATGATGAAACATGACTTTTCACTAATATCACTCACAGGCAGCTAAGCATTGACGAAGAAAGCATTTCAAGTAAAACTTGCATCATTACATCAGCTCAAAAAGCACTTTGGAGTAATTTCTCATCAGAATTTATTTAATGATGAAACATCACTTTTCACTAATATGTCCAACAGGCAGCTATGCATTTAGAAAGAAAGTATTACGAGTCAAAAATGCATTATTGCATTATATTTGCATGCATTGTAAGTAATTGCTTTAAAGAATCTGAAAGTCAGCAAGAAACTATGCAAACTTCATGTAACAGCTTTCCATGTTCCAGAAGCAGATTTTTATATCTCAACAAGCTGTTTGGAATAATTTCTCAGCAGAATTCATTTATTTAATGATGAATCATGACTTTTTATTTATATCCCTCACAGCCAGCTATGCATTACAAGTAAAAATTGCATCATTACATCATCTCAAAAAGCTTTTTGGAGTGATATCAGAATTTACTTATTAAATGATTAAACGTCTCGGGTTACTTGTTTAACCATTGTTCCCTGAATAAAGCGGAACGAGATGCTGCGCTTTGCTAAGCGATTTTGGGAACAATCCTACATTGTGACCAGCTGTGAATATGTGTTAACAAAATGCATTGAGGAAGAAAGCATTTCAAGTAAAAAAATGCATCATTACATCATCTCAAAAAGCTTTTTGCAGTGATATCGCAATGATGAAACATGACTTTTCACTAATATCACACACAGGTAGTTAAGCATTGACGAAGAAAGCATTTCAAGTAAAACTTGCATCATTACATCAGCTCAAAAAGCTTTTTGGAGTGATATCAGAATTTACTTATTAAATGATTAAACGTCTCGGGTTACTTGTTTAACCATTGTTCCCTGAATAAAGCGGAACGAGATGCTGCGCTTTGCTAAGCGATTTTGGGAACAATCCTACATTGTGACCAGCTGTGAATATGTGTTAACAAAATGCATTGAGGAAGAAAGCATTTCAAGTAAAAAAAATGCATCATTACATCATCTCAAAAAGCTTTTTGCAGTGATATCGCAAATGATGAAACATGACTTTTCACTAATATCACACACAAGCAGTTAAGCATTGACGAAGAAAGAATTTCAAGTAAAACTTGCATCATTACATCATCTCAAAAAGCGTTTTGGAGTGATATATCATCAGAATTCACTTATTAAATGATGAAACATGACTTTTAACTAATATCACTAACTGGCAGCTATGCTTTGAGAAAGAAAGCATTACTAGTCAAAAATGCATTATTGCATTATATTTTCATGTATTGTAAGTAATTACATGAAAGATTCTGAAAGTCAGCAAAGGAACAATGCAAACTTCATGTAACAGCTTTCCATGTTCCAGAAGCATATTTTTTTATCTCGACAAGATCTTTGGAATAATTTCTCATCAGAATTCATTTATTTAATGATGAATCATGACTTTTTATTTATATCCCTCACAGCCAGCTATGCATTACAAGTAAAAATCGCATCATTACATCATCTCAAAAAGCTTTTTGGAGTGATATCTCATCAGAATTTACTTATTAAATGATTAAACGTCTCGGGTTACTTGTTTAACCATTGTTCCCTGAATAAAGCGGAACGAGATGCTGCGCTTTGCTAAGCGATTTTGGGAACAATCCTACATTGTGACCAGCTGTGAATATGTGTTAACAAAATGCATTGAGGAAGAAAGCATTTCAAGTAAAAAAATGCATCATTACATCATCTCAAAAAGCTTTTTGCAGTGATATCTCATCAGAATTCACGTATTAAATGGTGAAACATGACTTTTTACTAATATCACTAACTGGCAGCTATGCTTTGAGAAAGAAAGCATTACTAGTCAAAAATGCATTAATGCAGTATATTTTCATGTATTGTAAGTAATTGCATTTAATAATCTGAAAGTCAGCAAACTTCATGTAACAGCTTTCCATGTTCCAGAAGCATATTTTTTTATCTCAACAAGATCTTTGGAATAATTTCTCATCAGAATTCATTTATTTAATGATGCATCATGACTTTTTATTTATATCCCTCACAGCCAGCTATGCATTACAAGTAAAAATCGCATCATTACATCATCTCAAAAAGCTTTTTGGAGTGATATCTCATCAGAATTTACTTATTAAATGATTAAACGTCTCGGGTTACTTGTTTAAACATTGTTCCCTGAATAAAGTGGAACGAGATGCTGCGCTTTGCTAAGCGATTTTGGGAACAATCCTACATTGTGACCAGCTGTGAATATGTGTTAACAAAATGCATTGAGGAAGAAAGCATTTCAAGTAAAAAAATGCATCATTACATCATCTCAAAAAGCTTTTTGCAGTGATCGCAATGATGAAACATGACTTTTCACTAATATCACTCACAGGCAGCTAAGCATTGACGAAGAAAGCATTTCAAGTAAAACTTGCATCATTACATCAGCTCAAAAAGCTTTTTGGAGTGATATCAGAATTTACTTATTAAATGATTAAACGTCTCGGGTTACTTGTTTAACCATTGAACCCTGAATAAAGCGGAACGAGATGCTGCGCTTTGCTAAGCGATTTTGGGAACAATCCTACATTGTGACCAGCTGTGAATATGTGTTAACAAAATGCATTGAGGAAGAAAGCATTTCAAGTAAAACTTGCATCATTACATCAGCTCAAAAAGCTTTTTGCAGTGATATCTCATCAGAATTCACGTATTAAATGGTGAAACATGACTTTTCACTAATATCACTCACAGGCAGCTAAGCATTGACGAAGAAAGCATTTCAAGTAAAACTTGCATCATTACATCAGCTCAAAAAGCTTTTTGGAGTGATATATCATAAGAATTCACTTATTAAATGATGAAACATGACTTTTAACTAATATCATTAACTGGCAGCTATGCTTTGAGAAAGAAAGCATTACTAGTCAAAAATGCATTATTGCATTATATTTTCATGTATTGTAAGTAATTGCATTTAATAATCTGAAAGTCGGCATGGAACTATGCAAACTTCATGTAACAGCTTTCCATGTTCCAGAAGCATATTTTTTTTATCTCAACAAGATCTTTGGAATAATTTCTCATCAGAATTCATTTATTTAATGATGAATCATGACTTTTTATTTATATCCCTCACAGCCAGCTATGCATTACAAGTAAAAATTGCATCATTACATCATCTCAAAAAGCTTTTTGGAGTGATATCTCATCAGAATTTACTTATTAAATGATGAAACATGACTTTTCACTAATATCACTCACAGGCAGCTAAGCATTGACGAAGAAAGCATTTCAAGTAAAACTTGCATCATTACATCAGCTCAAAAAGCTTTTTGGAGTGATATATCATAAGAATTCACTTATTAAATGATGAAACATGACTTTTAACTAATATCATTAACTGGCAGCTATGCTTTGAGAAAGAAAGCATTACTAGTCAAAAATGCATTATTGCATTATATTTTCATGTATTGTAAGTAATTGCATTTAATAATCTGAAAGTCGGCATGGAACTATGCAAACTTCATGTAACAGCTTTCCATGTTCCAGAAGCATATTTTTTTTTTTTCTCAACAAGATCTTTGGAATAATTTCTCATCAGAATTCATTTATTTAATGATGAATCATGACTTTTTATTTATATCCCTCACAGCCAGCTATGCATTACAAGTAAAAATTGCATCATTACATCATCTCAAAAAGCTTTTTGGAGTGATATCTCATCAGAATTTACTTATTAAATGATGAAACATGACTTTTCACTAATATCACTCACAGGCAGCTAAGCATTGACGAAGAAAGCATTTCAAGTAAAACTTGCATCATTACATCAGCTCAAAAAGCACTTTGGAGTAATTTCTCATCAGAATTTATTTAATGATGAAACATCACTTTTCACTAATATGTCCAACAGGCAGCTATGCATTTAGAAAGAAAGTATTACGAGTCAAAAATGCATTATTGCATTATATTTGCATGCATTGTAAGTAATTGCTTTAAAGAATCTGAAAGTCAGCAAGAAACTATGCAAACTTCATGTAACAGCTTTCCATGTTCCAGAAGCAGATTTTTATATCTCAACAAGCTGTTTGGAATAATTTCTCAGCAGAATTCATTTATTTAATGATGAATCATGACTTTTTATTTATATCCCTCACAGCCAGCTATGCATTACAAGTAAAAATTGCATCATTACATCATCTCAAAAAGCTTTTTGGAGTGATATCAGAATTTACTTATTAAATGATTAAACGTCTCGGGTTACTTGTTTAACCATTGTTCCCTGAATAAAGCGGAACGAGATGCTGCGCTTTGCTAAGCGATTTTGGGAACAATCCTACATTGTGACCAGCTGTGAATATGTGTTAACAAAATGCATTGAGGAAGAAAGCATTTCAAGTAAAAAAATGCATCATTACATCATCTCAAAAAGCTTTTTGCAGTGATATCTCATCAGAATTCACGTATTAAATGGTGAAACATGACTTTTCACTAATATCACACACAGGCAGCTAAGCATTGACGAAGAAAGCATTTCAAGTAAAACTTGCATCATTACATCATCTCAAAAAGCTTTTTGGAGTGATATATCATCAGAATTCACTTATTAAATGATGAAACATGACTTTTAACTAATATCACTAACTGGCAGCTATGCTTTGAGAAAGAAAGCATTACTAGTCAAAAATGCATTATTGCATTATATTTTCATGTATTGTAAGTAATTGCATTTAATAATCTGAAAGTCAGCATGGAACTATGCAAACTTCATTTAACAGCTTTCCATGTTCCAGAAGCATATTTTTTTTATCTCAACAAGCTGTTTGGAATAATAACTCATCAGAATTCATTTATTTAATGATGAATCATGACTTTTTATTTATATCCCTCACAGCCAGCTATGCATTACAAGTAAAAATTGCATCATTACATCATCTCAAAAAGCTTTTTGGAGTGATATCTCATCAGAATTTACTTATTAAATGATTAAACGTCTCGGGTTACTTGTTTAACCATTGTTCCCTGAATAAAGTGGAACGAGATGCTGCGCTTTGCTAAGCGATTTTGGGAACAATCCTACATTGTGACCAGCTGTGAATATGTGTTAACAAAATGCATTGAGGAAGAAAGCATTTCAAGTAAAAAATGCATCATTACATCATCTCAAAAAGCTTTTTGCAGTGATATCGCAATGATGAAACATGACTTTTCACTAATATCACTCACAGGCAGCTAAGCATTGACGAAGAAAGCATTTCAAGTAAAACTTGCATCATTACATCAGCTCAAAAAGCTTTTGGAGTGATATCAGAATTTACTTATTAAATGATTAAACGTCTCGGGTTACTTGTTTAACCATTGAACCCTGAATAAAGCGGAACGAGATGCTGCGCTTTGCTAAGCGATTTTGGGAACAATCCTACATTGTGACCAGCTGTGAATATGTGTTAACAAAATGCATTGAGGAAGAAAGCATTTCAAGTAAAAAAATGCATCATTACATCATCTCAAAAAGCTTTTTGCAGTGATATCTCATCAGAATTCACGTATTAAATGGTGAAACATGACTTTTCACTAATATCACTCACAGGCAGCTAAGCATTGACGAAGAAAGCATTTCAAGTAAAACTTGCATCATTACATCAGCTCAAAAAGCTTTTTGGAGTGATATATCATAAGAATTCACTTATTAAATGATGAAACATGACTTTTAACTAATATCATTAACTGGCAGCTATGCTTTGAGAAAGAAAGCATTACTAGTCAAAAATGCATTATTGCATTATATTTTCATGTATTGTAAGTAATTGCATTTAATAATCTGAAAGTCGGCATGGAACTATGCAAACTTCATGTAACAGCTTTCCATGTTCCAGAAGCATATTTTTTTTATCTCAACAAGATCTTTGGAATAATTTCTCATCAGAATTCATTTATTTAATGATGAATCATGACTTTTTATTTATATCCCTCACAGCCAGCTATGCATTACAAGTAAAAATTGCATCATTACATCATCTCAAAAAGCTTTTTGGAGTGATATCAGAATTTACTTATTAAATGATTAAACGTCTCGGGTTACTTGTTTAACCATTGAACCCTGAATAAAGCGGAACGAGATGCTGCGCTTTGCTAAGCAATTTTGGGAACAATCCTACATTGTGACCAGCTGTGAATATGTGTTAACAAAATGCATTGAGGAAGAAAGCATTTCAAGTAAAAAATGCATCATTACATCATCTCAAAAAGCTTTTTGCAGTGATATCTCATCAGAATTCACGTATTAAATGGTGAAACATGACTTTTCACTAATATCACTCACAGGCAGCTAAGCATTGACGAAGAAAGCATTTCAAGTAAAACTTGCATCATTACATCATCTCAAAAAGCTTTTTGGAGTGATATATCATCAGAATTCACTTATTAAATGATGAAACATGACTTTTAACTAATATCACTAACTGGCAGCTATGGATTGAGAAAGAAAGCATTACTAGTCAAAAATGCATTATTGCATTATATTTTCATGTATTGTAAGTAATTGCATTTAATAATCTGAAAGTCGGCATGGAACTATGCAAACTTCATGTAACAGCTTTCCATGTTCCAGAAGCATATTTTTTTTATCTCAACAAGATCTTTGGAATAATTTCTCATCAGAATTCATTTATTTAATGATGAATCATGACTTTTTATTTATATCCCTCACAGCCAGCTATGCATTACAAGTAAAAATTGCATCATTACATCATCTCAAAAAGCTTTTTGGAGTTATATCTCATCAGAATTTACTTATTAAATGATCAAACGTCTCGGGTTACTTGTTTAACCATTGTTCCCTGAATAAAGCGGAACAAGATGCTGCGCTTTGCTAAGCGATTTTGGGAACAATCCTACATTGTGACCAGCTGTGAATATGTGTTAACAAAATGCATTGAGGAAGAAAGCATTTCAAGTAAAAAAATGCATCATTACATCATCTCAAAAAGCTTTTTGCAGTGATATCTCATCAGAATTCACTTATTAAATGATGAAACATGACTTTTACTAATTACTAACGGGCAGCTATGCTTTGAGAAAGAAAGCATTACTAGTCAAAAATGCATTATTGCATTATATTTTCATGTATTGTAAGTAATTGCATTTAATAATCTGAAAGTCGGCATGGAACTATGCAAACTTCATGTAACAGCTTTCCATGTTCCAGAAGCATATTTTTTTTTATCTCAACAAGATCTTTGGAATAATTTCTCAGAATTCATTTATTTAATGATGAATCATGACTTTTTATTTATATCCCTCACAGCCAGCTATGCATTACAAGTAAAAATTGCATCATTACATCATCTCAAAAAGCTTTTTGGAGTGATATCTCATCAGAATTTACTTATTAAATGATTAAACGTCTCGGGTTACTTGTTTAACCATTGTTCCCTGAATAAAGCGGAACGAGATGCTGCGCTTTGCTAAGCGATTTTGGGAACAATCCTACATTGTGACCAGCTGTGAATATGTGTTAACAAAATGCATTGAGGAAGAAAGCATTTCAAGTAAAAAAATGCATCATTACATCATCTCAAAAAGCTTTTTGCAGTGATATCTCATCAGAATTCACGTATTAAATGGTGAAACATGACTTTTCTCAAATATCACTCACAGGCAGCTAAGCATTGACGAAGAAAGCATTTCAAGTAAAACTTGCATCATTACAACAGCTCAAAAAGCTTTATGGAGTGATATATCATCAGAATTCACTTATTAAATGATGAAACATGACTTTTAACTAATACCACTAACTGGCAGCTATGCTTTGAGAAAGAAAGCATTACTAGTCAAAAATGCATTATATTTTCATGTATGGTAAGTAATTGCATTTAATAATCTGAAAGTCAGCAAAGGAACTATGCAAACTTCATGTAACAGCTTTCCATGTTCCAGAAGCATATTTTTTTATCTCAACAAGCTCTTTGGAATAATTTCTCATCAGAATTATTTATTTAATGATGAATCATGACTTTTTATTTATATCCCTCACAGCCAGCTATGCATTACAAGTAAAAATTGCATCATTACATCATCTCAAAAAGCTTTTTGGCGTGATATCTCATCATAATTCACGTATTAAATGATGAAACATGACTTTTCACTAATATCACTCACAGGCAGCTAAGCATTGACGAAGAAAGCATTTCAAGTAAAACTTGCATCATTACATCAGCTCAAAAAGCACTTTGGAGTAATTTCTCATCAGAATTTATTTAATGATGAAACATCACTTTTCACTAATATGTCCAACAGGCAGCTATGCATTTAGAAAGAAAGTATTACGAGTCAAAAATGCATTATTGCATTATATTTGCATGCATTGTATGTAATTGCTTTAAAGAATCTGAAAGTCAGCAAGAAACTATGCAAACTTCATGTAACAGCTTTCCATGTTCCAGAAGCAGATTTTTATATCTCAACAAGCTGTTTGGAATAATTTCTCAGCAGAATTCATTTATTTAATGATGAATCATGACTTTTTATTTATATCCCTCACAGCCAGCTATGCATTACAAGTAAAAATTGCATCATTACATCATCTCAAAAAGCTTTTTGGAGTGATATCAGAATTTACTTATTAAATGATTAAACGTCTCGGGTTACTTGTTTAACCATTGTTCCCTGAATAAAGCGGAACGAGATGCTGCGCTTTGCTAAGCGATTTTGGGAACAATCCTACATTGTGACCAGCTGTGAATATGTGTTAACAAAATGCATTGAGGAAGAAAGCATTTCAAGTAAAAAATGCATCATTACATCATCTCAAAAAGCTTTTTGCAGATGATATCATGACTTTCATTAAATGATGAAACATGACTTTTCACTAATATCATTTCAAGCACGATTTGCAGCATTTCAGTAAAACCTTGAAGTACATCTCACTAATATCACTCACAGGCAGCTAAGCATTGACGAAGAAAGCATTTCAAGTAAAACTTGCATCATTACATCATCTCAAAAAGCTTTTTGGAGTGATATATCATCAGAATTCACTTATTAAATGATGAAACATGACTTTTAACTAATATCACTAACTGGCAGCTATGCTTTGAGAAAGAAAGCATTACTAGTCAAAAATGCATTATTGCATTATATTTTCATGTATTGTAAGTAATTGCATTTAATAATCTGAAAGTCAGCAATGGAACTATGCAAACTTCATGTAACAGCTTTCCATGTTCCAGAAGCATATTTTTTTATCTCAACAAGATCTTTGGAATAATTTCTCATCAGAATTCATTTATTTAATGATGAATCATGACTTTTTATTTATATCCCTCACAGCCAGCTATGCATTGTAAAAATTGCATCATTACATCATCTCAAAAAGCTTTTTGGAGTGATATCTCATCAGAATTTACTTATTAAATGATTAAACGTCTCGGGTTACTTGTTTAACCATTGAACCCTGAATAAAGCGGAACGAGATGCTGCGCTTTGCTAAGCGATTTTGGGAACAATCCTACATTGTGACCAGCTGTGAATATGTGTTAACAAAATGCATTGAGGAAGAAAGCATTTCAAGTAAAAAAATGCATCATTACATCATCTCAAAAAGCTTTTTGCAGTGATATCTCATCAGAATTCACGTATTAAATGATGAAACATGACTTTTAACTAATATCACTAACTGGCAGCTATGCTTTGAGAAAGCATTACTAGTCAAAAATGCATTATTGCATTATATTTTCATGTATTGTAAGTAATTGCATTTAATAATCTGAAAGTCGGCATGGAACTATGCAAACTTCATGTAACAGCTTTCCATGTTCCAGAAGCATATTTTTTTATCTCAACAAGCTCTTTGGAATAATTTCTCATCAGAATTCATTTATTTAATGATGAATCATGACTTTTTATTTATATCCCTCACAGCCAGCTATGCATTACAAGTAAAAATTGCATCATTACATCATCTCAAAAAGCTTTTTGGAGTGATATCTCATCAGAATTTACTTATTAAATGATTAAACGTCTCGGGTTACTTGTTTAACCATTGTTCCCTGAATAAAGCGGAACGAGATGCTGCGCTTTGCTAAGCGATTTTGGGAACAATCCTACATTGTGACCAGCTGTGAATATGTGTTAACAAAATGCATTGAGGAAGAAAGCATTTCAAGTAAAAAATGCATCATTACATCATCTCAAAAAGCTTTTTGCAGTGATACGCAATGATGAAACATGACTTTTCACTAATATCACTCACAGGCAGCTAAGCATTGACGAAGAAAGCATTTCAAGTAAAACTTGCATCATTACATCAGCTCAAAAAGCTTTTTGGAGTGATATCAGAATTTACTTATTAAATGATTAAACGTCTCGGGTTACTTGTTTAACCATTGAACCCTGAATAAAGCGGAACGAGATGCTGCGCTTTGCTAAGCGATTTTGGGAACAATCCTACATTGTGACCAGCTGTGAATATGTGTTAACAAAATGCATTGAGGAAGAAAGCATTTCAAGTAAAAAAATGCATCATTACATCATCTCAAAAAGCTTTTTGCAGTGATATCTCATCAGAATTCACGTATTAAATGGTGAAACATGACTTTTCACTAATATCACTCACAGGCAGCTAAGCATTGACGAAGAAAGCATTTCAAGTAAAACTTGCATCATTACATCAGCTCAAAAAGCTTTTTGGAGTGATATATCATCAGAATTCACTTATTAAATGATGAAACATGACTTTTAACTAATATCACTAACTGGCAGCTATGCTTTGAGAAAGAAAGCATTACTAGTCAAAAATGCATTATTGCATTATATTTTCATGTATTGTAAGTAATTGCATTTAATAATCTGAAAGTCGGCATGGAACTATGCAAACTTCATGTAACAGCTTTCCATGTTCCAGAAGCATATTTTTTTTTATCTCAACAAGATCTTTGGAATAATTTCTCATCAGAATTCATTTATTTAATGATGAATCATGACTTTTTATTTATATCCCTCACAGCCAGCTATGC
Organism: Xyrauchen texanus; assembly: GCF_025860055.1. Classification (NCBI taxonomy): domain Eukaryota; kingdom Metazoa; phylum Chordata; class Actinopteri; order Cypriniformes; family Catostomidae; genus Xyrauchen; species Xyrauchen texanus. Next base: position 935,979 of record NC_068317.1, on the reverse strand, counting down.
ATTACAAGTAAAAATTGCATCATTACATCATCTCAAAAAGCTTTTTGGAGTGATATCTCATCAGAATTTACTTATTAAATGATGAAACATGACTTTTCACTAATATCACTCACAGGCAGCTAAGCATTGACTGAAGAAAGCATTTCAAGTAAAACTTGCATCATTACATCAGCTCAAAAAGCTTTTGGAGTGATATATCATAAGAATTCACTTATTAAATGATGAAACATGACTTTTAACTAATATCATTAACTGGCAGCTATGCTTTGAGAAAGAAAGCATTACTAGTCAAAAATGCATTATTGCATTATATTTTCATGTATTGTAAGTAATTGCATTTAATAATCTGAAAGTCGGCATGGAACTATGCAAACTTCATGTAACAGCTTTCCATGTTCCAGAAGCATATTTTTTTATCTCAACAAGCTCTTTGGAATAATTTCTCATCAGAATTCATTTATTTAATGATGAATCATGACTTTTTATTTATATCCCTCACAGCCAGCTATGCATTACAAGTAAAAATTGCATCATTACATCATCTCAAAAAGCTTTTTGGAGTGATATCTCATCAGAATTCACTTATTAAATGATGAAACATGACTTTTCACTAATATCACTCACAGGCAGCTAAGCATTGACGAAGAAAGCATTTCAAGTAAAACTTGCATCATTACATCAGCTCAAAAAGCACTTTGGAGTAATTTCTCATCAGAATTTATTTAATGATGAAACATCACTTTTCACTAATATGTCTAACAGGCAGCTATGCATTTAGAAAGAAAGTATTACTAGTCAAAAATGCATTATTGCATTATATTTGCATGCATTGTAAGTAATTGCATTTAAAGAATCTGAAAGTCAGCAAGAAACTATGCAAACTTCATGTAACAGCTTTCCATGTTCCAGAAGCAGATTTTTATATCTCAACAAGCTGTTTGGAATAATTTCTCAGCAGAATTCATTTATTTAATGATGAATCATGACTTTTTATTTATATCCCTCACAGCCAGCTATGCATTACAAGTAAAAATTGCATCATTACATCATCTCAAAAAGCTTTTTGGAGTGATATCAGAATTTACTTATTAAATGATTAAACGTCTCGGGTTACTTGTTTAACCATTGTTCCCTGAATAAAGCGGAACGAGATGCTGCGCTTTGCTAAGCGATTTTGGGAACAATCCTACATTGTGACCAGCTGTGAATATGTGTTAACAAAATGCATTGAGGAAGAAAGCATTTCAAGTAAAAAAATGCATCATTACATCATCTCAAAAAGCTTTTTGCAGTGATATCGCAAATGATGAAACATGACTTTTCACTAATATCACACACAGGCAGTTAAGCATTGACGAAGAAAGCATTTCAAGTAAAACTTGCATCATTACATCAGCTCAAAAAGCTTTTTGGAGTGATATATCATCAGAATTCACTTATTAAATGATGAAACATGACTTTTAACTAATATCACTAACTGGCAGCTATGCTTTGAGAAAGAAAGCATTACTAGTCAAAAATGCATTATTGCATTATATTTTCATGTATTGTAAGTAATTGCATTTAATAATCTGAAAGTCAGCAATGGAACTATGCAAACTTCATGTAACAGCTTTCCATGTTCCAGAAGCATATTTTTTTATCTCAACAAGCTCTTTGGAATAATTTCTCATCAGAATTCATTTATTTAATGATGAATCATGACTTTTTATTTATATCCCTCACAGCCAGCTATGCATTACAAGTAAAAATTGCATCATTACATCATCTCAAAAAGCTTTTTGGAGTGATATCTCATCAGAATTTACTTATTAAATGATTAAACGTCTCGGGTTACTTGTTTAACCATTGTTCCCTGAATAAAGCGGAACGAGATGCTGCGCTTTGCTAAGCGATTTTGGGAACAATCCTACATTGTGACCAGCTGTGAATATGTGTTAACAAAATGCATTGAGGAAGAAAGCATTTCAAGTAAAAAAATGCATCATTACCTCATCTCAAATCGATTTTTGCAGTGCTATCTCAAATGATGAAACATGACTTTTCACTAATATCACACACAGGCAGTTAAGCATTGACGAAGAAAGCATTTCAAGTAAAACTTGCATCATTACATCAGCTCAAAAAGCGTTTTGGAGTGATATATCATCAGAATTCACTTATTAAATGATGAAACATGACTTTTAACTAATATCACTAACTGGCAGCTATGCTTTGAGAAAGAAAGCATTACTAGTCAAAAATGCATTATTGCATTATATTTTCATGTATTGTAAGTAATTGCATTTAATAATCTGAAAGTCAGCAAAGGAACTATGCAAACTTCATGTAACAGCTTTTCCATGTTCCAGAAGCATATTTTTTATCTCAACAAGCTCTTTGGAATAATTTCTCATCAGAATTCATTTATTTAATGATGAATCATGACTTTTTATTTATATCCCTCACAGCCAGCTATGCATTACAAGTAAAAATTGCATCATTACATCATCTCAAAAAGCTTTTTGGAGTGATATCTCATCAGAATTTACTTATTAAATGATTAAACGTCTCGGGTTACTTGTTTAACCATTGTTCCCTGAATAAAGCGGAACGAGATGCTGCGCTTTGCTAAGCGATTTTGGGAACAATCCTACATTGTGACCAGCTGTGAATATGTGTTAACAAAATGCATTGAGGAAGAAAGCATTTCAAGTAAAAAATGCATCATTACATCATCTCAAAAAGCTTTTTGCAGTGATATCTCATCAGAATTCACGTATTAAATGGTGAAACATGACTTTTCACTAATATCACTAACTGGCAGCTATGCTTTGAGAAAGAAAGCATTACTAGTCAAAAATGCATTAATGCAGTATATTTTCATGTATTGTAAGTAATTGCATTTAATAATCTGAAAGTCAGCAGAACTATAAACTTCATGTAACAGCTTTCCATGTTCCAGAAGCATATTTTTTTATCTCAACAAGATCTTTGGAATAATTTCTCATCAGAATTCATTTATTTAATGATGCATCATGACTTTTTATTTATATCCCTCACAGCCAGCTATGCATTACAAGTAAAAATTGCATCATTACATCATCTCAAAAAGCTTTTTGGAGTGATATCTCATCAGAATTTACTTATTAAATGATTAAACGTCTCGGGTTACTTGTTTAACCATTGTTCCCTGAATAAAGCGGAACGAGATGCTGCGCTTTGCTAAGCGATTTTGGGAACAATCCTACATTGTGACCAGCTGTGAATATGTGTTAACAAAATGCATTGAGGAAGAAAGCATTTCAAGTAAAAAAATGCATCATTACATCATCTCAAAAAGCTTTTTGCAGTGATATCTCATCAGATTACGTATAAATGATGAAACATGACTTTTCACTAATATCACTCACAGGCAGCTAAGCATTGACGAAGAAAGCATTTCAAGTAAAACTTGCATCATTACATCAGCTCAAAAAGCTTTTTGGAGTGATATATCATCAGAATTCACTTATTAAATGATGAAACATGACTTTTAACTAATATCACTAACTGGCAGCTATGCTTTGAGAAAGAAAGCATTACTAGTCAAAAATGCATTATTGCATTATATTTTCATGTATTGTAAGTAATTGCATTTAATAATCTGAAAGTCGGCATGGAACTATGCAAACTTCATGTAACAGCTTTCCATGTTCCAGAAGCATATTTTTTTATCTCAACAAGCTCTTTGGAATAATTTCTCATCAGAATTCATTTATTTAATGATGAATCATGACTTTTTATTTATATCCCTCACAGCCAGCTATGCATTACAAGTAAAAATTGCATCATTACATCATCTCAAAAAGCTTTTTGGAGTGATATCTCATCAGAATTTACTTATTAAATGATTAAACGTCTCGGGTTACTTGTTTAACCATTGTTCCCTGAATAAAGCGGAACGAGATGCTGCGCTTTGCTAAGCGATTTTGGGAACAATCCTACATTGTGACCAGCTGTGAATATGTGTTAACAAAATGCATTGAGGAAGAAAGCATTTCAAGTAAAAAAATGCATCATTACATCATCTCAAAAAGCTTTTTGCAGTGATATCTCATCAGAATTCACGTATTAAATGGTGAAACATGACTTTTCACTAATATCACTCACAGGCAGCTAAGCATTGACGAAGAAAGCATTTCAAGTAAAACTTGCATCATTACATCATCTCAAAAAGCTTTTTGGAGTGATATATCATCAGAATTCACTTATTAAATGATGAAACATGACTTTTAACTAATATCACTAACTGGCAGCTATGGATTGAGAAAGAAAGCATTACTAGTCAAAAATGCATTATTGCATTATATTTTCATGTATTGTAAGTAATTGCATTTAATAATCTGAAAGTCGGCATGGAACTATGCAAACTTCATGTAACAGCTTTCCATGTTCCAGAAGCATATTTTTTTTTATCTCAACAAGCTCTTTGGAATAATTTCTCATCAGAATTCATTTATTTAATGATGAATCATGACTTTTTATTTATATCCCTCACAGCCAGCTATGCATTACAAGTAAAAATTGCATCATTACATCATCTCAAAAAGCTTTTTGGAGTGATATCAGAATTTACTTATTAAATGATTAAACGTCTCGGGTTACTTGTTTAACCATTGTTCCCTGAATAAAACGGAACGAGATGCTGCGCTTTGCTAAGCGATTTTGGGAACAATCCTACATTGTGACCAGCTGTGAATATGTGTTAACAAAATGCATTGAGGAAGAAAGCATTTCAAGTAAAAAAATGCATCATTACATCATCTCAAAAAGCTTTTTGCAGTGATATCGCAATGATGAAACATGACTTTTCACTAATATCACACACAGGTAGTTAAGCATTGACGAAGAAAGCATTTCAAGTAAAACTTGCATCATTACATCAGCTCAAAAAGCTTTTTGGAGTGATATCAGAATTTACTTATTAAATGATTAAACGTCTCGGGTTACTTGTTTAACCATTGAACCCTGAAAAAAGCGGAACGAGATGCTGCGCTTTGCTAAGCGATTTTGGGAACAATCCTACATTGTGACCAGCTGTGAATATGTGTTAACAAAATGCATTGAGGAAGAAAGCATTTAAAGTAAAAAATGCATCATTACATCATCTCAAAAAGCTTTTTGCAGTGATATCTCATCAGAATTCACGTATTAAATGGTGAAACATGACTTTTCACTAATATCACTCACAGGCAGCTAAGCATTGACGAAGAAAGCATTTCAAGTAAAATTTGCATCATTACATCAGCTCAAAAAGCTTTTTGGAGTGATATATCATAAGAATTCACTTATTAAATGATGAAACATGACTTTTAACTAATATCATTAACTGGCAGCTATGCTTTGAGAAAGAAAGCATTACTAGTCAAAAATGCATTATTGCATTATATTTTCATGTATTGTAAGTAATTGCATTTAATAATCTGAAAGTCGGCATGGAACTATGCAAACTTCATGTAACAGCTTTCCATGTTCCAGAAGCATATTTTTTTTATCTCAACAAGATCTTTGGAATAATTTCTCATCAGAATTCATTTATTTAATGATGAATCATGACTTTTTATTTATATCCCTCACAGCCAGCTATGCATTACAAGTAAAAATTGCATCATTACATCATCTCAAAAAGCTTTTTGGAGTGATATCTATCAGAATTTACTTATTAAATGATTAAACGTCTCGGGTTACTTGTTTAACCATTGTTCCCTGAATAAAGCGGAACGAGATGCTGCGCTTTGCTAAGCGATTTTGGGAACAATCCTACATTGTGACCAGCTGTGAATATGTGTTAACAAAATGCATTGAGGAAGAAAGCATTTCAAGTAAAAAAATGCATCATTACATCATCTCAAAAAGCTTTTTGCAGTGATATCTCATCAGAATTCACGTATTAAATGGTGAAACATGACTTTTCACAAATATCACTCACAGGCAGCTAAGCATTGACGAAGAAAGCATTTCAAGTAAAACTTGCATCATTACATCAGCTCAAAAAGCTTTTTGGAGTGATATATCATCAGAATTCACTTATTAAATGATGAAACATGACTTTTAACTAATATCACTAACTGGCAGCTATGCATTGAGAAAGAAAGCATTACTAGTCAAAAATGCATTATTGCATTATATTTTCATGTATTGTAAGTAATTGCATTTAATAATCTGAAAGTCGGCATGGAACTATGCAAACTTCATGTAACAGCTTTCCATGTTCCAGAAGCATATTTTTTTATCTCAACAAGCTCTTTGGAATAATTTCTCATCAGAATTCATTTATTTAATGATGAATCATGACTTTTTATTTATATCCCTCACAGCCAGCTATGCATTACAAGTAAAAATTGCATCATTACATCATCTCAAAAAGCTTTTTGGAGTGATATCAGAATTTACTTATTAAATGATTAAACGTCTCGGGTTACTTGTTTAACCATTGTTCCCTGAATAAAGCGGAACGAGATGCTGCGCTTTGCTAAGCGATTTTGGGAACAATCCTACATTGTGACCAGCTGTGAATATGTGTTAACAAAATGCATTGAGGAAGAAAGCATTTCAAGTAAAAAATGCATCATTACATCATCTCAAAAAGCTTTTTGCAGTGATATCTCATCAGAATTCACGTATTAAATGGTGAAACATGACTTTTCACTAATATCACTCACAGGCAGCTAAGCATTGACGAAGAAAGCATTTCAAGTAAAACTTGCATCATTACATCAGCTCAAAAAGCATTTTGGAGTGATATATCATCAGAATTCACTTATTAAATGATGAAACATGACTTTTAACTAATATCATCTAACTGGCAGCTATGCATTTAGAAAGAAAGCATTACTAGTCAAAAATGCATTATTGCATTATATTTTCATGTATTGTAAGTAATTGCATTTAATAATCTGAAAGTCAGCAAGGAACTATGCAAACTTCATGTAACAGCTTTCCATGTTCCAGAAGCATATTTTTTTATCTCAACAAGCTCTTTGGAATAATTTCTCATCAGAATTCATTTATTTAATGATGAATCATGACTTTTTATTTATATCCCTCACAGCCAGCTATGCATTACAAGTAAAAATTGCATCATTACATCATCTCAAAAAGCTTTTGGAGTGATATCAGAATTTACTTATTAAATGATTAAACGTCTCGGGTTACTTGTTTAACCATTGTTCCCTGAATAAAGCGGAACGAGATGCTGCGCTTTGCTAAGCGATTTTGGGAACAATCCTACATTGTGACCAGCTGTGAATATGTGTTAACAAAATGCATTGAGGAAGAAAGCATTTCAAGTAAAAAAATGCATCATTACATCATCTCAAATCGCTTTTTGCAGTGATATCTCATCAGAATTCACGTATTAAATGGTGAAACATGACTTTTCACTAATATCACTCACAGGCAGCTAAGCATTGACGAAGAAAGCATTTCAAGTAAAACTTGCATCATTACATCAGCTCAAAAAGCACTTTGGAGTAATTTCTCATCAGAATTTATTTAAATGATGAAACATCACTTTTCACTAATATGTCCAACAGGCAGCTATGCATTTAGAAAGAAAGTATTACGAGTCAAAAATGCATTATTGCATTATATTTGCATGCATTGTAAGTAATTGCTTTAAAGAATCTGAAAGTCAGCAAGAAACTATGCAAACTTCATGTAACAGCTTTCCATGTTCCAGAAGCATATTTTTTTATCTCAACAAACTCTTTGGAATAATTTCTCATCAGAATTCATTTATTTAATGATGAATCATGACTTTTTATTTATATCCCTCACAGCCAGCTATGCATTACAAGTAAAAATTGCATCATTACATCATCTCAAAAAGCTTTTTGGAGTGATATCAGAATTTACTTATTAAATGATTAAACGTCTCGGGTTACTTGTTTAACCATTGTTCCCTGAATAAAAGCGGAACGAGATGCTGCGCTTTGCTAAGCGATTTTGGGAACAATCCTACATTGTGACCAGCTGTGAATATGTGTTAACAAAATGCATTGAGGAAGAAAGCATTTCAAGTAAAAATTGCATCATTACATCATCTCAAAAAGCTTTTTGCAGTGATATCGCAATGATGAAACATGACTTTTCACTAATATCACACACAGGTAGTTAAGCATTGACGAAGAAAGCATTTCAAGTAAAACTTGCATCATTACATCAGCTCAAAAAGCTTTTTGGAGTGATATCAGAATTTACTTATTAAATGATTAAACGTCTCGGGTTACTTGTTTAACCATTGAACCCTGAAAAAAGCGGAACGAGATGCTGCGCTTTGCTAAGCGATTTTGGGAACAATCCTACATTGTGACCAGCTGTGAATATGTGTTAACAAAATGCATTGAGGAAGAAAGCATTTAAAGTAAAAAAATGCATCATTACATCATCTCAAAAAGCTTTTTGCAGTGATATCTCATCAGAATTCACGTATTAAATGGTGAAACATGACTTTTCACTAATATCACTCACAGGCAGCTAAGCATTGACGAAGAAAGCATTTCAAGTAATATTTGCATCATTACATCAGCTCAAAAAGCTTTTTGGAGTGATATATCATAAGAATTCACTTATTAAATGATGAAACATGACTTTTAACTAATATCATTAACTGGCAGCTATGCTTTGAGAAAGAAAGCATTACTAGTCAAAAATGCATTATTGCATTATATTTTCATGTATTGTAAGTAATTGCATTTAATAATCTGAAAGTCGGCATGGAACTATGCAAACTTCATGTAACAGCTTTCCATGTTCCAGAAGCATATTTTTTTTTATCTCAACAAGATCTTTGGAATAATTTCTCATCAGAATTCATTTATTTAATGATGAATCATGACTTTTTATTTATATCCCTCACAGCCAGCTATGCATTACAAGTAAAAATTGCATCATTACATCATCTCAAAAAGCTTTTTGGAGTGATATCAGAATTTACTTATTAAATGATTAAACGTCTCGGGTTACTTGTTTAACCATTGTTCCCTGAATAAAGCGGAACGAGATGCTGCGCTTTGCTAAGCGATTTTGGGAACAATCCTACATTGTGACCAGCTGTGAATATGTGTTAACAAAATGCATTGAGGAAGAAAGCATTTCAAGTAAAAAAATGCATCATTACATCATCTCAAAAAGCTTTTTGCAGTGATATCTCATCAGAATTCACGTATTAAATGGTGAAACATGACTTTTCACTAATATCACTCACAGGCAGCTAAGCATTGACGAAGAAAGCATTTCAAGTAAAACTTGCATCATTACATCAGCTCAAAAAGCTTTTTGGAGTGATATATCATCAGAATTCACTTATTAAATGATGAAACATGACTTTTAACTAATATCATTAACTGGCAGCTATGCTTTGAGAAAGAAAGCATTACTAGTCAAAAATGCATTATTGCATTATATTTTCATGTATTGTAAGTAATTGCATTTAATAATCTGAAAGTCGGCATGGAACTATGCAAACTTCATGTAACAGCTTTCCATGTTCCAGAAGCATATTTTTTTTTATCTCAACAAGATCTTTGGAATAATTTCTCATCAGAATTCATTTATTTAATGATGAATCATGACTTTTTATTTATATCCCTCACAGCCAGCTATGCATTACAAGTAAAAATTGCATCATTACATCATCTCAAAAAGCTTTTTGGAGTGATATCTAATCAGAATTTACTTATTAAATGATTAAACGTCTCGGGTTACTTGTTTAACCATTGTTCCCTGAATAAAGCGGAACGAGATGCTGCGCTTTGCTAAGCGATTTTGGGAACAATCCTACATTGTGACCAGCTGTGAATATGTGTTAACAAAATGCATTGAGGAAGAAAGCATTTCAAGTAAAAAAATGCATCATTACATCATCTCAAAAAGCTTTTTGCAGTGATATCTCATCAGAATTCACGTATTAAATGGTGAAACATGACTTTTCTCAAATATCACTCACAGGCAGCTAAGCATTGACGAAGAAAGCATTTCAAGTAAAACTTGCATCATTACATCATCTCAAAAAGCTTTTTGGAGTGATATATCATCAGAATTCACTTATTAAATGATGAAACATGACTTTTAACTAATATCACTAACTGGCAGCTATGCTTTGAGAAAGAAAACATTACTAGTCAAAAATGCATTATTGCATTATATTTTCATGTATTGTAAGTAATTGCATTTAATAATCTGAAAGTCGGCATGGAACTATGCAAACTTCATGTAACAGCTTTCCATGTTCCAGAAGCATATTTTTTTATCTCAACAAGCTCTTTGGAATAATTTCTCATCAGAATTCATTTATTTAATGATGAATCATGACTTTTTATTTATATCCCTCACAGCCAGCTATGCATTACAAGTAAAAATTGCATCATTACATCATCTCAAAAAGCTTTTTGGAGTGATATCAGAATTTACTTATTAAATGATTAAACGTCTCGGGTTACTTGTTTAACCATTGTTCCCTGAATAAAGCGGAACGAGATGCTGCGCTTTGCTAAGCGATTTTGGGAACAATCCTACATTGTGACCAGCTGTGAATATGTGTTAACAAAATGCATTGAGGAAGAAAGCATTTCAAGTAAAAAAATGCATCATTACATCATCTCAAATAGCTTTTTGCAGTGATATCTCATCAGAATTCACGTATTAAATGGTGAAACATGACTTTTCACTAATATCACTCACAGGCAGCTAAGCATTGACGAAGAAAGCATTTCAAGTAAAACTTGCATCATTACATCAGCTCAAAAAGCACTTTGGAGTAATTTCTCATCAGAATTTATTTAATGATGAAACATCACTTTTCACTAATATGTCCAACAGGCAGCTATGCATTTAGAAAGAAAGTATTACTAGTCAAAAATGCATTATTGCATTATATTTGCATGCATTGTAAGTAATTGCTTTAAAGAATCTGAAAGTCAGCAAGAAACTATGCAAACTTCATGTAACAGCTTTCCATGTTCCAGAAGCAGATTTTTATATCTCAACAAGCTGTTTGGAATAATTTCTCAGCAGAATTCATTTATTTAATGATGAATCATGACTTTTTATTTATATCCCTCACAGCCAGCTATGCATTACAAGTAAAAATTGCATCATTACATCATCTCAAAAAGCTTTTTGGAGTGATATCAGAATTTACTTATTAAATGATTAAACGTCTCGGGTTACTTGTTTAACCATTGTTCCCTGAATAAAGCGGAACGAGATGCTTCGCTTTGCTAAGCGATTTTGGGAACAATCCTACATTGTGACCAGCTGTGAATATGTGTTAAAATGCATTGAGGAAGAAAGCATTTCAAGTAAAAAAATGCATCATTACATCATCTCAAAAAGCTTTTTGCAGTGATATCGCAATGATGAAACATGACTTCTCACTAATATTACACACAGGCAGTTAAGCATTGACGAAGAAAGCATTTCAAGTAAAACTTGCATCATTACATCAGCTCAAAAAGCTTTTTGGAGTGATATATCATCAGAATTCACTTATTAAATGATGAAACATGACTTTTAACTAATATCACTAACTGGCAGCTATGCTTTGAGAAAGAAAGCATTACTAGTCAAAAATGCATTATTGCATTATATTTTCATGTATTGTAAGTAATTGCATTTAATAATCTGAAAGTCAGCAAAGGAACTATGCAAACTTCATGTAACAGCTTTCCATGTTCCAGAAGCATATTTTTTTATCTCAACAAGCTCTTTGGAATATTTCTCATCAGAATTCATTTATTTAATGATGAATCATGACTTTTTATTTATATCCCTCACAGCCAGCTATGCATTACAAGTAAAAATTGCATCATTACATCATCTCATAAAGCTTTTTGGAGTGATATCTCATCAGAATTTACTTATTAAATGATTAAACGTCTCGGGTTACTTGTTTAACCATTGTTCCCTGAATAAAGCGGAACGAGATGCTGCGCTTTGCTAAGCGATTTTGGGAACAATCCTACATTGTGACCAGCTGTGAATATGTGTTAAAATGCATTGAGGAAGAAAGCATTTCAAGTAAAAAAATGCATCATTACATCATCTCAAAAAGCTTTTTGCAGTGATATCGCAATGATGAAACATGACTTTTCACTAATATCACACACAGGTAGTTAAGCATTGACGAAGAAAGCATTTCAAGTAAAACTTGCATCATTACATCAGCTCAAAAAGCTTTTTGGAGTGATATCAGAATTTACTTATTAAATGATTAAACGTCTCGGGTTACTTGTTTAACCATTGTTCCCTGAATAAAGCGGAACGAGATGCTGCGCTTTGCTAAGCGATTTTGGGAACAATCCTACATTGTGACCAGCTGTGAATATGTGTTAACAAAATGCATTGAGGAAGAAAGCATTTCAAGTAAAAAAAATGCATCATTACATCATCTCAAAAAGCTTTTTGCAGTGATATCTCATCAGAATTCACTTATTAAATGGTGAAACATGACTTTTCTCAAATATCACTCACAGGCAGCTAAGCATTGACGAAGAAAGCATTTCAAGTAAAACTTGCATCATTACAACAGCTCAAAAAGCTTTATGGAGTGATATATCATCAGAATTCACTTATTAAATGATGAAACATGACTTTTAACTAATACCACTAACTGGCAGCTATGCTTTGAGAAAGAAAACATTACTAGTCAAAAATGCATTATTGCATTATATTTTCATGTATTGTAAGTAATTGCATTTAATAATCTGAAAGTCGGCATGGAACTATGCAAACTTCATGTAACAGCTTTCCATGTTCCAGAAGCATATTTTTTTATCTCAACAAACTCTTTGGAATAATTTCTCATCAGAATTCATTTATTTAATGATGAATCATGACTTTTTATTTATATCCCTCACAGCCAGCTATGCATTACAAGTAAAAATTGCATCATTACATCATCTCAAAAAGCTTTTTGGCGTGATATCTCATCAGAATTCACGTATTAAATGATGAAACATGACTTTTCACTAATATCACTCACAGGCAGCTAAGCATTGACGAAAGCATTTCAAGTAAAACTTGCATCATTACATCAGCTCAAAAAGCACTGTGGAGTAATTTCTCATCAGAATTTATTTAATGATGAAACATCACTTTTCACTAATATGTCCAACAGGCCGCTATGCATTTAGAAAGAAAGTATTACGAGTCAAAAATGCATTATTGCATTATATTTGCATGCATTGTAAGTAATTGCTTTAAAGAATCTGAAAGTCAGCAAGAAACTATGCAAACTTCATGTAACAGCTTTCCATGTTCCAGAAGCATATTTTTATATCTCAACAAGCTGTTTGGAATAATTTCTCAGCAGAATTCATTTATTTAATGATGAATCATGACTTTTTATTTATATCCCTCACAGCCAGCTATGCATTACAAGTAAAAATTGCATCATTACATCATTTCATAAAGCTTTTTGGAGTGATATCTCATCAGAATTTACTTATTAAATGATTAAACGTCTCGGGTTACTTGTTTAACCATTGTTCCCTGAATAAAGCGGAACGAGATGCTGCGCTTTGCTAAGCGATTTTGGGAACAATCCTACATTGTGACCAGCTGTGAATATGTGTTAACAAAATGCATTGAGGAAGAAAGCATTTCAAGTAAAAAAATGCATCATTACATCATCTCAAATCGCTTTTTGCAGTGATATCTCATCAGAATTCACGTATTAAATGGTGAAACATGACTTTTAACTAATATCACTAACTGGCAGCTAAGCATTGACGAAGAAAGCATTTCAAGTAAAACTTGCATCATTACATCATCTCAAAAAGCTTTTTGGAGTGATAAATCATCAGAATTCACTTATTAAATGATGAAACATGACTTTTAACTAATATCACTAACTGGCAGCTATGGATTGAGAAAGAAAGCATTACTAGTCAAAAATGCATTATTGCATTATATTTTCATGTATTGTAAGTAATTGCATTTAATAATCTGAAAGTCGGCATGGAACTATGCAAACTTCATGTAACAGCTTTCCATGTTCCAGAAGCATATTTTTTTTTTTATCTCAACAAGATCTTTGGAATAATTTCTCATCAGAATTCATTTATTTAATGATGAATCATGACTTTTATTTATATCCCTCACAGCCAGCTATGCATTACAAGTAAAAATTGCATCATTACATCATCTCAAAAAGCTTTTGGAGTGATATCAGAATTTACTTATTAAATGATTAAACGTCTCGGGTTACTTGTTTAACCATTGTTCCCTGAATAAAGCGGAACGAGATGCTGCGCTTTGCTAAGCGATTTTGGGAACAATCCTACATTGTGACCAGCTGTGAATATGTGTTAACAAAATGCATTGAGGAAGAAAGCATTTCAAGTAAAAAATGCATCATTACATCATCTCAAAAAGCTTTTTGCAGTGATATCTCATCAGAATTCACGTATTAAATGGTGAAACATGACTTTTCTCAAATATCACTCACAGGCAGCTAAGCATTGACGAAGAAAGCATTTCAAGTAAAACTTGCATCATTACATCAGCTCAAAAAGCTTTTTGGAGTGATATATCATCAGAATTCACTTATTAAATGATGAAACATGACTTTTAACTAATATCACTCACAGGCAGCTATGCATTGTGAAAGAAAGCATTACTAGTCAAAAATGCATTATTGCATTATATTTTCATGTATTGTAAGTAATTGCATTAAAGAATCTGAAAGTCGGCAAGGAACTATGCAAATTTCATTTAACAGCATCTCGTTCCGCTTTTTTCAGGGAACAGGGGTTACACATGTAACCTGAGATGTCAAATAGAGGTGTCACCATCGTGTCGTCAGATATCTTTTTCTGAAGAGCAGTCCTGGGACGTCCCAGTGCGGCAAAGAAGCGCAGCATCTCATTCCGCTTTTTTCAGGGAACAAGGGTTGTAACCCAAAACGTTCTCTTTACATAAAGCTTCACTATGATGCTGCTTAGAAAAAGCACTTTTGAGAACGCAATACCCACGCCACTGCACTAGTGCTGTCCGGAACCCTACGGTTGTGACGTGTGCTCACAAGAACGCGAGAGCTCTCAGACATGAGTTTCAGATGTCGACTCAAGGACCTAGGAGCCCGGAGTAGCAAAAACATCTAACCCATAAAATTTGACGAATGTGTGCGGAGAGGACCAGCCTGCTGCATCACAAACTTGTTCAGACGTGAGCTTGAAATGTCGACTCAAGGACATAAGAGTCCGGAGTAGCAAAAATATCCAAACTATCAAATCTGATGAATGTGCGCAGAGAGGACCAGCCTGCCGCATCACAAACCTGCTGCAGAGGGACCCTTCTAGCCAAGGCTTTAGAGGAGGTGACCCCTCTGGTGGAGTGAGCCCTGAAACCTACTGGCGAAGCTTGACCGCGCCTCATAGGCCAGGGCAATAGCATCCCTCACCCAATGTGACAGTCTGCTTGGTAGCGGCCGCCCCCTCATAGCAGACAAATAATTGCCCTGACTTACGCCACTGCCTAGTGTGTTGGACATAAGTCTGAAGGGCACGGACTGGGCAGAGTCCGTGAAGTCTTTCCTGCTCCGGCGTTAAAAACGGCGGGGAGCAGAAGGCTTCCAGAGTGTCTGGACGTAGTGTCGAAAAAGGCACCTTAGGAAGGTAGTCAGGATGAGGATGCGGAATAGCTTTTGCCATACCTGGGGCAAATTCTAAACAGGCCGGCAAAACAGACAGAGCCTGTAGATCCCCAATCCTCTTAAGAGAGGTAATCGACATAAAAAGAACATATTGAGAGTCAGAAGTCTGTCAGATGCTGACTCTAGAGGTTCAAATGGGGTTCTCAACCAGACCCTCCAGGACTAAGTCCCATGAAGGAGTTCTGGTCCTAACAGGAGGCCTCAGTCGCATGGCTCCACGAATGAAGCGAGCGAGAAGAGGATGCCTCCTGACATCATCTCAAAAAGCTTTTTGGAGTGATATCTCATCAGAATTCACTTATTAAATGATGAAACATGACTTTTCACTAATATCCCTCACAGGCAGCTATGCGTTGAGAAAGAAATCAATACTAGTCAAAAATGCATTATTGCATTATATTTTCATGTATTGTAAATAATTGCATTAAAGAATCTGAAAGTCGACAAGGAACTATGCAAACTTCATGTAACAGCTTTCCATGTTCCAGAAGCCTATATTTAATCTCAAAAAGCTTTTTGGAGTAATTTCTCTTCAGAATTTATTTATTTAATGATGAAACATCACTTTTCACTAATATGTCCTACAGGCAGCTATGCGTTTGGAAAGAAAGCATTACGAGTCAAAAATGCATTATTGCATTATATTAGCATGCATTTAAGGAATTTCTTTAAAGAATCTGAAAGTAAGCAAGGAACTATGCAAACTTCATGTAACAGCTTTCCATGTTTCAGAAGCCTATTTTTAATCTCAACAAGCTGTTTGGAATATTTTCTCATCAGAATTCATTTATTTAATGATGAAACATGACTTTTTATTACTATCACTCACAGGCAGCTATGCATTGAGAAAGCATTTCAAGTAAAAAAAATGCATCATTACATCATCTCAAAAAGCTTTTTGGAGTGATATCTCATCAGAATTCACTTATTAAATGATGAAACATGACTTTTCACCAATATCACTCACAGGCAGCTATGCGTTGAGAAAGAAAGCATTACTAGTCAAAAATGCATTATTGCATTATATTTTCATGTATTGTAAGTAATTGCATTAAAGAATCTGAAAGTCGGCAAGGAAATATGCAAACTTCATGTAACAGCTTTCCATGTTCCAGAAGCATATTTTTAATCTCAACAAGCTGTTTGGAATAATTTCTCATCAGAATTAATTTATTTAATGAAAACATGATTTTTATTTATATCACTCACAGTCAGCTATGCATTACAAGTAAAAATTGCATCATTACATCATCTCAAAAAGCTTTTTGGCGTGATATCTCATCAGAATTTACTTATTAAATGTTTAAATGTCTCGGGTTACATGAACCCTTGTTCCCTGAATAAAGTGGAACGAGATGCTGCGCTTTGCTAAACTATTTTGGGAACAATCCTACATTGTGACCATTTGTGAATATGTGTTAGCAAAATGCAGCATCTCGTCCACTTTTTTCAGAGAACAAGGGTTACACATGTAACCCGAGATGTCAAATAGACGTGTCACCAACACGAAAAAAGATATCTTTTTCTGAAGAGCAGTCCTGGGACGTCCCAGTGGGGCAAAGAAGCGCAGTGTGGCAGCGGGGGCGTGGTTAAGCGCCCGTCTGGGAGAGAAAAGCGGTAAGGGCGCTTACACCTGAGCTAGATTATGTCTAACACCTGTGTCTAATTGCAGTAGCATGAGGAGAGCGGCATAAAAAGCAGCAAACGGAGAGCCTCGAGAGGGAGAGCCCGACACCAAGCCACACGCAGCATCTCGTTCCGCTTTTTTCAGGGAACAAGGGTTACACATGTAACCAGAGATGTCAAATAGTCAGATATCTTTTCTGAAGAGCAGTCCTGGGACGTCCCAGTGCGGCAAAGAAGCGCAGCATCTCGTTCCGCTTTTTTCAGTGAACAAGGGTTACACATGTAACCCAAGACGTTCTCTTTACATAAAGTGAAGCTTTATGATGCTGCTTAGAAAAAAAAGCTTTTGGGAAAGCAATACCCACGGCGCCGCACTGGTGCTGTCCGGACCCCTACAGTTGTGAAGTGTGCTCACAAGAACGCGAGAGGTCTCAGTCATGAGCTTGCAATGTCGACTCAAGGACGTAAGAGTCCGGAGTATCAAAAACATCTAACCCATAAAGTTCGATGAACGTGTGCGGCGAGGACCAGCCTGCCGCATCACAAACTTGTTCAGGCATGAGCTTGAGATGTCGACTCAAGGACGTAAGAGCCCAGAGTGGCATGATCATCCAAACTATCAAATCTGATGAATGTGCGCAGAGACATCACAAACCTGCTGCAGAGATACCCCTCCAGCAGAGGCTTTAGAGGAGGTGACCCCTCTGGTGGAGTGAGCCCTGACACCTACTGGCGAAGCTTGACCGTGCGCCTCATAGGCCAGGGCAATAGCATCCCTCACCCAATGTGACAGTCTGCTTGGTAGTGGCCGCCCCCAAGCTTTTTGGAGTGATATCTCATCAGAATTCACTTATAAAATGATGAAACATGACTTTTCACTAATATCACTCACAGGCAGCTATGCGTTGCGAAAGAAAGCATTACTAGTCAAAAATGCATTATTGCATTATATTTTCATGTATTGTAAGTTCTATCGGGAAGACACGCAGGCTTGAGTGAGGTTTAAAATGCCATTTATTTGATAAAATGTAAAACAGAAGGTAATGTCTCTCTCTTTGGCGTAGGCCCCGTCCGGCGGTCCGAGGGAGTTGTGCCCGGAACCGTCATGTCCTGCCGGAGATAGGGGCGAGGAGCCTACCCCCAAAAAGAGAGAAAGTAGTATACTACCCCCAAAAGAGATGATCCTGTTTGGTACGAACCGGGTCTTGTGTTAGGCGTTCATTCTGGAGAAGAAAAATAGAGATGTGAGCATCAGAATTGATATGGAATTTGTGATATCTCTGGTATGGTTGTGTGAAGCCTTTGCAATGGGAAGGTTTTTTTTGTTTCTGGGCTCTCCGTTGAGGCCCCTGGTTGTGCAGAATCTGCCTAAGGCGAGCAGCGTTGTTTGCGGCCCTACGTTAGGCCGGCGTTGCTGTGCGGTATCTTTGTTGAAGGATGACATTTGATATGAAAACCCTCCGACGAAGGAAAGATGTTTGAGGTATCCTTGCCGAAGGTGGGGAACGTGTGTAAAGCCATACGATAATGGCACTGTTGCGTGTAGTCCCTTTGTTGAAAGACATTTGATATGAAAACCCTCCGACGAAGGAAAGATGTTTGAGCTATCTTTGCCGAAGGTGGGCAACATGTATAAAGCCATACGATAATGGCAACGTTGCGTGCAGTCCCTTCGTTGAAATTTACGTTTCAAAACATATTTACGTTTGATATGAAATCCCTCCCGCGAGGGAATGATTGTTTGGGTATCTTTGTTGAAAGAGGTGGGTGACGTTGTAACACCTCCTCTCTAATAAAGATATTACTCTGAGGGGGTTCAACAGATTTTGGACATGTACTGATAAATAAATCTCTTCAGAAAACAAATTAATATTTAAACCTATTTTATTTTCCCCACCCGTGCTTAATACATGTGCCAAACCAAGGAAGCACACTCAAAAGTCTTTGTTTCTTCAATGAGTCAAGGAGATGAAATAAACTTATCGTTCGAATGTCCTGTCTTTTGATAAGTTGAAGTGATGATGAAGATGCAATGAGTTTCAATTCCACCAAGCTATTTGAGTGCGATGCAATGATTGTAATCCTATAGTCCACAATGTGAGAAAAGATCACACTTGGATCCACTGCCTCTAGTATCCCATCAGTGCTCACAAAAGAACATGTGTAAATTAAAAGTCCTTTCTAGAAAGAAATTAAATTGCTAACATCAATGATCTTATGAAACAAAGACAACATCAAGTATATAAATCAATTCATACTCACAGTTGAGCAGAAACTCAAAGAGTTCTCAACAAAGGACTTTAGAGGAGCAAGAAGGTAGCATGAGTTCAACCATTTGATTTCCCTCTACCAAACGAACTGACTTACTCTATGGTAGGTGAGTTTATATATCCTGTCACCTCCAGGCAATAGCGCCCTCCAGCAGCTCCTGTTGTTACTACACTCAATTCCAATACATAACATCAAGGCATCAACAACAGTAAATTGGCTAAAATGCAATAATACATAAAGTAACGTTTATTTCTGTTACAACGTGCATAGCCATACGATAATGGCGACGTTGCGTGCAATCCCTTTGCTGAAAGGAAACGTTTAACTGTGAAACCCTCCGAAAGTAGTGATAAAATGTGTGTGTGTTTTTTTTAAAAAAAATGGAATATAACCTGCCGGGGTTATGGCATGCATGGGGCCGTATGATAATGACGATGTTGTGTGCAATCCCTTTGTTGAAAGAAAACATTTGATATGAAAACCCTCCGACGAGGGAAAGTTGTTTGATGGTTATCTTTGCCAGAGTGAACGCATACATAACGCCATACGATAATGGCAATGTTGTCGTGCCATACCTTGTTGAAAGCCATCTCGTTATGGTGAGAGTTTCCGGCGAGGGCGGCTGGTTTGAGCGATCCCTATGCGACGGAACTATTCTTGATTATGGAAGCCCGGCGAGGGGAGGGGGGACATTGTTATGAGCTTGCTTGACTTGAATCAGTGCAGGTAAGGATGAGGTGGGGAAGAGCCACCGACCACCACCAGATATGCATGAGAACTTATGGCTGATGGAGAGTTGAGCTTGTTTGATGATTTGGGTCAAGTTGACCATTTCAGGTATGATTAGGGAGAGCAGCGGCCGAGCATCTTCATAGTAGATTCCGGTATACCTCGAAGGGTGCCCGTCGAGCTGGTCTGTGGAACTCCTGCGAAGCGAGGGAGGGAAGTTGAAAAACCCGGGAATGTGCCTGGCTGGGATGATGAAGTCACAGGAAATGCACTGCCATATGACGCTGGCCGTGATGATGGGTGTGGAATAAGGAAGGCCCATTTTAAACTTCTTTTGTAGATGTAGCTTGCTGCGTCATCGCGGAACGAGGCTGCAGTGGTTCTGCGAGTGTTTTTCCTATTTCTGAACTCGAACATATATTTTACCCCATATGGGGTAAAGAACCATTTCATTGGAGGGTAGAGGGGAAGGTTGTTTGCTGGACCGTAAGATGAAGTGCTGTACGAATGGCAAGGAAGGATTTGAAGCTTGGGCCTCGGTGTCATTCCTTTCTTCCCTCCGCTGAGCCGCATTGAGACTGGGATTGTAGGTCGAGAACATTTGTTAAATACATTAAATTATTAAATATCTAGCAATGGGAATACTTACGAAGAGAGTGTCTGGAGCGTAGGAAGCTATATTGAAGAGCGTATCATTCTGGCCATTCCCCTGTGAACCATGGTCCTAGACGGCAACCCCTGAATCCTATGGAGGGAGCCATGTCCGAGAATAGGGGCGTGTCGTCCGGAAATTCATCGATTGGTGGGTAGGAGAGGCCGTCTATGGAATGAGCTAGTGTGAGGAGGCGGAAAAAACGGCGGAGTGGCCTTGAGGAATGACAAGCATGGCAAAATTGAGGTGGACTGATGGGGCTGGAGATTGCGTTAAGAGACCCAAACGGACCAGGGAATGACGTGAAAATAGACCTGATCCTGTCATGTTTCTTTAGGGGGGGAAGCTTGCATGGTTAGAGAAGGTGAGTGATGTCTAGAATTCTAGAGATGTGGCTCGTTGTGTGTTTTTTTTTTTTTTTTTTTTCTCTCCTCTCTCTCGCTCTCCTCCCTCTTATTCCTCGAGCTGGAGCAAATAGGGTGAGAAGAATAATGTCTCAGCTTCATGATTTTAGTTGTTGGCTGTAAAAGGAACATGAGAGTTTTCATGTACTGCTGGCATAGAGCCCTGAAGATGCAGTGGACAGTTTCGTTTTTGAAGGAGGTGTGCCCCAAAACATACAAGAATGTGTGCATGTTTGTGCAAATCATCTTGCACAAGACTGCTTTGTGAATGTGTGTTGATATGAATCGGGATCTTCAGAATGTGATTCTCGAGCATGGATCAGTTCCGGCTGTTCATGTCCCACCTTTACGACCTGAAGATGCAGTATCACACTTTATATTTTGTGAATATTTGCAAATCTCCTTCCGAATGTGCTTGATAGCTGATTCGACGGCTGCTGTGCCAAGTTACCATTGTCTCTGACATATTTCGGAGACCAGATACAAGCATGCCTAAACATGTATGGCTGGTTTCCGGCATTTACGCTGTCAATCATATTGGTTCAGATTAGTGATTGCTGTAGTGGTCTGCCCACGATGAGTGAATGATTTGTGAAGACATGCCAACGAATTTCTGCTCTTTGATGATGCCTGAATGATAATAAAATGAAAGTATGCCATGAGATGGGAATTACTCGCTGTATGTCCTGATCATAGCAAAATGCCTTACGCTGGTGGTAGATAATCTGAAGAATAGGGGAAGCGGTGCGGAGCCTACCTCTAGGTGTCAGAGGCACGCCGCGACAGTGGTGCTAGCGATGAAAACATGGAAGTACGTCTGGAGTAAGAAAATGCTGCGTTTTATGGATCACGTAAATTCGCCCTTGGAGGCGCTCTGGGAACCTCATCGAATGTTGTACTGAATGAAGTAAATTCTTTCACAAGGCTTGGTGGAAGCTATATTAACACTTCATGTAACGTATTTGTTTGCGCTCGGGAGTGAAATCACTCTGCTTACGTTTAATAGTGCATTCTGATATATGCATGCATGAATATGCGATTAATGATAACAGATTATATGTCTTTTCGAAGGTCTAAGTGTTCGACATTGATATCCGATCTCTGTTGCATGATAATAGTCCTCCAAAAACAGCAATTTGTTTATTTGTGCCGGAAGTGCGGATGGCAACATGCAATATCAAAAACGGGACTTCATACCTTATGAAATAGCGATCACCAGATGAATCCAGTTCAGCCTGCTTGGGTCAATTGTCCGTGACAGAATTCATTCTATAACGTCCAGTAGCACTTTTGAACGCAATTCAAAGCAGCATTCTGTTGTAAACACTGTTGTCTTACCTGTTGTAAAACTGTATATTATCTTTTATATGAAGTCTTCTAAACAGAATGAGCCCATCTCAAAGTCCAAAACTTTTTTTTTTGTTTATTTTTGCTTTAAAATAACAACATATATTAATTCTGAAACTTGAGAAGTGAAGCCCGAAGTGTCTTCTTTCAAAAGATACTTCAATTGTGTCCATACTCCAGGGGAGCCAGCAGATACAGCCATTTAAGTTGGGTATGTAATTTGCATGGTTTGTGCTCGGGAAGGGCTCACATCGACGGGTGAAACTGATGTCATGCTCCCTCGGAATGCTCACATCATGGGCTCAGTCTTCCTAGTGAGTAGGGCATAGGGATGATGAATTGGATTGGAACGCACCCGTTACGTGATTTGGGCGAAGGCGGCAACAAAATGGGGGAATCTTACTGAATGAGTAATGAGAGCCCGTATGAAAAGCGTTGACTGTACATGATGATATGCCTGAATAATTATCTTAATTCCCTGATGGGAACGCTCGGGCATGCGGACTGTGAATGACAAGTGAATGAACCTTGCCTGCATGAGATTACGCGATTGTCTGCCATACTATGAGTGAATGCGCTGTTGACGTGAAATACTGGCTTTTGATACTGATGCGAATGCGTTATGATGAACAGGCAACGTTGCAACTTTGTGATGAACAGGTTGCATGGCAACGGAAGATCTAGACCCATGACTAGATCTGAATGCTTTTGATGGATATGAAAATGACTTAGCTTATTTCTGATGGAAGCTGGCTGCTGCCTAAGCCGATGATTTTGCAGGATTCGCGGGTTGCACGCTCCTTCCGCGCCGGGTTGTGCAATGCGATTGGGAGAGATCTCCTGAGTGAATGAGATATGTTTGCTGGTTGTTTACTCCCCATGGGTTTGATGTTGGCAGAAGTTGAGATGAAATGACGACTTCGTTGGAAAGGGAAGGCGGGCTTCCGGAGAAGTGATGTGCACTGGTTACATGTGGCCTGGAAACGTTGAAGCGCGTCTAGTTGCCTGCGTTTTAGCACACTGAAACAGCAATGTGATAGATTGTAAGCAGACTTATGAAGCAATGGCTTACATGCGATTGGCTAGGAATTACCCTGCTAATGAAGTGATGATGTACAGCTGCTAGTCTTCCCGCTAGAACTACGCTGCACTACGTTGCACTTCCATTAATTGCATTAAAGAATCTGAAAGTTGGCAAGGAACTATGCAAACTTCATGTAACAGCTTTCCATGTTCCAGAAGCATATTTTTAATCTCAACAAGCTTTTTGGAGTGATATCTCATCAGAATTCATTTATTTAATGATGAAACATGACTTTTCATTACTATCACTCACTGGCAGCAATGCACTGAGGAAGAAAGCATTACAAGTAAAAAATGCATCATTACATCATCTCAAAAAGCTTTTTGGAGCGATAACTCATCAGAATTCACTTATTAAATGATGAAACATGACTTTTCACTAATATCACTCACAGGCAGCTATGCGTTGAGAAAGAAAGCATTACTAGTCAAAAATGCATTATTGCATTATATTTTCATGTATTGTAAGTAATTGCATTAAAGAAGCTGAAAGTCGGCAAGGAACTATGCAAACTTCATGTAACAGCTTTCCATGTTCCAGAATTATGTTTTAATCTCAAAAAGCTCTTTGGAGTGATATCTCATCAGAATTCACTTATTAAATGATGAAACATGACTTTTCACTAATATCACTCACAGGCAGCTACGGATTACGTGTAACCCTGGTTCACTGAAAAAAGCGGAACGAGATGCTACGCTTTGCTAAGCGCTTTTGGGAACAATCCTGCATTGTGACCAGCTGTGAATATGTGTTAGCAAAGCGCAGCATCTCGTTCCGCTTTTTTCAGGGAACAAGGGTTACTCATGTAACCCAATACGTTCTCTGTACATAAAGCTTCACTATGATGCTGCTTAGAAAAAAAAGCTTCTGGGAACGCAATACCCACGCCGCCTCACTGGTGCTGTCCGGACCCCTACGGTTGTGAAGTGTGCTCAGAAGAACGCGAGAGGTCTCAGACATGACCTTGAGATGTCGACTCAAGGACGTAAGAGCCCGGAGTAGCATAAACATCTAAACCATAACATTTGACAAATGTGTGCGGAGATGACAGGCCTGCCGCATCACAAACTTGTTCAGATGTGAGCTTGAGATGTCGACTCAAGGATGTAAGAGTCCGGAGTAGCAAAAACATCTAACCCATAAAGTTCAATGAACGTGTGCGGTGAGGACCAGCCTGCCGCATCACAAACTTGTTCAGGCATGAGATTGAGATGTCGACTCAAGGACGTAAGAGCCCGGAGTAGCATGAACATCCAAACTATCAAATCTGATGAATGTGCGCAGAGACATCACAAACCTGCTGCAGAGGGACCCCTCTTGCCAAGGCTTTAGAGGAGGTGACCCCTCTGGTGGAGTGAGCCCTGACATCTAGGCGGCGAAGCTTGACCGCGTGCCTCATAGGCCAGGGCAATAGCATCCCTAACCCAATATGACAGTCTGCTTGGTAGCGGCCGCCCCCCATAGCAGACAAATAATTGCCCTGACTTACGCCACTTGCTAGTGCGGTGGACATAAGTCTGTAGGGCACGGAATAGCTTTGGCCATACCTGGGGCAAATTCTAAACAAGCCGGCAAAACAGACAGAGCCTGTAGATCCCCAATCCTCTTAAGAGAGGTAATCACCATAAGAAAGACCATCTTGAGAGTCAGAAATCTGTCAGACGCTGACTCTAGGGGTTCAAAAGGGGGTCTCAACCAGACCCTCAGGACTAAGTCTCATGAAGGAGTTCTGGTCCTAACAGGAGGCCTCAGTCGCATGGATCCACGAATGAAGTGAGCGAGTAGAGGATGCCTCCCCAAAGGCACCCCGTCCATCAAGGCGTGACTGAGAGTAGCGGGGCATATGCCTGCTGATAGTTTTTCCAGCAGAAAGTCCAGAACTGAAACAATTTGGCAGTTAACTGGATCTGCACCATGTGAACTGCACCACTTTTCAAAGACACCCCATTTATTGGTGTAGATTCTTCTGGTAGAGGGAGCCCTAGCACTAAGAATGGTCTCGATAACCTCAGGTGACAGCCCTGTGTCCCTCAGTTGGTACGCTTCAGGGGCCAAACATGAAGTTTCCACAATTCAGCCAGGGATGAAATATCGTCCCCTGGCGCCTGAGACAGAAGGTCCCTCCTGTCCGGAATCGCCCTGTTCGGCCAGTGCGGCGCAATCAGTAAGAGGCAAGACCCTTGCTGGCGAACTCTGTATGCATTTTTCCCTGCTTTCTCTGCTTCGGGAGTCTTGGCCAAACGCATTCAGGGCCATGTATGCGCCATCACGTCCAGATCCGGGGGGAGGGGGGGGCTGGGTGACTCAGGGAGAAGTAGAGAAGACATTGCGCTGTTCATAGAGGCGAAGAGGTCCTCTTCTACCCTGTAAAATCTCACCCAGATTTGTTCCACTACCTAGGGGTGGAGTTTCCACTCACCCGTCAGTATTTTCTGTCTGGACAGTAAATCTGCTCCCACATACGGCATCCAGGGATATAAACTGCCCTGAGTGACAGGGGCTGGCCCTGGGCCCCAAGGAGAATCCGACGTGCCAGAAATTTAGCTGACGTGAACGTGGACCTCCTTGATGGTTTATATAAGAGACAACTGCTGTATTGCCCACCCGCACCAAGACATGGTAGCCTCTGGAGGAAGTATTTCAGGGCCAGAAATACCGCCATCAACTCGAGACAGTTACTGTGACAACCGAGCTGACGACCCTCCCATCCCCTTGAGCTGGACGACCACTTAAGACCGCTACCCAGCCCGTCAGGGAGGCATCTGTCGTTAGCAGCCTGCGATGACGAGACGCACCTAGAGTGGGACCCAAGGTAAGAAACTGGGGTCTGAACCACGGGAACGAAGCACGCGGCGCATAACCCTTATTAGCCCTAGGGGACTGGCCCTTGGATGAAATCCCCTGGCTTTTAGCCACAGCTGAAATGGTCTCATACGGAGCAGGCTCAAAGTGATCACCGTGGACGCAGACGCCATGAGACCTAGTATTTGTTGATACTGGTGAACAGTGCAGCCTTGACCTAGCCTGAGTTTGCCCAGGGTGTTCTGAATGGACATGATACGAGCGGGAGACAACTGTGCCCACATCGTGATTGAATTCCATATAACCCCCAGATAGGTGATTCCCCGGGTGGGAGACAGAACTCTCTTTGACGTTGAGTCTCAGACCCGGAGAAACTAGATGAGCTAAGACAATATCCCTGTGCTGAACTGCCAGTTCTTGGAGCTGCGCCAAGATCAGCCAGTCATCTATTTAATTCAGAATGCTGATGCCCCGGAGTCGCGAAGGAGCCAGTGCTGCATCCCTGCATTTCATGAATGTGCGGAGTGATAGGGCTAGGCCGAATGGAAGAACCCGATACTGGAAGGCTTCGTCCCCGAAAGCGAACCTCAGGAACTTCCTGTGCTGTGGCAGAATTCCAAAATGGAAATATGCGTCCATGAGATCGATCGTGATCAGCCAATCGTAATGTTGGATCTGAGACACGACCGTCTTGTCAGTTAGCATCTTGAACTTGAACACCCTGACCGAGCAGTTCAAGCCTCAAAGATCTAAAATCGGACGCAACTGGGTGGCCGACAGCCCTGCCCCCCTGAGTGCGGCGAGGAAAAAGCTGCCTGAAAGCTTCCTCGTGGCTTTTCGCCTCCTTGAATCTGGAGATAACCGTATTCATGGCATCTCCGAAGAGACCGGAAGGTGAAACCGGGGCATCGAGTGGGACAACTCTGTCCTTATCCTTGATGCCCGAAAGGTTAAAGCGGACATAGACCTACCAATGGCACGGGCTGTCTGCTTGGTCGCACGGAGAGATAAATCTGTGGCCCGACGAAGTTCAGAAAAGGCTTCTTCGTCGAGCGTTGCACCCGCACTCAGGTTTTTCAGTAGGTCAGCCTGGTACGCCTGTAACATGGCCATGGTGTGCAGCGCAGCACCAGCCTGACCTGCCACTTGATAAGCCCTCCCCTTTAGGATGGAGGTAGTCCTGCATGGCTTAGTGGGGAGAGCGGGTTTCTTGAGTGATGATACCGAACCCGGTGAGAGATAGCCCAAAAGCGTCTCTTCGACCGGCGGCATCATTGAATACCCCCGTGTCTCAGCACCCACGATAGTCAAGTTAAAGATGTTGAAGGTACGTGAACACGGGAAGTATATGGGTTCCTCCATGAGTGAGAAAGCTCGTCATGGAGGTCATCAAAGAAAGGAAGGGACTAATATAGCATTCCCTTTTTCTTTTTTTTATTATATTATTATTATTTTTTTTTTTCACGTGGCCAGTCTAGCTGTAGTCTGGCCACAGCCCGAGTAACCACCTCGAGTAATTTCTCAGCCGCTTTATTATTATGCGTGAAATGTACAGAGGTTCAGAAACGAAGAGGCGCCGAGGCGCGCTTCAGATTACGAGAAGGATCAGCTGGATCTGGGGAGAGAGCTAGCAATGGGGACGGACCCGTCTCTCACTCCTCAGCCAGATATATCCAAAAGCATCATAGTGAAGCTATTTTAAAGGTAACATGACTTTTCACTAACATCACTCACTTGCAGGTATGCATTGAGGAAGCAAGCATAACGAGTAAAAAATGCATTATTGCATAATTTTCATGTAATTGCATTAAAGAATCTGAAAGTCGGCAACTATACAAACTTCATGTAACAGCTTTACATGTTCCAGAACCATAATTTTAATCTCAAAAAGATGTTTTCATAATTTATTTAATGATGAAACATGACTTTTCATTACTATCACTCACTTGCAGGTATGCATTGAGGAAGAAAGCATTACAAGTAAAAAATGCATCATTACATGATCTCAAATAGCTTTTTGGAGTGATATCTTATCAGAATTCACTTATTAAATGATGAAACATGACTTTTCATTACTATCACTCACAGGCAGCTATGCATTGAGGAATAAAGCATTACAAGTAAAAAATGCTTCATGACATCATCTCAAAAACTTTTTGGAGTGATATCTCATCAGAATTCACTTATATGATGAAACATGACTTTTCACTAATATCACTAACTGGGAGCTATGCTTTGAGAAAGAAATCATTACGAGTCAAAAATGAATCATTTAATCATATTTGCATGCATTGTAAGTAATTGCATTAAAGAATCTGAAAGTCAGCAAGGAACTTTGCAAACTTCATGTAACAGCTTTCCATGTTCCAGAAGTATATTTTTAATCTCAAAAAGCTGTTTGGAGTAATTTCTCATCAGAATTAATTTATTAAATGATGAAACATGACACTTTCCATTACTATCACTCACAGTTAGCTATGCATTGAGAAACAAAGCATTACGAGTCAAAAATGCATTATTACATTATATTTGCATGCATTGTAAGTAATTGCATTAAAGAATCTGAAAGTCGGCAAGGAACTATGCAAACTTAATTTAACAGCTTTCCATGTTCCAGAAGTATATTTTTAATCTCAAAAAGCTGTTTGGAGTAATTTCTCATCAGAATTAATTTATTTAATGATGAAACAGGACTTTTCATTAATATCACTCACAGGCAGCATGGAATTGCAAAAGAATGTATTACAAGTAAAAATGAACCATTATATCATCTCAAAAAGCTTTTTGGACTGAAATCTCATCAGAATTCTCTTATTAAATGATGAAACATGACTTTTCAGTAATATCACTCACAGGCAGCTAAATCTTTTATTCCCACACCTATGGGAGTCAAAACTCCAAAAATACAGTTATTAAAAGATATGCAAGCCTTTCACCGCATAATTAAATTGGAGACTTACTTTGAGGGTAAAAAGAATAAAAAACAAAAAATTCCCTTCATTGGAGCCTCTGACTGGACTCCAGCGTTATCCAGCCTACCTAAACTGATCACACAAATAACCAGAGCTGACAATTATGCATACAAGCACCTAAATTGGGGCCTGAAAACACCAGAAATCCTAACAAGGGGAGAAAGAAAAGCTCTGCTAGAATTACAAAGAAATAGGGATATTATTATAAAACCTGCTGATAAGGGGAATGCAACTATTATTATGGATAGAACTCAGTATATTTGGGAAGGTCAGAGACAGTCGGCAGTGAAGGAACACTATTGCACAATAGAGGGCGCCATATATCCACAAACTAGAATCATGGTAGAAGAGATATTAGATGAAATGCTGGATAAAAAAAAATGGAGTATTCCTGGAGAAATCCCTCCAGAAAGACCTATAGTATCCGACTGTAACAGAGAGACATATTTTACAACTGAATATATAGAACACTTTTTGAACCCCATATCTGTACGTCATCCTAGTTACCTAAAGGATACTTATGATTTTATATCAAAAACTAAAAAATATTAAATACCTAAAAATGCATTTCTCTTCACCATAGATATAGATAGTTTATATACGAATATAGAAACGGAGGTAGGCCTCAAAGCTGTAAAAAGGTTTATGGAAAAATACACAGACCCCAAAAGACCAGATCATTATATACTTAAATTATTAGAAATCAATATTACTAGAAATGACTTTGAATTTGATTCTAAATTCTATTTACAGACTAAGGGGACAGCAATAGGCAAGAAATTTGCACCCTCATATGCAAATATATTTATGGCAGACTGGGAAGAATCAGCTTTGACCTCAGCTAGTAAGAAACCATATGCTTACTACAGGTTCCTGGATGACATATGGGGAGTATGGATATATTCTACAGAGGATTTTGTTACCTTCACTGACCATCTCAACACACACCAAAAGTCCATTAAAATTAAATATACATTTGACCTCAAGGAAGTCAATTTTCTGGATGTGGTCTCCTTCAAAGGTCCTATGTTTTTGGAAACTGGCCTTCTTGACTTTAGAGTCTATTTCAAGGAGACGGACACGCATTCACTTTTACACAAAAGGAGCATTCACCCTAAACACACATTTAAGGGAATCATAAAATCACAATTACTCAGATTTAAAGGAATCTGCACACAACCGTCCTCCTTTTATTCAGCTCTTTGGGCAAACCCTCTTTGGGCCCCTCAAACACAGGGGATACTCTCGTTCCTTCCTCAGAAGGATCCTGAAAACCTTTGACCAACCACGGGCCCCTCATGTGGAAAACACAGTTCAGAGGGACAAAATACTCCCTCTTGTGGCCCATTTCTCGCTACAAAGCACACAGCTGAATCTTGAACTCAAAGCCAACTTCCAAAAATTCCTAGAACCTACTAACTATTTAAAAAGACATAAGCCAATAGCGGCATATAGGAGGATCACCAACTTGCTGGATAAATTAGTACAAAGCAAGATTCATACAGCGCCTGCCAAAGACCGTATTGGCAAATGCAAATACTACACTCCAGCACAATTAGTAGTTAGTAGATTCTCCAAAAAAGTATTTCAACTTCCCAGGTCTCTGTCCCACAAAACTTGCAATTGTTGTACTGTACCAAGTGCCACAAACTTTGTTGGCCATACGAAGAATAAATTAAGAGTATGCATATATCAGCACGCACAGAATAGAAAAACGCAGACACGTGGTATAACACTTTCTGTTGCATGGCCTGATGGCCTTGAGGGTCACAGGTTTGCAGGCCAACCCATAGTGGGCCCTTAGTGACCGGCTCAGAGCAGAAGCACAGTGGATCAAACATCTGGATACACATTTTCCCAGAGGTCTGAACGAAACCTGAGTCTCCATCTGTGACTGGTGTGGTCAAAACCTCGACGGCTGACCCTTCCACAGCCTTAAACCTAACCGTTACAACCGCCTGTGCATCACCAACCCGTGACACATGACCCCTCCCAGCACCTAAACCTAACCATTCTAACTCTCTACTTATTATCCCTGGACTGACCAGCCCCAAACAGGCCCTTAACCCTAACCAGAATAACCCTGGGCAAAACAGCCCTCCATAAAATAGCTCGAGGCCAAATAGCCCGCTCGTGAACCCTCCGGACACTTAATTAAATAAATAAATAAACATTATAAAATATTATACATTACCACATCTATATTTCATCCTGGAGTAGTAAGGCATCGATGCAAGACAGGTTGACCTCCTGACTGGTGAGTGATCCTGGGACCTGAAATTACAAAAATCAAAATCATATAACAAGTAGTGGTCTGTGGTGGGATCCCTCCTGATCCCACACCATTGCAAAGTGGTCAGCAGAACGGACGGACAGTGCATAACCATCTTCAGGTCCCTCGGGACCAGTCGATTGGACTTAGAGTAATCCTAACCCTAACCTAACCCTAACCTAACCCTGACCCTAAACTAACCCTACCCCTAAACTAACCCTAACCTAATCCTAACCTAACCCTAACCCCAACCCTTAACCCTTAACCCTTACCCTAAACCTTACCAGCCCGTGCCTCATGCTTGCAATTAACTCGACTGTTTACAACTTCCTTCTAATAATCAGTCTACTAATAATAATCATAATCATAATAAACCAAATACATGGGAACATAGAAAGATGGGTCGTTTACACAGTGTTATAATTACAATAATCATGAACAAATATAGATAGGTGTGCGTTTATGCAATCCAAAATGTAAATAAATATATAATAATTAATCCTTTTAAATCCATCACATCAATATATCTATAATTTAAAATCAAATATATGAAAAAAGCCCTTCTACAATTGTTTGAAAAGACAGCTACTTGTCTGATTGGCTGGGAGCTGTTTCTTTTTAAACCAAGAGTATGGGAGAGGCTCCTATTGACTAATGCAAATTGGGTCGCCCGTGCAATGTCTGGGCCATTGACTACCAGAACAAAACATGTAATTTAATACTGTGACAAACAGTATTCAGATGTTGTCTTGTTTTTCTTTAAGATACAGATGCACACCAATCATTTAAAACTCTAGTCAAGCATTTAAATTGAATGTTAACAAAGCAAACAAATGTGCAAAAACTTGCATTTTTAACACTTTTAAAAAAGTGATTGGTGTATTGTACAACAGGGTAAACGGCTTGTGACGAGCAGGAGGGCGGGGCCAGACTGTGACTACGGTTTACGATTTTGAGGCATTTAAATCTAATTTTGATTATTTAAAAAAAATAAATAAATTGCATATTTATTAAGCTAATGAAAATCCCTAAAGTTAACAAATTTCTTTTGAGAAAAAATACTTATTTATCATTTTCAGTTTTGTTTAAGGTCATTATATCAAAGAATTTTCAATAACTGTCCAATAAGTGAAAGAATAGTATTTTGGATAGAAAAAGCCCCCCTGTTGCAGGTGCTAAAGGCCCCTATTATAAACAAAAAAATTCTTAAGTGGGGGGAATAGATTTGATGTGAAACACTTTCAAAGTGGGCTCACATTGACTCAACCAGTCATAATAGAGATTAGTTTGTTTATAGAATACTTGAGATGTTATAAATTGTCAGATGTGTTTGAAATTAACAGGAAATGGTTCAACCTTCTCTGAAGTGGTTATTTTGAATAAGTATCATCTTAATTTATCACTCAAAAAAACATCTTGCTGTCTCAAAATGAGTTGCATTAGTTGACAAATTGTTCCCTATAACTATTGCCCCGGTATCTACTTTATCTTTATCACTTTAAACCCCCTAGGGGCCGTTTACCCCAAGTGAGGAAGCCTTTTGGGGTAAGTGTGGGGTAAAAGGCTCCCTCACCACTTTTTGTTTACTGAATTTTAATCAAAACAACCTTCTGTGATTATTTTTATTTTATTTTTTTTCAAATAAATTGTTGCTCCATCAATATTCAGTCTTTTTATTATTATTATTATTTTTTTTTTTACCTTGATACATTTTTTGACCAGAAAAAAGCTAAACTTTAGCCCTTTTGTAACCTACTGTCAAATGGGACATTTACTGGTGTAACATTTTATGTAGTCATTCATTTCATTGAATCTTTATTTGCTTAAAGGTGGGTGCACACTGTACGATTTATAATAGTCTTTACGATTGTTGCTTGTCAGACTGTACGATCTGAATGAATTGATATCGCCATGGCACAAGTGCGACATTATGTCAGACTGCACAATTTACATCGTAGCCGGCTGTTGTCCCAATCGTCCCGATCAGGGAACGTGACTCAAGTTATGGGAGTGTTGTGGAATAGAAGCAAAACAGCAAAATTTGCCCACCATGGAGGAGCATTTAGTTTCTCTCTCTGAAAGTCGGGACATCAGCATTTCCGTTGCTCCAATACCACTCCATCACAAGCAAATTATAACATTTACAAGAAAGATGGATTTTGTCAAATAGGCCTATAATAAGACAGCTTGATCACAAATACAGAAAATGACAGATGAAAAATACATTATTACTGTAGTCTACAGTAATAATGAGCTACCACAAGCAAATATTCATTGTGGAATTAAAAAGACAAACTTCTCTGTTCACATTGGAGAAAACAAAAAGGTGGGTTATAGTATGTCTTTCTCATCTTAGTTATAGGCCACGCAAAATTTTGAAAATTCATAAAGGCTGACAATATATCACGCTTGTAATTCCCTATGGATGATGCACAAATAGATTTCTATAATTGTATCCAACTGTATTTGCTGATTTGATTCTTAACACGTTTACATCTTACATGTTTAAAGTAAATCTATTAAAAGTAAAATAGTAATTATAATAACGCTGTAAAGAAAATGCATGATAAATGCAAAGAAAAAAGAGAAAATGCAATCATTTATTTATTTTCATTTTGTAAGCTATTTATTTAACTTAAAGAATAATGCTTTTATATTGTTGACATGCTACACTTTTTCCAATTATTTTCTGCTTTTATTTATTAAAACATTTAATATAAAATGAAAAGAAGAAAAAACATTGAAAGACCTTGAGTAGAGTGATAACTGGGCACAAATATTTCTATGGTGCAAACGCGGTGCAGGTTTCTTTCCAAACAGGGTGCGATAGAGGAGCGGAATATCTCATCCTGTAGTAATAGCAGTATTATTACGGCTATACGGCTACGATGCTACATTTCTGAAACTGCCAGAACTTCGTCGGAGGCTGAAGATCATCTCAAAGGCTATTAATCGACTGTCTGTGAATATGTCACACTGAACGCGAAGAGAGAAATCCTTTAGGATTCCCGAAATTTATCTCAGAAGGCAGAATCATTGCCAAAATCGTACAGTGTGCATCCGCCTTAAGACTTCTGATGTATAAATTCAACCTGTATTCTCTTTGCTTTCTAAATGGGTACAGACTATAGAATTCTATTGTTTCTAAATAAAGCTAATACAAATTACTATGAACTAACTCTAAAACAGTGTGTTCAAACTTTTTGATGCCAACGTCCCAAAATATGATGATCTCCACTTGAGGGATCCCCTTCCTAAAATAGGATAGCAGCAATATATTTTCATCTATCAAAACCCATTTATACTGTGATATTAAATGTCACATGATGTATGATTTTAATGTAATTTTATGGCAATGCAGTTTAACATGAAATGATCCCAAAGTAAAAATAAAGCCATGTGTAAATGGGGACTGTAAGTGTGTCATATATATATATATATATAAATGACAAAAATAATCTTTACTGTATGTTTTAGCATCTTCAAAGTAGTCATTTTGCCTAGAATTTACAGACATGTACTCAACATTTTCTCAACCAACTTCTTGAGGTATCACCCTGTGATGGTTTTTAAACAGTATTGAAGGGGTTGCCATCTATTTTGGGTACTTATTGGCTGCTTTTCTTTATTTGGTCCAAGTCATCAATTTCAAATCTTTTTTTATTATTACATTTTAGTTTTGTAATTAAATAAATTAATATGGTGGCACTATTATATTTCTGTCTACAAAACTAATTTCAAACATTTAAGCATATGCCTTCCAATCAAATAATTTTTAAGTTCATGAGAAACATTTCAGTGAAGTGCACAAATATATATATGTGTGCACTTTTAAATTTTTTAAGGGGCAAACCTAACATAATAGTCGTCAGACTAGGTTCTGTTCAGAACTTTTGTCAAAACTGCTGCACTGGACAGGAAAGTGTTGATGACTGAGATTGGCAAGAGAAACAGTCTTAAATAATAACAAACTTTACCCATGTCATGTGACTCTGAAATGACAGAAACAGAGGGAAGATTTCACCTACCAGATGGATTATGGCTGTTCATAAAACAAGGCATTTACAGTAGATCAATTGCATCAATTATAAAGATAACGCCCAAGGATGAAGAGGATAGTTTTGGAGTGATAGCGGTTGAGCTTATAAAGCTAAGCATTGTGCACTTTATGGATTCGATGTTGCAAAGAAATAGCTTTCAGTCCCAAAATCACTGATAGATGTTATTCTGACCAAAAACAAAAGCATTAAAACATTAAAATGAAACAAATTAAAACAGATACGCAAATCAAATTTGCAAAACAACAGCCTTTTCATGTGACATTTTCTAATCATCACCTCATCATAAATCAAACAGCATTGATGACCTTACTGCCCCAAATACACACCTGACCATGCTACACCTGACAGTCAGGTGTGCTTTATCGTGTCGAGTATTACACTGTCCATTGATTATGAGTGTGTGTTTTAGTGTTTATAGTATGCAGCAGATTACATAGGTATAAGATAATTAGGGGCCGTTGGCTGTACTCAGTGGTGTTGGGCTTGTCGTTTGCACTATATATTTCCCCTGTATGTTTACATTGAGTTCTCCTGATTATTTTTCTTTGTTCCCCATCATTACCTCTGAAGTTCAAACAGCAGCACAGCCTGAAGGCCGGGGCACATACTGGATGTCACTACAGAGGGAC
Source organism: Xyrauchen texanus (assembly GCF_025860055.1). Taxonomy (NCBI): domain Eukaryota; kingdom Metazoa; phylum Chordata; class Actinopteri; order Cypriniformes; family Catostomidae; genus Xyrauchen; species Xyrauchen texanus. The sequence goes on along the minus strand of NC_068317.1, from coordinate 899,451 downwards.
ACTCATCACACTGTAAACATGTTTTGGCAGATAACCTAAAGAATGCTTATAATGTATCTCTATATTAACTGGTTTTATTTGAGTCAAAGTATTATTAAATATGACTATATTAATGTGGCTACATTAGGATACACCAATGAAAGTAATATCAAAGGGTTAGAACAAGGGTGTGTCCCATCTCGCTCCTTTGCTCCATTTGTCATAAATCAGTATTTCCCCTTCTGTCACTCACTCGACGTTGTGTCGAATGAAGTGACACAAGGGGTCTTCCTGGGACGTCAAACGTACCTCTGAACCTGAGAAAAGGCCAATGTCAAGTTGTGTTGAGCCTCATGTATTCAGATACAAGACAAAGGCAGGCCTAACCCAGTCATAAAGCCTGACTGAGGCCAACAAAAACAAAGTCATAAATCTTGCTGATAAAACTGCGCCAAAATCAAACAAAGGGTGTACAAAACAGACTAAAAATCCCAAGAAGCCTTGCTCACTTTACAACTGTGTGAAATTCCAAAGGATCGAACTCTCAACTCCTATTGGATTAGGCACTCAACAGAACGCACCTCAACTATGATGTCATCAAGAGTAGAAATAGTTCGAAAATCGACAATAACTTGCTTCCAGTGACCTCGCTCGCCGTGCATTGACGCAGTTGATCGCTGCTCTCAGGTGTTGCCTCGTTGCACAAGGAAGTAACGTGCAACTTGAAACTGTGGCCATACAATCTCCATCTTGCTGGACGAGTTGAGATTACATTGTGTTCCACCGAACACTTTAACGGATCCGAAGGAAAACGCCGAGCAATCCGCATCTTCATCCGTTTGCCTGCAGAAGTGAAGAAAGAAGGATCCCCTTCCCTCTTCAATCAAGTTGACGTCACTGATTTCTCTGCCAAACCGCCGAGAATCAACAGCCGTACCACCCACCAACTGAGCGAGGAAATGGCCCCCCCGTCATCACCCGAGCCTCGAGGAACCGAGTCGGAGAAAAACGACGGACGAACACACGTTCTATGTAAGAGGTTAACGTCTGGGCAGAGATAGGATATTTAGGTTTGTTATTCTTGTGGATCAAGTTTATTGTTTGTACAGTTTACGGACCACGGAGTCCGCTCATTTGTTGCTATTAATACTCAAGGTATTAGGTGTTGTAATCCAACCACGTTGGACTGTTGTGTATTTATGCCATCGCTGATGAGACCGGCACACTGTGTTTATCCATAACAGTTGCATTCTCGTACAAGCGAAAGACATGCTGCACACGGGCAGACACCATTAACCGGCTTCTCTCCGCCCACATTCGCGGCCATACTCTCTGGCCGGAAATCTCACGTGACGTACTCTCCACGAGAGTCACGTCCGTCATTTCGTGTGCGTCACTCCACTCACACACACACACACACACACGCACACACACACACACACACACACACACACACACACACACACACACATACTGTCCTCTCATGTGTTATAGGCTTATTTTGGTTACCATATCTAATCACGTCACTGTTTTGTTTGTAATTGAATGTCGGAGTGTTGATTATTAATTTATATTATATTTTCAATAAACTTTGTTATAATTAAAAGAGAAGTGATTGGTTTGTTTTGCATACACATATGTCAAAGGCTGGCAGGTGATGCCAGTGCTCGAATTCAACCCTTCGTTGTTCCCTTTTTAATCTTGATGATCTACAGCCATCAATTTTCCTAAGAGAACAATCTAACATTGAGACTGTTATACTGTCTGGTTATTAGTCCCTGATTCCATGGTGGTGCCCCGTCAACATTAATCCTAATGAATATTCTGTTGATTTTGATAATTGACAATTATCTTTGATGATTGTTGAATTTGAAGGATCAATAAGCTAGTGTGTTTAATAAATTTTAATAATTAATTATTATCTTTGATTATTGATTTCAATAATTATTGATTTCAATAATTATTAATTATCTATGATAATTATTAATTATTGCTAATAATCAAACCCTCTCCTAAACTGTGAGCCCTACAGTTGGCAGACAGAATTTGCATGCCTCGCCTCGGACACAGGGGTATAAAGGGAAGCGGGGCAGCGAGTGCCAGTCAGAATCTTTCTTCGGAGCCGAACGGTTGTGCAACAGCAAGCTGAGTTCACCACTGTTTCACTCACCTCTACTGGCGATAAGGACTGCTGTTGGATCTACGGCGCATTTCAAGCTGGAGTTCTCTCTCTCTGCATGCTGTGTAGTCTACGCCCCTGGGCACTTTGACAGCGCAGGAGTGTTTCTCCTCCTAAAAAGAGTTTATTTCCTCTAAAAGAGTTTGAGTTCCCAGTCATAAAATACACAGCAGGCGTTGAAAGTCCTTTTGAAGACACGTCTTCTTAAAGATGTCTTTCCGCCTCTGTGTAGTTCCTGGATGCGGTTCCTGGATGCGGTTGATTTCTCTCCACTTCTGACGGTCATAAAAGTTGCCTCGCGTGCCTGGGCTGCGATCACACATAGGCAACGTTTTATTAATGGTTCATGTTCTCAGTGCGAGAACATAGCCATGGCAACATTGCGGTCGCGGCTTTCTTTTCTCATGAGAGAAAGCCACTTCAGCCACCCCCCGCGTCATTCCTTCTTCCCATGGGATTGAGGACGACCCGGCTGGCGATTCGGGGATAACGACGGGCTCGGTTTCGCCGGGAATTCTCCCTTGAGCCCCTGCAATTGGATGACGACATCACCGCTGCATCGGAGAGCGTCACAGCATCGTCTGATGCTGATGACTCGTCTGGGCTGCCACCTTCGGGTTTGCTCACCCAGTCTGAGGCTGATGCTCAGATATCTGCTATGCTTTCCCGGGCCACGGCTACTTGATCGGTTCCTCGGGTCAGGGCACCGCTCATAGCACCCTCCGTTCCCTTCTTCCCGGAAGTGCATGACGAGCTGACGCAGTCGCGGAGGGCACCTTTTACTGCACGGAACAGACGCCTCCGCTCGTCCGCTCTCACTACCCTGGATGGCGGGGCGGCCCCCAGGTGGACAGACCGGTTACGATCCACTTGTGTCCTGAGAATGCCGCCACCTGGCAGGACTGCCCGGTACTCCCCTCCAGAGCCCGTAGAATTACGTCATTACTGACCCCGAAAGTCTACAGCGCCACCGGACAGGCCGCCACCTCTCGCCCTGCATGCCATGGCTCTCCTGCAAGTTCACCAAGCCAAGGCACTCAAAGATCTGCACCTGGGTAGTTCCAACCCCGATGTGCTGCAGGAACTGCACTCTGCCACCGACCTCGCTCTCAGAGCCAGGTCACAGCGCAGGCACTTGGGCGGGCGATGGCCACACTTGTGACCTCAACACCCCCATCTCCCAGCTTGGCCTCTTCATGCGACACCGTTGACGACTTCGCACTGACCCGCCTGATCACCGAGGGCATACCCCTGCGGCTAAACAATAGGTTGCTCCTCCTCAACCCGGGCCCAGCTCTCAGCCCTAGCGTCGAGCACCTCGCAGGTGGCGTATTCCCCCCATCTCCAGGACCCCTTCCAGCAGACTTCGTGGCTTTCACTTCCCAATTCATTGCGCTGGCTGGCAAGGACCATCTGACTCGTCTACGTGATTCAGTTCGCCCGGCTCCCACCTCGTTTCAGCGGTGTTCGCTCCACTTCCGTGTGCAGCAAGAAAGCCAGCACCTTATGAGCAGGGCACACGACTCTGCTCCTCAAGGATGCGATAGAGCCCATCCCTCCAGCCAAGATGGAGAAGGGTTTCTACAGCCCTTACTTAAAAAAAAAAGCCGCTGGTTGCGACCAATCTCTGACCTGCGAGTTCTCAACTAGGCCCTACACAGACTCCCGTTCAAAATGCTCACGCAGAAACAGATTCTTACCTGCATTCGACAGCTAGAATGGTTCACGGAGGTAGACCTCAATGACGCATACTTCCATGTCTCCATTCTGCCTTGACACCGACCCTTCTTACAGTTCGCATTCGATGGCCAGGCATATCAGTACAAGGTCCTCCACTTCGGCCTGTCCCTGTCCCCTCATGGCTTCACAAAGATCGCAGAGGCAGCTCTTGCCCTGCTAAGGGAAGTGTACATCCGCATACTCAACAACATCGATGACTGGCTCATCCTGGCTCACACCAACGAGCGTGCTCAGTCAGTGCTCAGGTGCCTCGCTCTCTTCAAGCCTGGCACAGGTTCTTCTAAAATAATTCCAGAGGCTCACATGGCATCCTCAGCCATGGTCACGCCGCTTGTGTTGATGCATATGAGACCGCTTCAGCATTGGCTACAGACTCGAGTCCCGAGATTGGCATGGTGCTACGGCACATACCGTGTGACAATCACCCCTTCTTGCTGTCAAACTTTCAACCATTGGACAGACCTCTGCTTTCTGCGGACTAGAGTCCCCTTGCAGCAGGTGTCCAGACGTGTCGTGGTGACCACAGACACCTCTTGACAGGGTTGGAGCCCCCTTTTCCCCCTGAAAGAATAGGACCGGGAAAGACCACCTTCCCCGAAGTATTTCATAGCGTTAAGGTGCTTCACGTCCTATGTGAGAGACATAGTGAGAGAGAATTCACAAATTCTGTCTGTCAACTTGACATTGGTCTTTTCTCAGGTTCAGAGGTACGTTTGGCATCGCAGGAAGACCCCTTGTATTACTTCATTCGACACAACGTCTCATTCCCTCCCTCGGGGAATGGAGGTTACAGCAGTAACCATGACGATCGCAAACATGAATTTGGGCACAGGCAAGGGTGTTATCCACTATACAATGGGGGACACTTGTGGCTCAGCTTGTATTAATCAACAGCCTTCCTGTATAAAAAACACTATTGTGCATTTTCATTAAAGTTATTAAATGTACAGTTTTATTATGAATGATTTAAATGAAGAAATTAATACACGAGTGTATTTTTAATCTTCTAAAATTTCAATATTAAACATAATATTGTTTCCCTTTCATGCACATTATAGATGAAAGACAATTATGAACAAAAATCTCTTTTAACAATAAAATAAAGATTTGTCTTCATAAATTTGCACACGTACATTTTAGCAACTTGATAGATCTCAGAAGATTTGACAACATTTCCATTGTCCTGACTACTGAATTAGGGAGCTGTTTGAGACACACCCAAAAGTAGATAAATCCAAACCATTCCTTAAGGTAACAACTGTTTGTAACCACAATTTACAGTACAGTGGTTTGGTTTACCTGTGTTTTGACAATAAACCAAATGTGATGAAAAATAAAGATGACAACTGGCATATTGACAAGGATTTATAAATTGTCTTAAAATATTTGATAAAATAATTTGGCACAGATTGTCATAATCTATTTTTCTCAAGTGCAGATTGCATGTTCCTATGTAGCTGTTTCTCAAATGCTCAATGCATTTCTTTTTCTTTTTTCTTTTTGCATAATGTGTCTTTGTCCTTGCAAGCACTCATTTATCAATTCCGTTATTTTGATATTTTCCCCTTTAAAAATAATGCTTTGATCTGACATAATGTTTAAATTCTTTTTGACCTCATGGTTCTAACAGAGGTAAGTTTGCTAATTTATACTGACCTATATCCATTCAAATAAACAATTCCAAACATATTGTGAACGGGTTCAAATAATGTTGCACTTTAGGGTAAGTAATGATAAATAACTACAAAACTACCATATTGGCACTTTGCAAGGCTCTAACCACATATTTATGATTGGTCGCAATAGTTAAAAACTGGCCATTGAAACCAATATTTAAGCACTAATATTGAGGACTTGATGTGGGACAAAAGTTCAACCTTTTCCTTGCAATAAGCTAAAATAAAAATAAAAATGTTCAGGCACAAATTATTCCATTTTCTGAGATTGAGCCATGTATACACACAGCTCTATATCTGTCAAGCAGTATCACAGTGCACTCCACTTTCATCAGCGCAGAAGACAAGAATACCATGTGAAATGCTTATCAGCTGCTGAAGTATAGCATCACTGTGGAATCATCAAAGGACTCAAGGCTGAAATCAGGGCCCAATATCTCGAGCAATCAGAACTTTCTCTACACAATAGAGACTGACATGTGCAAGGGCCCACGTAAGAGAACATGCTTATGATAATATATGTCAAATGAAAAAGGAAAAAACAAGGCAGAAAAAATGTAATCAAAGAAACATGGGCTTCAGTCTTACAGATCAGTTTTAGGGCCTCTGCTTTTCTCCTTGTATATGCTTCCCCTGGGAGATATTATCAGGAATCGTAGAATAAATTTCCACTGCTATGCCGATAATACACAACTTTATATTTCTTCAAAACCTAATGAGATTTCACAATTCTCCAAATTAGTGTATCAATTAAATAAATTAAGGCACATACTCTCTGTTGCTGATGCCGAAAAACTAATTAATGCGTTCATGACCTCAAGACTAGATTATTGTAATGCATTACTGTGAGGATGTCCAGCTAGATCAATAAATAAACTTCAAATGGTTCAAAATGCAGCAGCCAGAGTGCTAATGAGAACCAAGAAATATGATCATATTAGCCCCATTTTATCATCATTACATTGGCTACCTGTTAAATTCCATATTAATTTTCAAATTCTGTTAACTACGTACAAAGCTTTGAATGGTCTAGCTCCACAGTACTTAAGTGACCTTCTACCACACTATATTCCATCACGTTCATTACGATCGCAAAATTCTGGCCTGTTTATAGTTCCTAGAATATCAAAATCCACAAAAGGAGGTAGATCCTTTTCATATTTGGCTCCTAAACTATGGAATAGTCTAACACTGTTCGAGATGCAGACACACTCCCTCAGTTTAAGTCTAGACTAAAGACTCACCTTTTTAGCCAGGCATACACCTAATTTATCCTCCAACCCACATTTAGGCTGCTTTAGTTTAGTCTGCCGGAACCAGAAACCAGAAATATTGATCATGATTTATAACTCAGCAATAAATTGAATGGCATCTATGCTTATATTATTTTATCCTGTCTCAACCTCGGGACTCCTATCCTGATGTCACCAGAACCGGCTGGATCCAGCACCATTCCTGCTTTGTGTTGGACTCCACTGCTACGTGTCGCTGAATAATGATGACTAAATGCAGCTGGTGCCAGCCAAACATCACTTCAGTCTATTATTATGGACTTTAGATGATGAACTGATGCCAACTCCAACCATAAGACATGCCATTGTCTGAACCTTGGATTTAGGATGGACCACACCAAACCTCACTGAAAATACCGGCCAGGTTGAACTGCGTTTCACATCCCTGATCTCTGCCTGCATCACCTCGGTCTATTGATGGACTATGATCTTCAAATGGAATGCATAGACTAACGATTGCCAACAAAAGCCTTCATCAGCCAATTAACAAGGACATTTGCATCTATGTGAACTTCTGCAGTCATTAATCTTTATCGATGTTAAACACTTACTTAGTTTAATCATTTTAAACCATGACTTTAACTATACATAATAATATTTACATTATATTCATGATGTTAGCCAGAGGGGAACTGGTCACTTAAAATTCTATGCATATAAATATTTTGACACCACTAATATGGTTACTGTCTCTTTAGAAAAGTGCATTATGAGACATTGAAGACACAGAACTGTTGCACAGTTTTGTGGAATTTTTTCATTTAGGTGGTGTCTTTCTTAATGTGGCATTAAAGTATAGTGTATATGTATATTTAAAGTCATGGTTTAAAATGATTAAACTAAGTAAGTGTTAAGGGTAAGTGCTCAAACATTGTTCCCTTTACAAAAAGCTTCACTACGATGCTGCGCTGCTAAGCGCTACAGGGAACAACTCTAGCTGTGAACCGAGCTGAAATAGTGTAACACTTCAATGAACATTGACCGGAATTCAATGATGTAATCATTAGATGCACCTGCGGCCAGGCTATAAATGGATACGTCACCAGGTGTCGTCAGAAACTCTTTTTTCAGAGCGATTCTGTTTCGGTGTGTTTCACAAACCCTGTCAAAACTTTCTTTCCTCTGTTAGGAGTTATAATCAGTTAGGCAGTGTGCAGTGAACGTTGTTCTCTTTTCTCTTCTGTCTAGAAAATATTATATATATATATATATATTTCTAAAAAAGAAAGAAAAAAAAAAGAGAGAATGACTGAAAGCCGCAAACGTTGCGTGTTCCCCTCTTCTCGCTCTATAGCTGAAGACGACACACATCAGTTTCTGCTCTGTTTGTTTGGGGGTTAGAGCACGCTGCTCTCGCGTTGCAGCAGGGTGGGTGCGAGCACTGCGATTTGCTTTAACAGGCAGAGTGCGTTGTGCTCGCCTCGCTTGCTTCCGGAAGTCAGCACTCACGGAAAAAAAAGATTGTTCGTGGGGCTCTAGCATGGATTTGGCTGAGGAGCAAGAGACGGGTTGATCCCTTTCTCTCACTCTCTCCCCAAACCCAGCTGGTCCTTCACATGATCTCGAAGCGCCTTCCGACGCTTCTTCGGATCATGAGGTGGATCACGATTCTCTTCCCGCCTCCGAGCTTTCCGTCCGCAATAAAAAAAATCTACGGAGGAATTGCTCGATGTTGTTACTCATGCGGTTGCCAGATTGGACTGGCCACGCGAAAAAGAGACCCCCAAACGCTCCAAATTAGGGGATAGATTTTATCTTCCAGTCTAAGAAAGGGAACGCCTCATGGGTCCCTTCCCTTCTTTGATAACCTCCATGAAGAGCTTTTTCGCTCATGGAGAACCCGTAAAAAAAATAAAAAAATAAAAATAATAATAATAATAATATATATATATATATATATATATATATATATATATATATATATATATATATATATATATATATATATTTTTTTTTTTTTTCCCGTGTTCACATACCCTCGACATCATTATATTCGACTATACGTGGGTGCTGAGGCACGGGGGTATTCAGTGATGCCTCCGGTCGAAGAGACGCTTGCAGGCTCGGCATCGTCACTTAAGAAGCCCTCTCTCCCCTCAAAGCCTTGTAGGACAACCTCCACTTTAGTGGGAAGGGCTTATCAAGCAGCAGGTCAGGCTGGTGCTGCTCTGCACACTATGCTGTTTTACAGGCGTACCAGGCTGACCTCCTGGACGACCTGAGTGTGGGTTCTGCACTTGACGAGCAAGCCTCAGACCCGCCTCGGTCCTGACTGAAGGGAGGCTCAAAAGCAAAGCGTGGCAAGTCGTGCTCCTCCTCCCAGGGATTGGGGACAGTCTCGCTGCCCTCGCCAGCCCCCGAAGCAAGACCTCAGGACTATAAATTCTAGTAAGAGAAAACCCTGACGGTCTTGCGCCTAGATTAGGGGGTAGCTCCCCTCGGGACGGGGCGCGTGCTTCACTTCACCTCTTCCGGTACCCCCTCGAAGCCACCTCTTGGTGTTTCGGGTTGCAGAGGCTTCCGTCAAAATTGGGTGTTTTCGCTGTTCCTGCATTTTATTCAGGACGCGAAACACCCGACAACCCCTCAACAGGAAGTGTTAAAAAATAATACCCATCTCAGAGATCCTGGCAGCGTGGAAACTTCTGCCGGATATATTCTTTTCTGTGGGTCTTATAAGGGCGTCAGGATTTAATTCACTCGCCGCTTTTCCGTGTTTCAACGGCGTGTTCTCACTACCGTGAACCGGATTTCTTTTTATGTAAAAACAAAACAAAAAACTAAATCTCCTGGTTAAAAGGGCCATGGTATGTGTTCCCCTTACAGAGAGAGAGTTAGGTTATTACACTAAATACTTCCCGTTTCCCATGGAGGGTGAGGGGTGGCGTCTGGCTTAGATCTTAAAGCTTGAACTACCCGTGGGTGTTCAAGTCCAAGATGATGCCTGTCAAGACGGTCGTGTCTCAAGCCCTACAACTCGTTTGGCTGGTCACCATCGATCTTATGACGCACTTCTATACTTCATTTAGAAGTTCTGCCACAACATGGAAAGTTCCTGAGGTTCCCTTTCGGGGGCAAAGTCTTCCAGGGTCAGGTTCTTTCACTCAGCCTAGTCCTTTTTACCCGCACATTCACAATGCATGATGTAGCGCTGGCTCCTTGCGACTCCGGGGCATCTGCATTCTGAATTATGTAGATGACTGGCTGATCCTAGCGCAGTTCCAGGAACTGGCAGTTCAGCACAGGGACATCGTCTTAGCTCATCTGTTTCTCTGGGGTTGAGGCTCAACGCCAAGAAAAGCGTTCTCTCTCCCACTCAGAACACTGTCTATCGGGGCATCATATGGAGTTCAATCACAATGCGGGCACAACTGTCTCCCACTAGGATTGAGTCTATTCAGATCACCCTGAGCAAAGTCAGGCTAGGTCAAGGTTGCACTGTTATCAGTATCAACGATTTCCAGGTCTCAGGGCGACCGCGTCCACAGTGATCCCTCTGGACCTTCTGCTCATGAGACCGTTTTTGTTGTGGCCAAAAGCCAGGGGATTTCTTCCAAGGGCCAAAACCCCTAGGCTAAAAAGGGTTACGCGCCTCAGGCTTCGTTCCCTTTCTATGTGGTTCAGACCCCGGTTTTCTGCCTTGGGTCCCACTCTAGGTGCGTCTTGTTGTCGCAGACTGCTAACAACAGACGCCTCCCTGACAGGCGGGGTAGCGGCCTTAAGTGGTCGTCCAGCTTAAGGGGATAGGAGGGTCGTCAGCTCAGTTGTCACAGTCACTGTCTCGGGTTGATGGCTGTATTTATGGCCCTGAAATACCTCCTCCTGAGGCTGCCATGTCTTGGTGCGGGTGGACAATACAGCGGTAGCCTCTTACATAAATCATCAAGGAGACCCACGTTCTTGTCAGCTGTATTTCTGACACGTCGGATTCTCCTTAGGGCCCAGGGTAAGCTCCTGTCACTCAGGTCAGTTATATCCCTGGATGCCCGTATACGGGAGCAGATTTACGGTCCAGACAGAAAATACCAACGGGGGCGTTAAGAACTCCACCCTAAGGTAGTAGTTGCCCAGAGTTCGCCAGCAAGGGTTTTTGATAGCACCGCGCTGGCCGAACAGAGCTAATCTCTTCCCTCGATGGCTCGCCTTGGGCGATTCCGAACGGGAAGGATCTTCTATCTCAGGCACAGGGCAATATTTCATCCCTGCCCCAAATTGTGGAATCTTTCATGTTTGGCCCCTAAGGGTACCAACTTAGGGACACAGGGCTTTCTCCTGAGGTTATCGAGACCTTTTTAAATGCCGGGCTTTTTCCACTTGGAACAAGTTTGGGTGAGATCTTAGGGCAGAAGAGGACCTCTTCGCCTCTATGAATAGCGCAATGTCTCCTCTACTTCTCCCTGAAATCACCCAGGCCGCTTGGGTCTGGACGTTAAGACACATACATGACCCAGAATGCGTCTGTATGCATTTATTTCCCTGGTTTCTCTGCTCCCGGGAGTCTTGGCGATGTTCACCAGCAAGGGTCTTGCCTCCTATTAATGGCGCTGCACTGGCCGAACAGGATATGTTTCCCGGAGCTAATTCCTCTCCTCGACGGCTTGCCTTGGGCTATTCCGAACAGGGAGGACCTTCTCATCCTTGGCCCGAATTGTGAAACCTTTCATGTCTGGCCCCTAAGGGTACCAAATGAGTCCCCCGAGGAACCCATTCTCCCCTTCTGTGCCTCAGATGTGGCTTCTAGCTAATGGCTGTTTTGATAGTAATGCCACTTGATGATCAAAAACAGAGGGGAAACAGGAGAAGGAGGTAGAGAGAGAGAGAGAGAGAGAGAGAGAGAGAGAGAGAGAGAGCAAATAGCCTGCTGGAATCCAGGGTTGAGCAGAAGCAGCTGACAGATTGCTTATCAGCAGCGATGCACAATATCCTGACTAAGAGATAGATATCAGGGAGGTGGTGGCTTAACCAGCACAGTCATGCCTCTTTAAGAAGACAGTACATTTTTGGCTTTCTCTTCCTGCTGATAAGGATTCTCACGGAATGGTGTCCCCTTCATCCTTATCTCAGTGGACTATGGAGAAAGCTCAGAACTGAGCTGTTTTTGAGAAGTCATGCTTAATTACCTGGACACAGATAATGGGTCAACAAGTTATGAATGGTATAGAGAACAACCTGAATGTAATCAACACTGCCAACAGATTACTAATATAACACACACACTATATATATAGTTGCAAGAAAAAAGCATAGAAACTGGTCATAAAATATTATTAGATTACAGACTCAGCAAATTCTACTATAAATTATACACTATACACAATCTACTTGGCAAAAAAAAAAAAGACAGCTAAGTTAAGTTAAGTTGAAATTAAATAGGTAGGCAACATTAAATTGAACAATAATTGATACAAAATTCTACTACTAAACTTAACAAATTAATTTTAAATTAAATGCAATCAATAAAACTTTTATACTATTGAGTTGGAAACATAGTGATACTGTAAAGGGCTGCAATTATCTATTTCGCTTCAGAAAAATAAGAGGCAGTGACTTCTGAAATTGATCAGTGAATCATTTATTTGAACTGGTTAATTTTGACTGGAATTGGTAATTGTTTTGTTTGTTTGTCTGTCCTTTTGGCAGGGTCATGTTATTTCATCTGTCATTCTTGTCAGTGCTGCCTTCTTAGCCAGGTCACACAAGATTTTTATTTCAATTCGTTTTATCCTGGGATAAAAAAAAATAAAGGATACTAACTGACTTACTTCAACCACCCGAATGAAATGGTGCTTAATTTCTCCACCATGCAGTGTACAGATCAAATCTGCAATTACATGAAACATTTGTTGAAAATGATTGCTGCCACGAGGGTCAGCCAGTCATTAATCACATATTATTTCCACTCTGCACAGTAAACACAAGATACATTTTCCATTATAGACCCTTTTCAGTTTGGATCATGCAATGATATGAAAATTCGAGGTTGATAGCGATAATTCATAGCTAATTGTGGCCAATACTGATGAGTCAAGTCAAATTTGTTTTAATATAAGATTTCATAACACACATTGATTCAAAGCATCTTTACAGAGGATAATGCTGTAATAGAAAATGATGCTGTTGAAGACCTCATTGTGTGGTTGATATGACTAAGGAGATTGAAAATGCATGCCTTAAAACATATTGTTTTAGGCCTCCAGTAAGCAAGCCAAATGTGATTGTGTCAAGGTGCACAAAACGTCTAGGTTACTGTTGTACCCGTAAAGCCGTGGGTCCAGACGTCATTCTGGGCCGCGTCATCAGAGCATGCGCGATCCAACTGGCTGATGTTTTATGGACATATTCAACCTGTCCCTCTCCTGTCTGTAGTCCCCACATGCTTCAAAACGTCAACCATTGTGCCTGTACCGAAGCAAGCCAAAATCACATGCCGAAATGACTGACAGCTGAGGAAGTTTGGAATGAACCACCACATCCTCACACGGTTCTATACCAGTAATGTAGAGAGCATCCTGACTGGCTGAATCACCGCCTGGTACGGCAATAGCACCGCCCTTAACCGCAAAGCCCTGCAAAGGGTGGTGCGAACTGCCAGCCACATCATCAGATGTGAGTTTCCCTCCCTCCAGGACATATATAACAGGCGGTGTGTGAAAAAAGCTTGGAGGATCATCAGAGACTCCAGCCACCTGAGTCATGGGCTGCTCTCACTGCTACCATCAGGCAGGCGGTATCGCAGCATCAGGACCCGCAGCAGCCTACTACATGACAGCTTCTTCCCCCAAGCAATCAGAATTTTGAACTCTTGATCGCTCACGATCAATATATCAGCACTGCACTTTATTAATCTATTAATTCAGTTCAATTCAATTCAGTTCAATTCAGTTTGCTTTATTGGCATGACAAAAGTACATTTTGTATTGCCAAAGCTTTTCAACATATAAAATAAAATAAAAGGAAAAACATTGAAAATCATTAAAGAAAAACAGATAATAAAAATTATTATGATTAATTATGTTTCAAGTAAACTTTAACTAATGAAATATATATAATCTGAATTAAACATTATCTACATTCATGTGTAGTGAGAGGTACATTTTTGATAATACAATTATCGATGTTCATTTCTTAGTTCTGGTTGACCCTCAGGAGATGACAGGATGCTACAAATCTTGCTGCTATATTTGCACATTCAGCTTTTTCACAGAGAATAAAAGGGAGTTTTTCAGTTGGGCTGCAATTATTAAATTGGGGATACATTTTGATAATTTTGGGATAATAGTGGTTTCTGATGATTTCATATTTTGGGCATTCTGTGAGGAAGTGCAGCTCTGTCTCCATCATTCTCAGATTGCAGTGGGAGCAGAGTCTCTCCTCTCGGGATACCCACGTCTGTCTGCGCCGCCTCATCTATATGGCCAGACTGTGCTGAGTCTGTACATCGCCAATGCTTTTCTTAAATTCATATCAGTCACCGTGCTCAGGTAGTTCGCCACGATGTACTCTTGATTTAGTGCCGAATAACATTCCAATTTGTGTTGATTTTTAATGGTGTTTGTCCAATTGATGACGTATTTGTCTTTTTCTGTGTTTATAATTTGGTTGGTCCGAATGATTGTGAGGTTGCCTGATCTCTGCAGGAGTGAGGTCAGTCAGTCTCAGCACCAACTGGCAGAGGGGACTCCTCGCCCCGCTCAGCTCTTGGTATTTTAGTGCTTTATAATGGTATGTGGTGGGGTCACTTGCCTTTAGGTGTTTCCAGAATGCCCTGCATCCATTTTTTTGTGTTTTTCTTTGAACTTTGAGTATTCTTTTGCAAACTTCTGAGTGTAGAGTTTCAATGGGATATTTTTCCCAATTTACAAAGTCAAATTGTATAGGTGGACCCCACACTTCACTGCCATATATTGCAATTGGTTCAATTATTGATTTGAAAAGTTTGAGCCAAATTTGAATCGGAATATCGATTTTAATTGAACTTTAAATGGTATAGAAAGCCCTTTGAGCTTTCTTTTTGAGTTCATTCACAGCCAAAGTAAAGTTACCCACTGGAGTGTGTTTCAGTCCGAGGTAAGTGTATATTTTGTGGTTTCAATGGTTCTGTGTGAGAGTGTGAATGGGTGTGTTAGTCCCTGAGATCTGGAACATTTCCGGAAAATCATGACTTTAGTTTTTTGGTGGTTGACTGTCAGGGCCCAGGACTGACAGTAACCCGCCAGCAGATTCAGGCTTTCCTGCAGCCCCTCTTTAGTGTGGCGACAGGTGAACCAGGTCATCTGCATAGAGGAGACACTTTATTTCTGTGTCATGTAGAGTGAGACCTTGAATGGGAGAATGTTCTAGTATATTAGCCAGTTGGTTGATGTAAATGTTGAAGAGGGTGGGGCTTAAACTGCAGCCCTGTCTCACTCCACCCCTCTGGAGAATGTTTTTTTTATTTTATTTCAAATTTTAACAGCGCATTGACTGGCTGTGTACATTGATTTGATGACATCATAGAATTTTCCCCCTACACCGCTGTCGATAAGTTTGAGATATAATCCTTCATGCCAGATTGAATCGAATGCTTTCTTGAAGTCTACAAAACAAGCAAAGATTAGTCTTTTATTGTGATGTACATATTTATCATTTTATATAGTGTGACATTTTGGCATGAATCCAATTTGACATTTACTCAAGGCATTGTGTTTCATAAGGAAGTCTAAAAGTCTGGTGTTTAAAATACTGAAGAAAACCTTCCCCAGATTACTGTTCACACAGATGCCTCGGTAGTTGTGAGGGTCTAATTAATCGGACTATTATCTCACACTAGACTGTCGTAATTATACTCTCCTCAATACAACTACTGTATATATATTTTTATATACTTTTAATTTTTTTTATTTTATTGTATGTGTATTCTATATTGTGTGTATTGTTTACTGTACATTGTATATTATTGTGTTGTGTAAGTATGTGTACATTTGGAATGTAAATTGTGTTGTGTAAATATGTTGTTCATTGTAATTGGTATATGTCTCGTCACTATCATGACTGCTATGTTGCTCGGAACGGCACACAAGACTTTCACCTACTGTTGCACTTGTCTATATGGTTGAGTGACAATAAAGTGATTTGATTTGATTTGTAACCTTCCTTCCCTGATGGAGGGAACGAGATGTTGTGTCGAATGAAGCAACACTAGGGGACTTTCTTGAAGGCCACAGTTACCACTGAACTTGAGAAAAGGCCAATGAGTATTTTGCAGACAGAATTTGCATGTCCATCCCCTGGACATGTTGATATAAAAGGAGTGAATCGTGCATCTTTTCATTCAGGTTTTACACTGAAGAGCCGAGAATAAGGTTCGGCCATTACACTCAGTTCAGCATCCTGGCGGGGGGACACAATATTTCGTTCCCTCCATCAGGGAACAGAGGTTACAACAGTAACCTAGACGTTCCCCGTCTGTCGCTCACTCGACATTGTGTCGAATGAAGTGAAACTAGGGGTTCCTATTCAATCACGCCATCCGCTGATCCGTGTACGTGAGCTGCTGATGCAGGTGTGGGCAGGCAGTTGCGTGTCAAAGCAACAGGCTGCGTCAGACTGCACGTACCCTTCCCCAACACCCCATAAAAACGTCATAAACTTTTTAGGTTCCCGACATCCAGAAGGGGGGGAACAATTTGTAGTTTAATGCTATAATACGCATCGGGGAAGGCATTCTTTTCCAACTCCAAGTTTCCTCTGGTTTCTTGGGAAGCAAGAGGTCTACCTGTGCTTTGCTGAACCACTCCCAAATCACCTGGGGGTGGAGCCTCCACTCTCCGCTGAGCATGCCCTGTCGTGAAAGCGTTTCCGCTGCCGTGTTGAGGTTGCCCGGGATATGTAGCGCAATGACCTGAGTCACTGCTAGTCAGCCAAAGGAGGAGATGGCGGGTGAGTTGCAACATGTGACAAGAGCGCATGCTCAGTTGGTGATTTACGTATGCTGTCATGGTGGTGCTGTCTGAGCGAATCAAGATGTGCTTGCCCCGAATTAGCGGGAGAAACCTCCGCAGGGCAAGGATTACTGCCAGCAACCCTAGGCAGTTGATGTGCCAACCCAGCTGGGGCCCCGTCCAGGAGCCGGCAGCTGCGTGCCCCTGGCACACGGCGCCCCAACCCTGTTTGGAGGCATCTGAGGTGACCAGAACGCATCGGGACACCTGCTGTAGGGGGACTCCTGTCTGCAGAAAACAGAGGTCTGTCCAGGGGTTGAAAGTCTGGCGGCAGGCAGGGGTAATGAACACATGGTATGTGTTGCGGCACCATGCCCATCTTGGGACTCTAGTCTGACGCCAGTGCTGAAGCGGTCTCATATGCATCAACTCCAGCAGTGCGACCGCCATGGAGGATGCCATATGCCCCAGGAGCCTCTGGAATTGTTTTAGAGGAGCCACTGTGCCTGGCTTGAATAAGGGGAGGCATTTCAGCACCGATTGCACACACTCGTTGGTGAGGTGCGCTGTCATTGAGACTGAGTCTAACTCCGTGCCGGGAAAAGAGATGCTCTGAACCGGGGTGAGCTTGCACTTTTCCCAGTTGACCTGAAGCCCTAGACGGCTGAGGTGCCTGAGTACCTGGTCCCTGTGGACGCACAGTGACTCTCCAGAGTGGGCAAGGATGAGCCAGTCATCGAGATAATTGAGTTTAAATTCATGCGGATGCCCACTTCCCTTAATGGGGCAAGGGCTGCCTGTGCGACCTTCGGGAAGACGCGAGTGGACAGGGACATGCCGAAGGGGAGGACCTTGTACTGATACACCTGGCCGTCAAACGCGAACCATAGGAAGGATCGGTGTCGAGGCAAGATAGAGACGTGGAAGTACGCGTCCTTCAGGTCTACTGCTGCGAACCAATTCTAATGATGGACGCATGTTAGGATGTGTCTTTGTGTGAGCATCTTGAACTGGAGTTTGTGCAAGGCTCGTTTGAAAACTTGCAAGTCCAGGATCGGTCATAAGCCACCACTTTTCTTGGGTATGATGAAGTAAAGGCTGTAGAAACCCTTCTTCATCTCGGATGGAGGGACAGGCTCTATCGCGTCTTTGAGTAAAAGTGTTGTGATCTCCGCACGTAGGGTGTTGTCGTCTTCACCATGCACCAAAGAAGACACCGCTGAAAGGTTGTGGGGGCCTGGCGAACTGGATTGCGTAGCCGAGTCAGATGGTCCTGGCCAACCAGCACGACGGGTTGGGAAGTGAATGCCACGCGACCAAGCTCTGTGCTAGAGGCACTAGGGGGACGATAATTTTTGACGTACCTGGCAGGGCTTCGCAGTGGGGTGGAGCAGGTAGTGTCGCATCGGGAGGCAAAAGCGTCCTTGCGAAACTTAGGTGCTGAGAGAAGACTCTAAGCACTTACCTTGCTCCGCGCACCCAGCAAGGGATGGGTTAGTGATTGAGGAGGTCCTGTGTAGGCATCCACTAGACTCGTCAGAACAGGTAGGCCGGGGGGCAGCTGTTGTGGGGCCGGAGGCGAGGGATCCGCGACCATTGTGCAGGGACTGCCGGAGTGTGGCACTGTGTTGCCGTGAGAACGGAATTTGTGGGACAGATGTCCCAGGGAATGTGGAAATCGCTCTTTTATTGAGAATGTGAGTACTGCAGCCAGAAGGGGGTGTGGCAAAGGAAATAAGGTTTGTCCACCACAGAGTGGTCTGTTTACCAGCTCCGGAGCAAACATCCTGTTCCCTGGGTCTATCCCAGGAGCGCTTGGGAGCCTTCTAGGTCCTCGGAGACATCCGAGAGATGGGGGGCGTGCACTTCCTGCGGGGCGCTCATGATGTGGGAAATGGCCTCAGTCTGTATCTTCACTGCCGAAAACTGCTGGCGAAGTCTTCGACGTTGTCGCCGAATAGGCCGAGCATGGAGACGGGGGCATTGAGAAAGCGGGCTTTGTCTACCTCCCGCATCTCGACCAGGTTGAGCCACAGGTGAAGTTCCTTGGCCAGGACTACCCAAAGTGCAGATCTTTAATTGCCTTGGCCTGGTGAAATTGCTGAAGGGCCATGGCATGCATGGTGGAGAAGGCCTGAGGCCTGTGAGCACCAGGTGATCCCGCCAGGTGGCACCGTTTTCCGGACATAGGTGGATCGCAACCACTCTCCACCTGGGGGACCTCCGAGTACCTGTGGGCCGCCCCGCTGTCGAGGGTAGTGAGAGTTGATGAGTGAGGAGGTCGTCCTCCACGACCTCGTCAGCTCATCATGCACCTCCTGGAAGAAAGGGACCGGGGAAGGGCGAGGCTGTGAGCTGCGCCTAGACCCGAGAAACCAATTGTCTAGCTGTGAGGGCTGCAGGGAGGACGAGGGTTCCAGTCCAACCCCACGCTCATGGCGGCCCAGGCAAGCATGTCGGCCATCTGGGGGTCAGCCTCAGACTGGACATGCCGACCTGAAGGTTCGTCAACTGGCCGTGAGGTGAGCCGCTCTCACCTCGAGCCTGGACGGAAATCATGAGCGTGCCAGGGGGTGGGTGGTTCGTGGGGATCTACCCGGCGAAACAGAGCCCACTGGCATCCCCAAATCGCCTCCATCGCCAGCCAGGTCATCCTCAATCCTGTGGGAAGAAGGAGCGAAGTGGGGGCGGCTGGAGTGGAGTTCCTTTTTAGAAAGGAAAGCCGTGACCGCAACGTTGCCTTGGTTAATTTCTCACAGTGAGAACATGAACCATCCACAAACAGCGTCTCAGTGTGATTGCAGCCCAGACACAAGAGGCAGCGTCTCTCTGACCGTCAGGAGCAATTCAGGAACTACACAGAGGTGGAAGGGCATTTTAAAAAGGCGCGTCCTGAAATGGACATTCAACGTCTGCTGTGTGTGCTCTTTTAAAGAAAATAAACTAACTTTTAGAAGCACTGTCGAAGCACCCAGGGGCAAAGCTGCACTGCCGTGCAGAGAATGAGAAAGGCACTGCTATACGCTGTAGATCCAACAGCAAACACTCTACAGAGGTGAGTGGAACAGAAGAGATCTCAGCTCGCTGATCGCACAACCGCTCTGCTCCGAAGAAGAAATCTGAATAAACAGATGCATGATTCCCTCCTTATACCCGTACGTCCGGGGGAGGGACATGCAAATTCTGTCTGCCAAATACTCAAGTTCAGAGGTAACAGAGGCCTTCAAGAAAGTTCCCACAACTTCGAGTTAGCGACAGATGGGGAACTCCATAAGATGTTGTAAATGGAAATAAATTAATCTTGGGAGAGTGAGGATCTAAATGCAGTTCTTTTTAATGAAGGAACAAACGGTGAACAGGACAACTAAAAATAAAACAACACAGGGAACAAACAAAACATCCACGAGGGGAAAACAAAGTATAAACATGGTTTTCCATGGAGGGCACGGGCAGGAACACAATCAAGGACAACCATAACATTCAACGACCGACAACGAATGAACAAAAAACAGGGCTTAAATACACAGGGATGATGATTAAATTACAAACAGGTGAGAACAATGACACTGGCAATGATGAGGGCAGGGGATTATGGGAAGTGTAGTTCGGGACAGGTGACAGGGGAGAAACACTGAGCAGACAACGGGGAATCGTGACAATGACAGAGATCCAATGATACAATCTCCATTTGTTGTAGTTTATGTAACCTTTGTGACGTCTCAGGGCAACTAGCAAATGGTCACATTAACTAAACACTATTAAGACTATAAGCCAAATTATTATAGAGAAAAGCAGCACCATCCCTGGAGGGATGAAGTCCATCTCTCTTTCGAAGGTCATTTCTACCCCAAAAACTTGTCCTATTTTCTATAAATACTATACTATTCGACATCCAGCCATTCAGTGACAATCTACTATAAACCTTGATACCTTAATGAGCAGGGAGGGGGCCAGAGCAAAGTGTCTGTCATAATTTTTGCAAGTTCACGCACCTCTTTAATGTCATCTTCAGTGATCTCTGACTGGCGAAGCTGGACATCATGCCGACATGAATAATATATAAAATCTATGTTTAGCATTAGACAGAACTTGTAAATGGTAAATGGTCTGCACTTATATAGCACCTTTTTAACCTTAACGGTATTCCAAGCACTTTACACTGTGACACATTCACCCATTCATACACACATTCATACACCAATGGTGGCAAAGCTGCCATGCAAGGCGCTAGCCTGCCATTGGGAGCAACCTGTGATTAGTGGCCGACCCACTCTATACCGAATACCCAGGTATTCATATAAAAATTAATTTTCATAGTCCACTGCTGCGATGGGGTTTGTAATACAGCTGCTGAGGGAGTGACAGTAAATTTGAATAGTCATATAAAAAAATAGAAATTTATCCAACCTTTTTTTAGGTTGGATCCAATACATTTTATAAATTGACTTTGACTCAGACTCTGTGAATTCTGAATGAGTTGCTTTCGAAGCCATCACAAAATGCCTATAAACGCACACTATATAAATGCACCAAGTTGTTACAGCTTACAGTTAGTTAATTTACCCAATGAACTTTCACCTTTTGCTGACCCTTTATGCATCCCAGAGCTTCTAAATAACTTGCACCTTTGTATAGCAACTGACACACAAGTGCCAGCATTACATGTCATATATTCTGCTTCCCACAGATCTCGACCTGGACGAAAGCATGGGCATTATTTGTGCAAATTACTGTAAATTTGCACTTTTGTTTGGGCATTGTTTCCACTCTTTGCTGCTACTGTCAATGTCAAGCAACTGTTTGATGCCGAACACAACAGTGCTTCGTGGAGAGATTGACAGGCAGGAATTTGGCCAATAGTTGCTGCAAGCCTCTTGTAATCGACCAATTGGTGTGCAAGAAGGCGGGACTTACAAAGAGGGGTTAAAGCAATGCAAATATGCATGCACACACATAATGAAGTATTAGACCAGATGCACATCATACTGCAACTAAAGCCGAATCCTGAAAGCCAAATTTAGAAATCCCGGCTGCATGTGTAACTGGTGTAATTTATTCATTAATTGTTTTGACTTTTGTGTTTTGTTTTTTATTTTGTATTTGTATTATTTTCAAATATATTGTCGGAATTTATGTTCAATTTCAGTTATGTCTTGTTATTAGAAAAATGTATTGAACTTCACGAAATTGTGTTCCTGTTATAGTTCATACGTTAAAAGAAAATAATATTATTGTGGCAAAACTTTACTTCAGGTGTTTGTTTGGGGAGGGAGTGTCATCGGTGGAACACCTCCGGGGTTTTCCGGGTGCGACATGCGATAGCCTCAGTCTACTTATGTGCGAGGCTGATGAGTATATGTGTGCACTGTTGTTTTTCTCCATGAATCTCTGGTAAGATGATGGTTATTGTCTAAATATATACTGATTGCTCAATAAGTGTGATTTAAGTGATGGCAGCATTTGATCATGTTAGCGGTGATAATGTGTTTAATTGTAATTCTATTTTTATGAAATTCATCATAGCGCTAACTAATTAGCATCTTATGCTCAGTGTGTTTGGAAGAGAGAGAAAAGCTGATGCCCTGTTGATCTGATAATCTTTCACCTTTACAGGTATGTTGGTTAATTGGTAATGCTTTATAAAAAAAAGAGATCTGGTTGAATGTTAATGAACGTATATTGTACGTAGAGTGTTAGAAGGGGAAATCATTTTATTTAATTATTCATCCTGTGTGTGACGCACGTGGTGCTGCCTGCATGTGGAATGGTGTTAAATACATTGAATGTTTAATTTGGATTTATGTATATGAATAGTATTATTATTGTTTATTTGTTTATTATAGTATGCTATAACGTATAAATATTTGAATAAATGCATATGTTAATGTAATCTAGGATATAAAATATTGTAATGTATTATAAACAATTGAAATGCATTAATAAGAATATTGATGTGATGTTTCATAAGGAAGACAAGGAATTTAAATATTGTTATATACACTCACCTAAAGGATTATTAGGAACACCTGTTCAATTTCTCATTAATGCAATTATCTAATCAACCAATCACATGGCAGTTGCTTCAATGCATTTAGGGGTGTGGTCCTGGTCAAGACAATCTCCTGAACTCCAAACTGAATGTCAGAATGGGAAAGAAAGGTGATTTAAGCAATTTTGAGCATGGCATGGTTGTTGGTGCCAGACGGGCCGGTCTGAGTATTTCACAATCTGCTCAATTACTGGGATTTTCATGCACAACCATTTCTAGGGTTTACAAAGAATGGTGTGAAAAGGAAAAACATCCAGTATGCGGCAGTCCTGTGGGCTAAAATGCCTTGTTGATGCTAGAGGTCAGAGGAGAATGGGCTGACTGATTCAAGCTGATAGAAGAGCAACTTTGCCTGAAATAACCACTCGTTACAACCGAGGTATGCAGCAAAGCATTTGTGAAGCCACAACACGCACAACCTTGAGGCGGATGGGCTACAACAGCAGAAGACCCCACCGGGTACCACTCCTCTCCACTACAAATAGGAAAAAGAGGCTACAATTTGCAAGAGCTCACCAAAATTGGACAGTTGAAGACTGGAAAAATGTTGCCTGGTCTGATGAGTCTCGATTTCTGTTGAGGCATTCAGATGGTAGAGTCAGAATTTGGCATAAACAGAATGAGAACATGGATCCATCATGCCTTGTTACCACTGTGCAGGCTGGTGGTGGTGGTGTAATGGTGTTGGGGGATGTTTTCTTGGCACACTTTAGGCCCCTTAGTGCCAATTGGGCATCGTTTAAATGCCACGGCCTACCTGAGCATTGTTTCTGACCATGTCCATCCCTTTATGGCCACCATGTACCAATCCTCTGATGGCTACTTCCAGCAGGATAATGCACCATGTCACAAAGCTCGAATCATTTCAAATTGGTTTCTTGAACATGACAATGAGTTCACTGTACTAAAATGGCCCCCACAGTCACCAGATCTCAACCCAATAGAGCATCTTTGGGATGTGGTGGAACAGGAGCTTCGTGCCCTGGATGTGCATCCCACAAATCTCCATCAACTGCAAGATGCTATCCTATCAATATGGGCCAACATTTCTAAAGAATGCTTTCAGCACCTTGTTGAATCAATGCCACGTAGAATTAAGGCAGTTCTGAAGGCGAAAGGGGATCAAACACAGTATTAGTATGGTGTTCCTAATAATCCTTTAGGTGAGTGTATATTGATATATTATAGTTAATATTTTATTTACATGTTTTTTTATAAATTTATTTTTGTTAAAACAGGCGATAGCCTCAGTCTACTTATTGCTGAGGCTGATGAGCATATGTGTGCACTGTTGTTTTTCTCCATGAATCTCTGTGTGTTTGGAAGAGAGAGAAAAGCTGATGCCCTGTTGATCCACTGATGATCTTTCACCTTTACAGATTAAACAGGAGCACTAGATCTCATCAAGTGGTTGTGTGGTCTTTGTGTGAGAGGGTGTCCGATCCAGACATGCTACACATGCTTTTCTAAAGTTTGAAAAAGAGGACATGTCAAGTCAAGACAATTTGATTTGTATAGTGCTTTTACAACACACATCGTTTCAAAGCAGCTTTACAGAAGATCAGGCATTAACAGATGATAAAACTGTAATGCCTATAATGTCAATGAATCATCATTGTGTAATTAGATAAAATATGATTGTTTTAATCGTGTTTAAAAATAAATATTAAATAATAGTTGTATTAATAACCCCAGTGAGCAAGCTGAAAGCGACTGTGGCAAGGAACACAAAACTCCATAAGATGTTGATTAATAGAGAAAAATAACCTTGAGAGAAACCTGACTCACTGTGGGGGCCAGTTACCCTCTGGCTAACATCATGAATATAATGTAAATATGACTTATGTATAGTGCAAGTCATGGTTTAAATTTATTAAACTAATTAAGTGTTAAGTGTCAGTGTTTAAACATAGATTTTGTTTGAACTGTAAGATTAATGACTTATGTCTTTGAAGTCCATCCTGGATTAACTGCAGAAGTTCACATAGATGCAATTGTCCTTGTTAATTGGCTGATGAAGGCTTTTGTTGTCAATTGTTAGTCTATGCATTCCATTTCAAGATCGTATTCCATCAATAGACCGAGGTGATGCAGGCAGAGATCAGGGATGTGAAACGCAGTTCAACCTGGCCGGTTATTTCGGTGAGGCTCGGTGTGGTCCATTCTAAATCCAAGGTTCAGAGAATGGCATATGAAGTATCCCATGTCTTATGGTTGGAGTTGGCATCAGTTAATCCTCTGAAGTCCATCATAATAGACTGAAGTGATGTTTGGCTGGCACCAGCTGCATTTAGTCATCATCATTCAGCGACACATAGCAGTGGAGTCCAACATGAAGCAGGAATGGTGCTGGATCCAGCCGGTTCTGGTGACCTCAGGATAGGAGTCCCGAGGTTGAGACGGAAAAAAATAAAATAATATAAGCATAGATGCCATTCAATTTATTGCAGTGTTATAAATCATGATCAATGTTTCTGGTTTTTGTTTCCGGCACACTAAACTAAAGCAGCTGAATTGTGGGTTGGAGGATCAATTAGGTTTATACCTGGCTAAATAGATGAGTCTTTAGTCTAGACTTAAACTGAGGGAGTGTGTCTGCATCTTGAACTGTGTTAGGGAGATTATTCCATAGTTTAGGAGACAAATATGAAAAGGATCTACCTCCTTTTGTGGATTTTGATATTCTAGGAACTATTAACAGGCCAGAATTTTGCGATCGTAATGAACGTGATGGAATATAGTGTGGTAGAAGGTCACTTAAGTACTGCTGAGCTAGACCATTCAAAGCTTTGTACGTAGTTAATAGAATTTTAAAATGAATACGGAATTTAACAGGTAGCCAATGTAACGATGATAAAATGGAGCTAATATGATCATATTTCTTGGTTCTCGTTAGCACTCTGGCTGCTGCATTTTGAACCAATTGAAGTTAATTTATTGATCTTGCTGGACATCCTCTCTGTAATGCATTATAATAGTCTAGTCATGAGGTCATGAACACATGAATTTGTTTTTCAGCATCAGCAACAGAGAGCATGTGCCTTAATTTAGCAATATTTCTTAGATGGAAGAATGCTGTTTTACAAACATTGGTCATTTGATTTTCAAAGGACAGATTGGTATCAAATATAACACCTAAGTTCTACGCTGTTGAAGATGATGTAACAGTACATCCATCGATAGTCAAATTATTTTGTAGTAGCTTATTTTTAGAGTTTTTTGGTCCAATAATTAGTACCTCTGTTTTGTCAAAATTGAGTAGAAGGACATTTCTGGCCATCTAATCTTTTATTTCATTGATATACTCTAATTTGGAGAATTGTGAAATCTCATCAGGTTTTGAAGAAATATAAAGTTGTGTATCATCGGCATAGCAGTGGAAACTTATTCCACGATTCCTGATAATATCTCCCAGGGGAAGCATATACATGGAGAAAAGCAGAGACCCTTAAACAGATCCCTGTGGCACTCCATATGTTACTTTTGTTTGGTTTGACAATTCCTCATTTACATGTCTGGGAAAAAGAGGACGTATGGTCACCCTACATTTGCACATCCTTGACCAGACCACAAGTTTAAAAACATTAAGCTAAGCATGTAGGTAACATCAGTAAATCCTCACCTTTAATCTTCTTTTCAATAACGTCCAAAAGGATGCGTTGCATTTTTTTCTTGATGTTTTATTTTTCCAAAGTCAAAGTCATTGATTAGACTTAACACTAGCTTATTGATCCTTCAATAGTCACCTACCGAGCACACTCAACAAGGAGTGATGCGTCTTCATAGGCACTGGCCAGAGGCACCTCCCTGGCAGACATATGCAGAGCAGCGGGTTGGGCAACACCTAATACCTTTGCGAGATTCTACAATCTCAGGGTAGAGTCAGTCTCGTACCGAGCCGGTAGAACTCTGTAACATGCTGACGGATTGACCGGGTGAATCGCTTGCACCTAGCGCCTTTTCCCTCGGCTGAGGTAATACCGTGCGCTTTTTCTCCCATGAGAGCCCACTCACTCGGCTCCCTGGATGACTCCTCCCTAGCCCTGTGGGTCCGCAATTCGGCGGAGGAATTCACCGACCCAATCAACTGCAGGTACTCAAATCTACCCTGTACAGGAATAGGTGCTCGGCAGGTTAGGGCTCCTACGTGGACGTTCCACCTGTGTGTATTTTCCGCAGTAGGGTCCCTTGGGCAGTTCCCGCTGTCCCCGTGTCTTTAGCAACTCCTCCCTCCGAAGAGGCGGGATCTACCACCACGCCACTTCCCACATGTGACCTAAAAGACCATGTGGTGTATTTCGCCACTTTTACCTCCCCCTCTCTGGGCGGGTGTCGTCTCCACAGGGTCTTTTCCCCCTGAAAGAATAGGAAACTGGGTAAGACCCCCTTCCCACGATGCATGTAAGGGCCCCATCCGTTTTGCTCTGTAGGGCCTCATGTATTCAGATACAAGACAAAGGCAGGCCTAACACAGTCGTAAAGCCTGACCGAGGCCCACAAAATCAAAGTCATAAATCTTACTGACAAAAAACCGCGCCGAAAATCAAACAAAGGGAGTACAAAACAGACTACAAATCCCAAGAAGCCTTGCTCACTTTACAACTGTGTGAAATTCCAAAGGATCAAACTCTCAACTCCTATTGGATGAGGCACTCAACAGAACGGACCTCAACTATGATGTCATCAGGAGTAGAAAACCGTGAAAATCGTTCAGTACCTCGCTTCCAGTGACTTTGCGTGCCGTATGTAGATGCAGTCCTCGCTGCTCTCAGGTGTTGC
The DNA here is from genome assembly GCF_025860055.1 of Xyrauchen texanus. Classification (NCBI taxonomy): domain Eukaryota; kingdom Metazoa; phylum Chordata; class Actinopteri; order Cypriniformes; family Catostomidae; genus Xyrauchen; species Xyrauchen texanus. The sequence continues at coordinate 871,837 of NC_068317.1, read as the reverse complement.
CTCGTTGCAAAAGGAAGTAACGTGCAACTTGAAACTGCGGCCATACAATCTCCATCTCGCTGGACATTGTGTTCCACTGAACACTTTAACGGATCCTAAGGAAACCGCAGAGCAATCCGCATCTTCATCCGTTTGGCTGCAGAAGTGAAGAGAGAAGGATCCCCTTTCCTCTTCAGTCAAGTTAACGTCGCTGATTTCTTCGCCAGCCGTCGAAAATCAGCAGCCGCCCTCCGACAGAGCAAGATAACGGCCTCCCGTCATTACTTAAGCCTCCGAGTCAGAGTCAAGCGATACAAGTAAGAGGTTAAGTCTGGACAGAGATAGGATATTTAGGTGTGCTATTCTTGTAGATCAAGTTTATTGTTTGTACAGTTTACGGACCGTGGAGTCCGCTCATTTATTGCTATTAACACTCAAGGTATTAATGTATCATACTGTTATCACAAATGAGAGTTTGCTGTATTGTAATCCAACCACGTTGGACTGTTTGTGTATTTACGCCATCGCGGATGAGACCGGCACATCCATAACAGTTGCCTTCTCTCCCACGATCGCGAAACCGACTTCGGCGGCGCCACTTTCACACTCTCTCTCTCTCTCGGTCGTACTAACCACACACACACACACACACACACACACACACACACACACACACACACACACACACACACACACACATACATAAGTCGTACAAGCGAAACACACATACATATGCCGCACACGGGCAGACGCCATTAACCGGCTTCTCTCTGCCCACATTCGTGGCCATAACCTCTGGTCAGAAATCTCACGTGACGTACTCTCCATGAGAGTCAAATCCGCCATTTTGTGTGTGTCACTCCTCTCTTACACACACACACACACACACACACACACACACACACACACACACACACACACACACACACACACACACACACATACCGTCCTCTCATGTGTTATAGGCTTATTTTGGTTACCATATCTAATCATGTCACTGTTTAGTTTGTCGTTGAATGTCGGAAGTTTATTGACTGCATTGTATTGATTATTAATTGATATAATATTTTCAATAAACTTTGTTATAATTAAAAGAGAAGTGTTTTGGTTTGTTTTGCATACACGTGTGTCAAAGGCTGGCAGGGGATGCCAGTGCTCGAATTCAACCCTTCGTTGTTCCCTTTTTCATCTTGATGATCTACGGACATCAAGTTTCCTAAGAGAACAATCTAACATTGAGACTGTTATACTGTCTGGTTATTAGTCCCTGATTCCAGGGTGGTGCCCCGTCAACATTAATCCTAATTAATATTCTGTTGATTTTGATAATTGACAAATATCTTTGATGGTTGTTGAATTTGAAGGATCAATAAGCTAGTGTTAAGTCTAATCAATGTTCTATTGATAATTGATAGTTATCTATGATATTATTAATTATTGCTAATAACCAAACCCGCTCCTAAACTGTGAGCCCTACAGCTCTATGTGAGAAACATAGAGAGAAAAGAGGCCCGGCTAGGCTAGATCTAGAAGATAGGAAGGTGCTACGCTATGAAGAGCCTTGAAGGTCAATAACAGAATCTTTTAATCAATACAAAGTTTAACAGGGAGCCAGTGAAGTTGAATAGGGATAGGAGTTATATGGGCAGAGTTAGAAGTTTGCGAAATAATCCGTGCATTCGAGTTTTTTTACCAGCTGTAATTTATACAAAAGTTTTTGTGGTAGACCAAATAAAAGGGAATTACAATAATCCAAGCGGGACATGACCAGAGCATGTACAAGAGTGGCAGTGCTGTGAATTGAGAGGGAGGGGTGAATATGATTTATGTTGCACAAGTGGAAATAAGCAGACCGGGTAATATTATTTACATGTGCTTCAAAAGAAAGAGTGCTATCCAGAATGACACCCAGACTCTTAACCCTCTGGGGTCTGAGGGTGTTTTGGGCCCTGGAGAAGTTTTGACATGCCTTGACATTTGTGCTTTTTTCAGTTGCTTAAAAACATATTAATGGCTAAAGTCTGATAACACTGAATTCAGCACAAACTGGGCTACAATAATATGTGAGCAACATGTGTGTACAGGTTTGTATTTTTGAGAAAATAACGTTTATGCATGGTTTTTGAAAAAACTAAAATGTTAAGTCACTGAAATAAGGCCATATAACACATACTAAACATTTGTCCACAAGCCTTTTGAGAACTGGATATTGTAGCCTAGAGTTTTTGCTACAAAATTATGTGAAATCCATCCTGCTCACTCATTCATACAAAACAATATAGCAATTTAACTTTTGTAAGACACTATTAGTGTTAGAAAGGTAATATGTGAGGAGGAGTGAACTATCATGAATATTGATTGTAATTCACACCTGAGGAGACAAAGACCCCTCCCCTGGGCCTATCACTGAGGAATGTGACAGAAAGAGACTGAATGTGAGAAGACTTAATGATCAATATCAAGTTTTAAGTTAAAAGAAGTAATCTGACTATACATTTTCATTACATAAACATTACCATTTAACCCTCTGGGGTCGACGGACGCACCGGATCGTCCTGCTGGATATTTTCGTCATTACAGCAGAAACAACTTAAAATACTCTATCATTTTTGGGTATACAGATAAGTGTAAGACATCATTAGAGACTATAAAGGGTCTACTTTTATTTGTGTACACTCACAATAACAACAAAATCTTATGCTTTTGTAAAACAATAAAAAAAAAAGGGCGAGCTTTCAGCAGTCTGTGTTCACAAGCATATTTCAGAAACACGTCACAAAAATGAACTTAAACGCCGCAAATAATTATTGCACAAACATGAAACAAATGTCTAAAGAAACCTTAAAATGTCTACTTTTAAATAAAACAATTCAAATTTACAACAAATATTCTCCTGCAATGTAATCTGTATGAAACAAAGCGTCTAGGTTACGTATGTAACCTCCATTCCCCGATGGAGGGAATGAGACGTTGTGTCAGAGAAGCGACACTAGGGGTCTCTCTTGAGCTCCTATATACACCTCTGATCTATGAAAAAAGGCCAATGAGAAGTTGGCAGCCGGTATTTGCATATTCCACCCCCGGACATACGGGTATTTAAGCGGGGCAAATACGGGAGTTCATTCAGGATTTTTCTGAGGAGCCGGAAATGGTCTGGCCACAACAGTGGTTCGGCTCAGCGACATGGCGGGGAAGACACAACGTCTCGTTCCCTCCATCGGGGAACAGAGGTTACATACGTAACCTAGACGTTCCCCTTCTGTTGCTCTCTCTCCACATTGTGTCAGAGAAGCGACACTAGGGGTCCACTTTTAAACGTGCCATGCACTGAGCCGTGTACGTGAACTGCTGTTACAGGAGCGGGCAGGTATTCTTACGTGAAAAGGCGACCAGCTGTATCAGACTGCACGTACCCTTCCCCAATGCCCCATTCAAGCCATCAGAGTCCTTCTGGTTACCCTGGAGGGGGGAACAAGGTGATGGCCGCCAACCTGGGAACGGGCCAGCCTGGCTGGGCCTCTTTTCTCTCTATGTTTCTCGCATAGAGCAACTACGGCCGGGGCCCTTACATGCATTAAGGGAAGGGGGTCTTAGCCCTTCTTTCAGGGTGAGAAGACCCTGTGGAGGCCACACCTACCCTACAGGGGAGGCAAAGAGTGGCAAATACATCACATGGCCTGTTTAGGACCTATGTGGGAAAGTTGGTGCGGTGGTAGATCCAGCCTCGTAGAGGGGGGAAGCGTACAGCATGGCGACCGAGGCAGCTGTAACTGCTTAAGGGAGACACGGGGGTCCGCTCGTGAGGGGACAGTACCACGGAATTACACACAGGGGGAGTCCAAACAGGAGGCCTTACCTGTGGAGCACCTATTCCAGTACAGAGTAGATTGGGTACCCGTAGTGGCTTGGGTCGGCGAGTTCCTCCGCTGAACTGCGGACCCGAAAAGGGTTAGGGAGGAGTCAACCAGGGACCCGAAGATGGGATCTCCTGGGAACGGAGGCGCACTATTTTACCTCGGCTGAGGGAAAGGGTGCCAGGCGCAAGCGATTCACCCGGCCAGATCGTCAAGCGTGTTACCGAGTTCTACAGGCTCGGACCTGAGAAAACACGAGACGATACTGACTCAACTCGGAGATTGTAAAATCTCAAAAAAGTGTTAAGTGTTGCCCACCCTGCTGCTCTGCAGATGTCTGCTAGGGAGGTGCCCCTGACCACGGCCTGGGTGTGATAAGCCAATGAAATGGCGTCGACAACCCAGTGGGCAAGCCTCTGTTTGGAGACAGCGTTCCCTTTCCGCTGTCCCCCGAAGCAGACAAAGAGCTGCTCAGAGCGTCTAGTGCTCTGGCTTGGTTGATAGTATCTATGACGGTCGGTGGTAGGCCGGCTAGATCTTCCGCATCCAGGGGCCAGACGTGGAGGTTCCAGAGGTCTGGGTGCGGGTGCCAGAGCATGCCCCGTCCCTGAGAAAGAAGGTCCTTCCTCAGGGGAATTCGCTAGGGAGGGCTGTCGTGAGGAGCGTGAGGTCTGAGAACCAAGTCCGGGAGGGTCAGTAGGGGGCCACCAGAATTACTTGCTCTTCCTCCTCAATGACCTTGCATAGCACCTGTGCAAGAAGGCTCAATTGGGGAAATGCGTACTTGCGAATCAATCTAGATGCCGGACGCCAGATAGAATTTGTTTCTGGGTGAGTATTTTGAACGGGAGTTTGGACAGGGTCCGATTGAAAACTCACAGGTCCAAGATCAGTCGTAAGCCGCCGCCTTTCTTGGGTACAACGAAGTAAGGGCTGTAGAAACCCTTCTTCGTTTCGGTTGGAGGGACAGGCTCTATCGCATCCTTGATTAGAAGGGAGGCGATTTCTTCGTGCAGGGACTGGGCATGCAGCGGCGAGCTCATCAGCTTCTGTCTCTCGAGGATAGGCAGACTGGCTGTAAGGCGAGTCGCTGTTGCCTCGAGCACGGACGGGAGTCAACGAGCGTGTCGGGGCATGGGTGGTCCGAGGGGGTGTACCCAGCAGAGCTGCACCCGCTGCCATCCCCAAACCGCCTCCATCGCCAACCGCATCGTCCTCAATCCCGTGGGAAGAAGGAGCAACGCGGGGGGCAGCTGGAGTGGCTTTCTTACGGTTGTAAGCGAGCCGCGATGGCAACGTTGTCATGGTCATGTTCTCGCAGTGAGAACATGAACCATCCACAAACGCAGCCTCGGTGTGATCACTACCCAGACACACAAGACAACGCCTGTGGCCGTATGAAGCGGAGAGCACTCTACCGCATCCAGGAACAACACAGGGGCGTAAAGGCATCTTTATAAAGACGAGTCCTTAAAAGGACGTTCAACGCCGCTGTGTTTTGCTCTTTTAGAGGAAATTACTCTTTTAAATAAAATCACTCTTTTAGGAAAAAAACTTGTGAGAGTTCTTTATTTTGCGCTGTCGAAGTGCCCAGGGGCAGGAATACACAGCTGTGCAAACAGGAGAAAGCCGCTGTTATGCGCCGTAAGATCCAACAGCATGCAGCAGACGAATACAGGAACTGGTGTGTAACTCACAGCAATTGCAGACACGACCATCAGCTCCGAAGAAATTTTCTGAATGAACTCCCGTATTTGCCCCGCTTAAATACCCGTATGTCCAGGGGCGGGATATGCAAATACCGGCTGCCAACTTCTCATTGGCCTTTTTTCATAGATTAGAGGTGTATATCGGCGCTCAAGAGAGACCCCTAGTGTCGCTTATCTGACACAACGTGGAGAGAGCGACAGAAGGGGAACGATGTACGGTTTTCCTGGCTCAGCTTCATTATAGGTAATGTGATCCCACCCACCAGCAGAGCACACATTCATATGCTAATGTGCTGAGACGATCAAGGGAAATGGTGCACGCCCCGACGGTGTTCAGAGGTTTAATGTAAACACAACACAGCTCAACTTTTCTGCTTGTTTGTAAACTCCTGGATGTAAGGATGAGTTAACATTTTCCTCAGAAGAAGAGAGGGACTCTCTTGACGATGAACGTTTGTATTTTGAAGAGAGACTTGATCCAGCAGAGGATACAAGTTCAGAAGAGTAAGTAATTTAGTTTTCATTAGCTGACATGCTATTTTATATAAACGTTCATATTTTACTAGTGGGACCGTTTCCAGACAGGATTCAAAGTATTGACATTTGAAATATGTCCTAATAGGCAAGTTTTAGTTACATTTAAATGTTGTTTCTGCTAAAGCAGGCATTTACATTGTATGCTGTATGATATAAATATGATATGTAATATCATATAAAAATAATATGAATGTTTAGATTATATTTTAACGTGTTTATGGTGCCTCGTTATCATCAATGAGTAATTGAGTAAAATGCACTTTAAATATGCCCATATTTGAAAATCAGCATCTTATAATGATTTCTGAAGGATCATGTGACACTGAAGACTGCAGTAATGATGCTGAATATTCAGCTTTGATCACAAATTGTTCACACAATGTTTTTACTGTATTTTGGATCAAATAAATGCAGTCTTGGTGAGCAGAAGAGACTTCTTTTAACGGTAGTGCAGGTCTAAAATTAAGTAAAGTCTTTTTGTAAAGAAAATGTATAGTCAGATTACTTCTTTTAACTTAAAACTTGATTTTGATCATTAAGTCTCCTCACATTCATTTTCTTTTCACATTCCTCATTGATGGGCCCAGGGGAGGGGTCTTTGTGTCCTCAGGTGTGAATCACATTCATGATAGTTCACGCCTCCTTGCAATATTACCTATCAACACTAAAAGTGTCTTACAAAAGTTAAATTACTATATTGTTTTGTATGAATGAGTGATCAGGATGGTTTTCACATCATTTTGTAGCAAAAACTCTAGGCTACAAGATCCAGTTCTCAAAAGTCTTGTGGACAAATGTTTAGTATGTGTTATGGCCTTATTTCATTGACTTAAAATTGTAGTTTTTCAAAAACCACACATAAACATTATTTTCGTAATAAAAACATGTACACTCATGTTGCTCACATATTATTGTAGCCCAGTTTGTGCTGAATACAGTGTTATCAGACTTTAGCCATTAATATGTTTTTAATCAACTGAAAAAAGCACAAATGTCAAGGCATGTCAAAACTTCTCCAGGGCCCAAAACACCCTTAGACCCCAGAGGGTTAAAAGAAGTCTCTTCTGCTCACCAAGACTGCATTAATTTGATCCAAAATACAGTAAAAACAGTGATATTGTGAACTCTTTTTACAACTTAAAAGAACAGATTTCTATTTGAATATATTGTAAAATGCAATTTGTGATCAAAGCTGAATTTTCAGTATCATTACTGCAGTCTTCAATGATCCTTCAGAAATCATTATAATATGCTGATTTTCTAATATGGGCATATTTAAAGTGCATTTTACTCATTTAACCTGAACACATATTTGCAAGCACAAGCTACGTTGATGATGAGGCAGCATAAACACTAGTTAAAATATAATCTAAACATTCATATTATTTTTATACCATATTACATATCATATTTATATCATACAGCATACAATATAAATGCTTGCTTTAGTCGAAACAGCATTTAAATGTAACTAAAACTTGCCTATTAGGACATATTTATATAAAATATAAATGTTTGTTAATTTAAATTTCATGAATGGGTTAAATGGTGGGTCTTGAGCATTGCACATGTGGTTTTGTCACTAAATACGAATGAGAGAATTAAATGTCTCTTGTTAATGCATTGTCCATGGAATATCTAACTGAGGCCAATTGAATAAGTCACTTCCTGTGTTCTTGCTTAGTCATGCAGGAAGTGCCCACCTGCAACTTACTGAATGGGCCAAAATAGGTGGGAAGTGGGATGTCTATAATAAAGATGTCACAGTGCCTTGAAATTCAGAACAGTGGTAGTCCAGGGTCCCCTCAATCTTGCAAGAGTTCTGAAGCTCTAGATGCTTTCTAGATATATTTTTTCAGCTCAATACTCTACCCCTAGCCCTGTCTGACAAAGGCTCTGTCTGGCTATGTGAGCAAGAGGGCTGTGGGGGAGATTCTAGAATAAAATGATAAGAAAATTTTCTCTTTGTTCTAGAGACCTGTCCTCTAGAAATGACATTTGGAGCATGTGAAGTCTGGAAGACGGGAAGGAGTTACAACTTATTTCATTCATTTTCATAGGATTTTTGTGTAGAGCACTTAGAAAGGTCCAACCATCCCAAAATTGACATGTATGTCTCGCCACGGTGCCCTGTGTAAGTGTCCAGAGTTCTGCAGCCCAACAACCTTTTTTAATACTTAATTGGCCCAAAAAGGGACAATATCCATGGTCTTCTTATGGATTTTGAATCGTTGAAGTTGCAAGTGGGATGAAAAAGGGGTTCCAAATGTCACAGGACCTTGCAATTTTAGATCCTCTACTGTCAGGGGCCCACAAATCGGGCCCCACAACGTGGGGTCTCTAGATCCTTCCTGAATGTAAATCCCAACCTTAGCTCAAGTTGTCTCTAATCAAATTCAAGAGGCTCTGTTAAGCTTCGAGTACAAGAGTTCTGTGTAGGAGAATCTTGCATAAACTCTAAAAAAGAATTATCCTCTTTTCAAGAGCCTCATAGACTTGATATGTCTTTCGAGGGACATCGGGCTACCATTGTGTGAAATTTGGGGTCTGTAGGACCTCTGGGCACTCTGCCAGGGTGCATCACACAAGCAACTTGTACCATTCATTTTCATAGGCTTTTTGTGTAGAGCACTTAGAAAGGTCCAACTATCCCAAAATTGACATGTATGTCTCGCCACGGTGCCCTGTGTAAGTGTCCAGAGTTCTGCAGCCCAACAACTTTTTTTAATACTTAATTGGCCCAAAAAGGGACAATATCCATGGTCTGCTTATGGATTTTGCATCGTTGAAGTTGCAAGTGGGATGAAAAAGGGGCTCCAAAGTCACAGGACCTTGCAATTTTAGATCCTCTACTGTCAGGGGCCCACAAATCGGGCCCCACAATGTGGGGTCTCTAGATCCTTCCTGAATGTAACTCCCAACCTTAGCCCAAGATGTCTCTAATCAAATTCAAGAGGCTCTGTTAAGCTTCGAGTACAAGAGTTCTGTGTAGGAGAATCTTGCATAAACTCTAAAAAAGAATTATCCTCTTTTCAAGAGCCTCATAGACTTGATATGTCTTTCGAGGGACATCGGGCTACCATTGTGTGAAATTTGGGGTCTGTAGGACCTCTGGGCTCTCTGCCAGGGTGCATCACACAAGCAACTTGTACCATTCATTTTCATAGGCTTTTTGTGTAGAGCACTTAGAAAGGTCCAACCATCCCAAAATTGACATGTATGTCTCGCCACGGTGCCCTGTGTAAGTGTCCAGAGTTCTGCAGCCCAACAACCTTTTTTAATACTTAATTGGCCCAAAAAGGGACAATATCCATGGTCTGCTTATGGATTTTGCATCGTTGAAGTTGCAAGTGGGATGAAAAAGGGGCTCCAAAGTCACAGGACCTTGCAATTTTAGATCCTCTACTGTCAGGGGCCCACAAATCGGGCCCCACAATGTGGGGTCTCTAGATCCTTCCTGAATGTAACTCCCAACCTTAGCCCAAGATGTCTCTAATCAAATTCAAGAGGCTCTGTTAAGCTTCGAGTACAAGAGTTCTGTGTAGGAGAATCTTGCATAAATTCTAAAAAAGAATTATCCTCTTTTCAAGAGCCTCATAGACTTGATATGTCTTTCGAGGGACATCGGGCTACCATTGTGTGAAATTTGGGGTCTGTAGGACCTCTGGGCACTCTGCCAGGGTGCATCACACAAGCAACTTGTACCATTCATTTCCATAGGCTTTTCATGTACAGCACCTAGAAAGGTCCGACTGTCCCAGAATTGACATATATATATCTCGTCACGGTGCCCTGTGCCAGTGTCCATAGCTCCACAGCCCTGCAACCTTTCTTAATACTTAATTGGCCCAAAAAGGGACAGCGTCCATGGTCTACTTATGGATTTTGTATTATTTAAGTTGCAAGTGGGATGTCAAAAAATAAAGGGGTCAAAAATCACAGGCACTTGAAATTTGGTACGGTGGTAGTCCAGGGCCCCCTCGATCCTGTCACCGAGTTTTGAAGCTCTAGATGCTTTCTAGATATATTTTTTTTCTGCTCAATACTCTTACCCTAGCCCTGTCTGAAAAAGGCTCTGTCTTGCTATGTGAGCAAGAGGGCTTTGGGGGAGATTCTAGAATAAAATGCTGAGAAACATTTTGCTTCGGGAAGGAGTTACAAGCGCAACTTATTCCATTCATTTCCATCGGCTTTTCATGTACAGTACCTAGGAAGGTCCAATCATCCCAAAATTTACATATATTTCTCGACACTGTGCCCTAAGTCCAGAGTTCTGCAGCCCTACGGCCTTTCTTAATACTGTGGGATGTCTAGAAAAGGTCACAGGACCTTGAAATTTGAAATCATCAGAATCTGGGGTATCAAGAACCTTCCTGAGTGTGAATCCAATCCCTAGTCCGAGTTGTCTCTAATCTAATTCAAGAGGCTCTGTTAAGCTTTAAGTGCATGAGGCCTTGTAGGAGAATCTTGCATAAACTCAAAAAAAGATTTCCTTTTTTTAGAGCTTCGTGCTCTCGGTATGTCTTTCAAGGGACATCGGGCTACCACTGTGTGGAATTTGGGGTCTGTGGGACCTCTGGTCACTTTGCCAGGGCGCATCCCACTAGCAACTTATTACATACATTTCTATAGGTGTTTCGTGGACATCCCTCAGAAAGCTCCAAATGACTCCATTTTGAAATATTTAGTTTCCCAGGGGCCCCTTAGTCAGTGTGCAAAGTTTGAAGTCTGAGTGAGCTCATTAAGTGCTTAATTGGCTGACTTGTGAATGAAAAGAGACAGTTATTTTTTCTAGAATATTTTTCTTGATTGGTTTAATTTCTTCCCAAACTCTGAGGGACATGGCTTTTTAATATGTGGTTTGTAAGGGCTAGAAACAAAATTTTTCCTCTTATTCCTTGTGTCATGCCGAAGAGTTTTATCTCCATTCAGAATTTTGCTCTGCCCCTGTGTTTTACTGCTTTTTTTTACTGTTTTTGGATTGTTAGAATTTTTTTTCAATGAACTCGTCCTAGGCCGTTTGTCTGATCGCAAAGATTCAGCAGAGTGCTAATATGAAAAGAAATCAAAGGAATTTTGAAATTCTGATTTACTGTCAAACACTATGGCAAAATGTCCGTAGTGGGCGTGTCCATTTTACAAAAACGGTTATAACTTTTGAACAGATTGAGATATTATCACCAAATTCGGTGCACATATATATGGAGTAATTCTAAAAACACACAAAAACAATTGTGCATCTCCACCTCTTAGTGGCACTATAAAAGTAAAATACTTTAAAATGGATCTAACTATGGAAAGCTGGGCTGATTTGAATTTTGTGTCTAAGGTGCCATCAAGGTCTATAAGGACAGTCATATACATATAAAATCATGGCCGCCATCAACAAAATCATAATTTAGGAGCTATTTGATCTAGTTCTAGTCCGTTCATCCAATCAGAACAAACCAGTGCAGAGTCCCATTATTTATATTTTTTATATTTGTATATATTATTTACTCCTGGGGGGAAAAAACATCCCGAAAAATTCCATAGACTTTGAATTGTGATGAACTTTGACGGATCATATCTCCGGATCAGAGTTCATAGAGAAATGTGGTTGGACTCATTTCATACACTCAAGCAACCATTTAGAGCAACCTAGCAACCAAACCCCATTGACTTCCATTCAAAAAGGCTGAGAACAAAATCATTGGATCAGAATTTTCTAGCAAAATAAAGGTTGGCATGATTATCTTAGGTGAGCAATCAGACCTCAAATATCATTATAGAAATGAATTAGCCTCACCTTAGCAACCATTAGAGCACCCCAGCAACCAAACCCCATTGACTTCCATTCAAAATGGCTGTGAGTGATATCTTTGGATCAGAATGTCCTAGAGAAATGACAGTTTGCTTTTTTTACTTGGATGAGCAATCATTCTTCAAGTATCATCATGGAAACTACTTAGGCATGCACTAGAAACCATTTAGAGCACCCTAGCAACCAAACCCCTTTGACTTCCATTTAAACTGTCTGAGAGTGATATCTTTGGATCAGAATGTCCTGGAGAAATGAGAGTTGGCTTGCTGTAATTGGGTGAGCAATCACACTTTGGGTATCATCATGTTAACTACTTAGCCACACCCTAACAACCATATAGTGAACCTTAGCAACCAAACCCATTGACTTCCATTCAAAAAGGCCGAAAGTGATGTCTTTGGATCAGAATGTCCTAGATAAATGAAAGTTGGCTTGTTTTACTTGGGTGAGCAATCAGACTTCAGGTATCATCATGGAAACTACTTAGTCATGCCCTAGCAACCATTTAGGGCACCCTAGCAACCAAACCCCATTGACTCCATTAAAATCGCTTAGATGGTGATCTCAGGATCAAAATGCCATAGAGACTTCATTGTTTGCTCATTTGGCTGGCAAGGAGCATTTTGAGTATCTCCCTGGTAACTGCCTAGCAAACATATGGGGCTACCCTAGAAATTGAATAACAAAACACATCTCTGCACCTGAACATCTTAGACACTTCCGGACCAGATCACCCAAGAAGGTCAGAAAAGGAGGGTGTGGTTCGTCAGGAATAGCTTTTATGGGGAGCAACTTCCCTCCCCTTTGCCCCTTTCCCAACCTACAAAGTAAGGGACCAGGTGTATATAATCACAACCCGGCCCCACCCTCCACCCTGTCACATTCCTCCCTCTTTCTCTCAGTCTGGGAAGTCGACGGCATGACGTACACCCCCCTTTCCCTGGGGAGGGGCGTGCCTTCCGCCCCGTCTTCCGGCAGGTCATCCCCATAAAGAGGAGGGAGGAGACAAGGGGAGAGTAACAGAAATAATTAAAATAGGGGGGTACTTCCTGTAACAGTGTAGTACCCCCCTAAAAAAACACTGTAAAATTTAAAAGAGAGGGTAAAGGCCGTGAGAGAGCGGCAGTGAGAGAGAGAGAGGAGAGAGAGATGAAAAGTACTCGCCAGTTCTCCGATACGCTGTAGCATGGTCCTCGGCCACTCCGTCACCCTCTAACGGATGACAGCCATGCGTCCCCGGGTGGATCGGAAGCAGTCCTCCAGCCCCTGATGGACAGAATACCCCGCCATGTTCTCTAGGAACAGAAGGGGTCTCCCCCGCGCCTGGCAGCGGTTCTCCCTCTCCAGGTGGTCGGCAGCAAGCCCCTCCCTGCTCACAGTCTCAGACCCTGCCGCATTTCAGTGGCTGGTAGGGGATGCCTCCGCCACTGGCAGCAGCCCTGACCACTCCAGGTGGTCGGTTAGGACCCACTTCTCCCCTCGCGGTCGGCGGCCTTCCTCCACTTCCAGACGACTGCTCCGTTGGGGTGGAGGGTAGTGGCGAGAACTCTACTACGATGTATCCCTCCTCCTTCCCGGGTCTTTGACACCATTGTAAAGGGATTTTGACGGGCAAGGAGGAGGCGAAAACCGGCTTGACAATATAGATAATAGTTTAATGTATAACTGAAACCAAAAGGACACAAACACACACATGACAGTCAGCTGACCGGTGGGGCAAGATGTATTTACAATAGGAGCAGGCCATGTCAGCCACAACCTTTTCTCTTTTTTTTCTCCCACAAAAATGACATTTATTCAGCTGGGGCCATATGTATTCACGTCGGGGAAGGTGCTTTTCCCACAAGAGAAGACACCACGGAGACCACATCCTGCTGAAGGGCAGGCAAATACATCACATGGGCTTACCAGCCACATGTGGAAGAAGCTCCATGGTAGGTCCTACTGGCCATTGCCAGCCTGCTGCTCTACAGATGTCAGCTAGAGAGGCTCCATTGTATAGTTTCCAAGAGGATGCCACACTCCTAGTGGAGTGTGATCGTAGTCCCAAAGGGGATGGCACGCCCTGGGCCTGGTATGCCAAAGTGATGGCTTTCAAGATCCAGTGGGAAATCCTCTGTTTGGAGACAGCGTTCCCTTTTTGCTGTCCCCCAAAACAGACAAAGAGCTTCTCAGAGCATCTAAAGCTCTCCTTACGGTACAAGTACATACACAAAGCGCAGATCGGAAACAGCAACGACAAGGCTGTGTATGCCTCTTCCCAGGACAGCGCTTGCAGGCTCACCATCTGATCGCTAAAAGGGGTCGTGGGAACCGTGGGTGCATATCCTGGTCGGGGTCTCAAGACCACGTGAGAACTCTATGCTAGTCTCTAGTTACTGTTCATCGCTGTTGGAGCTTGTGACCGTTAGATGCAGACCTTTTTATCTACCACAGGAATTCACCACTGTTTGCATAACCGGAGTTTACATTCCCCCCAGCGCTAACGCTAAGGAAGCGCTCTGTGAACTGTATGGGGCTATGAGCGAACTGCAGAACGCTCACCCCGACGGACTGTTTATTGTCGCCGGAGATTTCAACCATGCAAATCTCAAGACAGTGCTCCCTAAATTCCATCAGTATGTGGACTTTGCAACGAGAGGGCTGAACGGCTTGATCTTGTTTACACAAACATCCCAGGCGTGTACCGGGCGGAGCCCGCCCCCACCTCGGCTACTCAGACCACATCTCTGTTATGTTAATTCCAGCATACAGACCGCTCGTCAGACGCACAAAACCGCTTCAGAAGCAGGTGAAAACCTGGCCAGCAGGAGCCATCTCTGCTCTTCAGGACTGTTTTGAGTGTACTGACTGGCACATGTTCAGGGAGGCTGCAACATATGGCGATTCTACCAACTTGGAGGAATACACAGCATCAGTGACCAGCTACATCAGCAAGTGCATTGATGATGTCACTTTCTCCAAGACCATCACCACACGCTCCAACCAGAAGCCGTGGATGACTGCGGAGGTGCGCACGCTGCTGAGGTCCGAGACTCCGCCTTCAGAGCAGGCGATAAGGCAGCCCTATGAACAGCTAGGGCCAAACTGTCACGGGCAATCAGAGAGGCAAAGCGCGCTACGCCCAGAGAATCCACAGTCACTTCCAGGACAGCGGTGACACGCGTGGCGCATCCAGGCCATCACCAACTACAGGACAACATCAGTTGCCTGTGACAAAGATGCCTCCCTTCCAGATGCGCTGAACGACTTCTACGCTCGGTTTGAAGTGCAGAACGGCGTGATGGCGAGGAAGTCCACCCCTCCTCCCAACGACCAGGTGCTCTGTCTTACCACGGCAGATGTGAGGAAAACTCTACGTAGAGTCAACCCACGGAAGGCTGCTGGACCAGACAACATTCCTGGCAGAGTGCTCAGAGGATGTGCAGACCAGCTAGCAGATGTTCTTACCGACATCTTCAACATCTCTCTGAGCAGCGCCGTTGTTCCAACGTGCTTCAAGGCCACCACCATCATCCCCATGCCAAAGAAGTCTTCAGTGTCCTGCCTCAACGACTACCGTCCCGTCGCACTTACACCCATCATCATGAAGTGCTTCGAGAGGCTCGTCATGAGGCAGATTAAGACCCAGCTGCCCCTCACTAGACCCACTGCAGTTTGCGTATCGTTCAAACCGTTCAACGGACGATGCCATCACCACAACCCTCCATCTGGCCCTCACCCACCTAGACAAAAAGGACTCATACGTTCGAATGCTGTTCATAGATTTCAGCTCAGCATTCAACACAATCATTCCCCAGCACCTGATTGGAAAGCTGAACCTGCTGGGCCTGGACACCTCCCTCTGCAACTGGATCCTGGACTTCCTGACTGGGAGACCTCAGTCAGTCCGGATCGGGAACAGCATCTCCACCACCACCACACTGAACACTGGGGCCCCCAGGGCTGTGTGCTCAGTCCACTGCTGTTCACTCTGCTGACTCACGACTGTGCAGCAATGCACAGCTCGAATCACATCATCAAGTTCGCCGATGACCACGACCGTGGTGGGTCTCATCAGCAAGAACAACGAGTCAGCATACAGAGAGGAGGTGCAGCGGCTGACGAACTGGTGTAGAGCCAACAACCTGTCCCTGAATGTCGACAAAACAAAAGAGATGGTTGTTGACTTTAGGAGAGCACAAGGTGAACACACTCCGCTGAACATCGACGGCTCCTCTGTGGAGATCGTCAAGAGCACCAAATTTCTTGGTGTTCACTTGGCGGAGAACCTCACCTGGTCCCTCAACACCAGCTCTATCACCAAGAAAGCCCAGCAGCGTCTCTACTTTCTTCGAAGGCTGAGGAAAGCACATCTCCCAACCCCCATCCTCGCTACATTCTATAGAGGGACTATTGAGAGCATCCTGAGCAGCTGCATCACTGCCTGGTTTGGGACTTGCACCGTTTCGGACCACAAAGCCCTGCAGAGGATAGTGAGGACAGCTGAGAAGATCATTGGGGTCTCTCTTCCCTCCATCAAAGACATTTTCAAAAAACACTGTATCCATAAAGCAACCAGCATTGTGGACGACCCCACACACCCCTCACACAAACTCTTTACCCTCCTCCCGTCTGGCAAGAGGTACCGAAGCATTCGGGCCCTCACGGCCAGACTGTGTAACAGCTTCTTCCCCAAGCCATCAGACTTCTCAATACTCAGAGACTGGTTTGACACACACGTGTCCTGAGTTGCACTTTAATAAACTGTCACTTTATAACTGTCTGCTACCTCAATAACTGCTATGTGCATAGAACATTATCTCATAGTATGTTATGTTTACATTTTAGAAACTGTCATCTTTTTGCACTACTGAGTACTGGTCGGCGCTGCACTGTCTATTGTCCTGTTCATTGTCAGTAATTTGTTGTACTGTCCTGTACTTTTTGCACATGTTTGCACGTGCACTTTATATAGGTATATATAGGTAGTTTATATAGGTATTTTATTTCGTTGTGTAGTCTCATGTGGTCCTATGTTGGTCCTTTGTTGTTTTTATGTAGCACCATGGTCCTGGAGGAACGTTGTCTCGTTTTGCTGTGTACTGTACTAACTGTATATGGTTGAAACGACAATAAAAACCACTTGACTTGAGTATGCTGTACCAAACTCCAGGCAGGTGTCACTGACAGAGAACGCCTGCAGATTCCTAACCCTCTTGGTGGACGTGAGTGCAGTCGGGAGGGCTGTCTTCAATGAGACAGCCTTTAACCCAACTGACTCTAGAGGCTCAAATGGGGTTCTCCGCAGGCCCAGCAGGATAACGGAGAGATCCCACGAGGGAACGAGGCGCGGCCTAGGAGCATTCAACCCTCCAGCTACTAAGTATCCTGATGATTGGGTTGTTCTTCCCCAGGGGCTATTCCTGTGTTTTAACCCTGGTCAGCTTATTTTGAGACGTGGACAAGAGACACCAGCCTCACCATATATTTTCTCAGCAGTCATGAGAGCACATATATGAGGCTATTCCTATTCCTGCACATACCTTCAAATAGTCACACATATGTTGAGCACACATTCCATCATGACCACAGGCCTTTACACACAAACAGGAAACTGCATGTTTGCCCGTCAGACATAACTCTGGTACAAATCAACAATGTTTACACTACCAGGATGGTGTGCCCATTAAAACACTTCAAGCTCACATTCTCATTTTCCATTTTGTGTTCCAGCAGCATGTGGTCAAACATCCCATAAAAAAGTTGTTGATAAAACACAAAAACTCCAAAAGCCACCTTACACCTTAAATTTTTAACACTAATAATCTAATACAAACTTGAAAGGTTAAACCATGAAATATGCCAGAAAGATATGTGAAAGTTGCACTTAATGGCAATGCACTTAATGTTGCCGAGTATGTGTGTGTGGGGGGGTCTGTCCATGTCACCCATGCCTAAATCTGCTACTGCTTAATGAACTTAAAGAGTGGTTCAAAGCTCTCATTAATTTACAAAAGTTTGTATGAACTACTTGGATAATGGTGCTTTTGGGTACTAACATTCTGCTTAGTGCTTCGGTAAACCCAGCCATATAACCAAGGATGGATTAAGAACTGAGTGGCCCATGGGCTGGTACACCATGGAGACCCTCATGATGTGACTTTGTTTACTTTTATGAACTACAGGACGCTTGCCAGATATGGCTGGATTTTTCAAATTAATGGAAGAAAAGTTTGGAGCAATGTCTTACACGGACAGTTATATGTACTTTTTTAATTATGAATTGATCCAAAAACATGCTTTATTAATAAGGATGTGCATGGCATTCAAATATAAAATCACTAATAGGTTGTTCTACACATGCGTAGATTTCTTCAACCCGATATGAGTCCGACGGTACCCAACAAACCTAGAGGATTTGGTCCAGGTTCCGGTCAGGTTTTCCTACACACTCTCACAGCGTAATTTTATCATTTGAAGATCTATGTATTGTGCTATTTAGGCTCATATGTCACTGTGCACTTTATTCCCTGCTATCTGAGATTGTTTTGATGCATCCATGGTAATAAACGTTCTTTATTCCTGAGTCATGACAAATAAAACAATAATCGTTCTTGAACTCTTATTAACCAAATTAACCAAATATTACAAAAGTTACCATTCTCTATACTGTTGCACAAATTCGGTTGCTTATACAGTAGTGTAGTCTAGGGCATACGCCGTATGCTCACCTATCTTTCTTAGGATTTTGCATATGCCCACCTGAAATAAATGATGATAATTATGGCCGCCAAAACAATGAGTAGTCTTTTGACCCTGATGCCGAAGCACCGTTGACTGAATTGTGTATATAATTTTTTTTAAAAGTGTACAGAGATTCTCTCTAAATGTACACGGAGCTGCAGGTGCGCTGACAGTCCGACTAAGCTGATCCACCAATCAGAATGTTAATTTCTGACACGATTGGATATTTGGTAACCAATAATTTCACTCACTCAATTTTGTGTCGATGAAGTGACCCTAGGGGTGGCTCTTGGGAGCGTGTCCCAGAGGGAAAGCCACCCCAGCGGCTCCTGGCCATTGATCCAGGGCAAGCACATGTTGGTCTGGACGCAAGTCATTGCAAGCCACTCATATCCCAGGTGACCTCAACAGCAAGGCGGACAGGCTATCATGGCAGCTCACGCTCATGGGAGAGTGGAGACTCCACCCCCAGGTGGTCCAGCTGATTTGGAGTCGATTCAGTCAAGTGCAGGTAGACTTGATCGCTTCCTGGAAATCATCTCACTGCCCTCTCAGGTACGCCCTGACCAAGGCTCCCCTTGGCACAGATGCGCTGGCATACAGCTGGCCCCAGTGGCTATGCATGTCTCGTTCCCTCCATCAGGGAACAGAGGTTACACAAGTAACCAGGACGGTTTATTTGGATTTAGGCATGGTTTGAGTAAAATTAACATGTTTGTTTTATTCACATGTCACCTGTTTTAACTTAGTTTAACATAAATATTTAGTTTCTGTTGTTCAGAAATCAAGATTTGGTGAAATAACCCAGATTTTCAATAACAGGTTTCATGCGTCTTGGCATGCTCTCTATCAGTCTTTCATATTGCTTTTGGGTGACATTAATCCTCCTTAACACTCCTGGTGCAAAAATTCAAGCAGCTCGGCTTTTGTTTGATATCTATTGATGGCCAACCATCTTCCTCTTGATCACATTCCTGAGGTTTTTAATGGGGTTCAGGTCTGGAGATTGGGCTGACCATGACAGGGTCTTGATCCGGTGGTCCTCCATCCACACCTTGATTGGCCTGACTGTGTGGAATGGAGCATTGTCCTGCTGGAAAACCAATCCTCAGAGTTGGGTAATATTGTCAGAGCAGAAGAAAGCAAGTTTTCTTCCAGGATAACCTTGTACGTGGCTTGATTCATGTTTCCTTCTCAAAGATGAATCTGCCTGACTCCAGCTTTGCTGAAGCACCCCCAGATCATTCCGATCATCCACCTGGTTAGACGGAGACCTGGAGAGGCTTCCAAGCCACAGTGTCTCGCACCCACTGTTAAATTTGGAAGAGGATCGGTGATGATCTGGGGTGCTTCAGCAAGGTTGGAATCAGGCAGAATCGTCTTTGTAAAGGCGTTACATTGCCAATTGGTTGTCTAAGTCATGAAAATAATTACCAATAAGAGTGAATAAGTTACTTATCTGCTATGTTGTGCATTACAGGGATTGTTTAAAATCAAATCACTTTGTTGTCACACGATCATATACACAAATGCAACAGTGGTGAAAGTCTTGTTAACATTTACATGCATTGGCCGGGAATCGGACTCGGGTCTCCCGCATGGCAGGCGAGAATTCTACCACTGAACCACCAATGCTTGCTACATGCTTGTTTTTGTACATTAAGTCGCATTAAGCATTTTCTATTAGAGGAAATCGCATAATGTGCAACTTTGAATGTTGCATTCAAATTCTGGGCTCATCTGCTTATCTGTATATAGTTTGCATCATCAATAAGGTGCATACTGAATTTTCTCTTCAAATATATTATCAAATATTTTAGTACAATAAGCCACGTTCAGCATTTATCATGTTAAGCATTTTAGAATGTCCCCTATATTTGTCAAAAGGATAACACTTTTTAACGCTTTTCCTTCCTTTAAGTTTAAAAGAACAAATTCACCACTTTGCCACTGTGAGGATTCTAAAATCCTCGTGGTTTAGAGCATGCAGACAAAACACTATAAGCAGTGTTTCATAACTGGTGAATCTCAGGATTATTTGGACTAGGTACATAACCCCTAAGGGAAGGAACATAACATTTTCCTTCCCTTAGGGGTTATGTACCTAGTCCAAATAATTCTTTTTAATAATAATAATAATTATTATTATTAGGCCAGTATTATGAAAAGGCATATACAAAGAATATTTTTTTAATAGACACTATAAATGTAAGAGCAACATTTAAAAAAGGCCATTTCATTTAGTTTTGATGCACTTCCGGTTTAAGCCCCATCATCATGTTGAACAATGGAGAAACATCTCTGGCTGTGCTACAGACAGCAAGCTGACCTGAAAATTGTGCAAAAACATCCCTCCAGTTTCTTTGTAGCTTAATCCAAGATGAGCGAATAGCATGCAATGCTCAGAACATCTGCTGAAGTGTATGATATAAAATTAAGTGCACAGCTTTAGAAAGATGAGAAAAATGTCTGCCATCAAATTTTAGGTCTTCCTAGTTTATGTGTCTGGACTTTGCATACAGTTACATTCTTTGCAATCTCCAGACATCACCGATTCGCAAAACACACTCTTGTTTAGATGATGTGTAAAGGCTGATACTTTATCAAAGTGACCTGCATGAATAGGAGTTTTCTTGGCTGCATTTTGGCATGTGGCCCTAAAGCGTTAGTAATGTCTACGTGCAGATCGGAGATCTTTAGTGTGAACTGGCAATGGTTTTCAGCTCTGCCGGGAAGATTAAAAACATTTCAGCGAGTCTAACCTGAACAGTTCGGCATCAATGGCTTCTGCGTTTAAAGTAAACATTTGCAAGCATATCTCTTCATGCACATACCCTTCAGCATGTGTCATAAGCAATGGAGTGAACGTTTGGCTGGGAACTGCGATAAACTGGTTCACAAGAGCATAACTTCAAGTATGGTTATGATCTACAGATAGCAGGCAATTATAAATAATGCTATTTTTGTGTAAGAACATCTTTAAGACAGTGTGTTGCTTTGCAAAAAAAATTATAAAAAATTACATACCTTGAAACTGAAAGGAAACTATTGTTCTTTTAGGCCATATTCACACTGCAAAGGTTTAAGAATGATAACTGCATTTAAATATACAGTAAATAATTGTTTTGTTTGTGTGTTCGTAATTCAGGAGTCATGGTGGTTTACATAAAAATCGCCATTGCTAAGTTTTTTGGCATCTTGCGTGTAACAAATCATGGCTGCCAACAGTTTATTTTCTTTGCTGTCTGTTTATTTTTGAAGAAAGAAATATAAGCAACCGATAAAAAATACTGAACATTATTATGATTATGATTATTTCATTTTGCTGTGATTGTATTGCCATCAATCCATAGAAAAACAAGTTATGATAAATTCTTTCACATCCACATGAATGCAGCAATATCATTGCAATAAAATAAGGCATAAACATTGCACAGGAAAGAGTAATTTAGTTTATTTTGTCTCAGATTAAACATTGCTTTGTACTAAGAAGTGTAGCAACATAGAGGCTTTATTGATAGTGTAATTCTGCTCATTGCGTGATTTTGAATAAAGCAGGTAACTGCCCCCATGAATAAAGAGGGAGTGCCACAAGGCTGTTTTTGATCCCAAACACAACTCACATGAGTGTCTCCAGGATGTGTAGTGTGGAGGTGGTCCAGTGTTTAGGAATGTGGGCACAGTAGTTGCAGGTTCAGTGGCAAATAGAGGTGACCTGAGATGCTGTTCTGTTATTAATGTGCCCTTAACCTGGGAAATTTACAGTGCAGGATGCATTGCTGTTGATAGAATGCATCTTGACCATGCAGATCATGTTTATTTATTTATTTATTTTTTTGCACACTTCATCTTTAATAATATATTTTAAGCTATAAGCAAGGCACGAGTTCAGGGGGATGCCCTCCCCCTTGTTGAAAAAACCCTGGAAAAACCATCCCCCTTGTAAAACTTCCATGCCCACTTATCATCCCCTTTAGATAAATTGTGTCATGTATTCATTGTAACTATTCATGTTAATAAAATATTTAGATTTTCTACATATGATAAATAATAACAGACAATAAGTAAGGACAATCAAATTAATATTCCAAAGAGCCATGAGGTAATAAGCGAAGATTTAGGCATATTTGGGGTTGCCAGATATCTAGAGACATGATCCCCTAACAGAGATTTACACTTATACTTAAAACTTATTTGCTGCAATATGGCAATCATGATTGCACAAGCTCTCTCTCCAGTGGCACCTTTTACTGGCCTCCTCACTCGTCCGCTCTCACTATCCTTGACGGTGGGGCGGTCCAAGGGTACACGGAGCTCCCCCAGGTGGACAGAGTGGTTGCGATCCACCTGTGCCCCAAGAATGCCGCCACCTGGCGGGATCGCCCAGTACACCCCTCCAAGCCCTGTAGGATGACCTTGTCGCTGACCTCGCCAGCCGCCTCCGCCCTGCATGCCATGGCTCTCCTGCAGGTCCACCAAGCCAAGGCACTTAAAGAACTGCCCCTGGGTAGTCCCGACCCCGATGTGCTGCAGGAACTGCGCTCTGCAACCGACCTTGCTCTCAGAGCCACGAAGATCACAGCGTGGGCACTCGGGCGGGTGATGGCCACCCTTGTGGTCCAGGAACGTCACCTCTGGCTGAACATGGTTGAGATGCGCGACATTGACAAGGCCCACTTTCTCAACGCCCCCGTCTCCTAGCTTGGCTTCTTCAGCGACACCGTCGATGACTTCGCCCAGAAGTTTTCAGTGGTAAAGAGGCAGACGGACGCTATTTCTCACATCATGCCGCGACGCCACCCCAGTGCAGTCCGTGCGTCCAAACATGTTCGCTCCAGAGCTGGTATCATGACCACTCCGTCCCCCGGTGGAGGGCCGGAAGGAAAATCCTTATTTTCCTTTGCTGCACCCCCTTCGGTCTGCGGTACCCACATTCTCAATAAAATAGTGATTACCTCACTCCCTGGGGCATGCACCTGCTGGCTCCTGGATAGGGCCCCTGCTGCTTTGGCACATCAACTGCCTAGAGTTGCTGGCTGTATTCCTTGCCCTGAAGAGGTTTCTCATGCTGATTCGGGGCAAGCACGTCTCGATCCGTTCAGACATCATCGCGACAGTAGCGCACATAAATCGCCAAGGCGGCGTGCGCTCTTGTCATATGTCACTACTCGCCTGCCATCTCTTCCTTTGGAGTCAGCAGCGACACTCATATCCTGGGCAACCTTAACATGACAGCGGACGCGCTGTCGCGACAGGTTTTGCCCAGCTGAGAGTGGAGGCTCCACCCCCAGGTGGTCCAGCTGATTTGGGACAGGTTCGGCATGGCACAGGTAGATCTCTTTGCCTTCCAAGACAATTTCCCACTGCCCGATCTGATACTCCCTGACAGAGGCCCCTCTTGGGACAGACATGCTGGCACACAGCTGACCCCGGGGGCTGCGCAAGTACGCATTTCCCCCAGTGAGCCTTCTTGCACTGGTGCTGTGCAAGATCAGGGAGGACGAGGAACAAGTCACCTTATTGGCTTCTTACTGGCCCACTCTGACTTGGTTCTCAGATCTCACGCTCCTCGTGACAGCACCTCCCTGGCAAATTCCCCTGAGGAAGGACCTTCTTTCCCAGGGACGGGGTACCCTCTGGCATCCACGCCCAGACCACTGGAACCTCCACGTCTGGCCCCTGGACGGGACGCGGAAGATCTGAGTGATCTACCATCTGCAGTCGTAGACACAATCAACCAAGCCAGAGCTCCCTCTACCAGGCAGCTAAAGTGGTGCTGGTTCACAAATTGGTGTTTTTCCTGGTCTGAAGACCTGCAGAGATGTGCAGTTCAGTCAGTGCTTTCATTCCTGCAAGAGAGGTTGGAGGGGAGGCTGTCATGGCACAGGGTCTTTTCCCCCTGAAAGAATAGGAAAGGAAAAGAACACCTTCCCTGATGCATATGATAGCGTTAGATGCCCCCAGCTGAATCTAATACTCTGTGGAGAGAAAACATAGAGAGAAAAGGCAGTGGCTGACACAGCCTGCTCCCATGATAGTTACTTCACTTCCCTCCCTCAGGGATGTGGGGAACTACATCACTTCTTTTGGGGCATTGGGGGAGAGTACGTGCAGTTGGATGCACCTGCTATAATGCACGCAGCAGCCTGCTTGCACCTGCATCGACAGTTCACGTAACACGGTTCAGCTGTTGTCGTGTTTTTCTATAGGGACCCCTAGTGTCACCACATCGACACAATGTCGAGTGAGTAACAGAAGGGGAACATCTTGGTTCCTGTCATAACCGTCGTTCCTTTATGGATGGAACGTGACGTTGTGTCCCTTTTGCCACAACACTGTACTTAGCCGCTGAAATGGCCAGACCTTGTCACGGCTCCTCAGCACAAAACCTGAATGGAATTGCATGAAAGCTCCTTTTATACCCATATTTCCGGGGGACTTGCCAATTCTTATTGGCCTTTTCTCAAAGAATGGGAGGTGTTCGGGGCTCTCAAGAGCGACTCCTAATGTCACTACATTGTTACATAATCTCGTTCCCTCCATCAGGGAACAAGGTTACGACAGTAACAAAGACGTTTCAGTCAGTAGATACAGCCAATGGATCACTAGTCACGATTTGATTGACAGGTCATGTAGCCATTGGTATAACATTTCTATGGTTACAGGGGTTGGCTTTGCTCAGAGGTGTTTCCAGCATTGAAGGACATCCGGGGCTTAGCCCAGACTATTTTATTTTCACACTAGCAACCACTTCTCTGTATAGTCCAGAGCTGGTGAGAGGGTATTCTTTGAGTTTTGCTCTTGCTGGGCCTGTTCCTACAGTTCCTAAATCTTCCACTCTAGTACTATCCTCGACTAACTCATCCTCTCTCCTCCCTGAATCATCTGTGATGCAAAAGAACAGATACAGCACATAACTTATTGCAAATCAGCTTCAAACAACTAATTCATCAAGTGCTACATATTTCAAAGTGTAGACCAATACCATTGAAGAAAATGTATTGGGAAGAGCAGATCAGTGGGATTGCCCTAAGATCTATCATGATTCTTGAATTGTCATGTACATTACCATAAAGTCATCACAAAAGAGTTATATTATAGTGAGTAAAGTGAGGTAAAAAAATGTTTAATATAAATAATGTATATTTTTTGACATAAATAGTCAAAATGATGTATAAGATCCTAAGTTAAAGCAATACATGAATAACTTTAGTCTAAGTTCATTGACACACCATGGCATCGAACTGTATATAATTCTCATCATCTCTATGAGAATAATTAATCTGTCAAAATCCTTTCATTAGGATCATTGGGATAAACATTGTTTCACTTTTAACTTTCTCTAAAGTAAAGTGACTGATTAATTGTTACCAGTTTCCATGCCTGATTCTGGCACAGCTGCTGCTGCTGCTCCTCAGTCTGTTGCTCATCTTTGCTACACTCTACAAAACCATTTTTTTCTGTACAGCACTTTGGTCAACTCTGGTTGTTGTAAAGTGCTTAACAAATAAAGTTGGTATGGTATGGTATGGTATTTAATCAAATCAATGTGTATATTTACTACAAACTAATATCACAAAACAAGTCACACATACATTTTATGCTAATGCTTATTGGTTATCCTTAGCGAAGTCAACACCTGATAAACAAGAAAAGTACACTCCGAATGAGACTCGAACCACGGTCTCCAGTGTGAGAGGCGTATGCGCTAACAACTGAGCTACCAAATTGCGTCAATATATACAAGGAGGCTAAAACATGTAAAGACAGTCGTAGGTCAATTAAGGATGCATACTCCTTACCAAACCTAGAGGAGGTCTTTTCAACACTAACTGGTTCGAAGTGGTTCTCAGTGGTCTATTTGAAATCTGGGTTCTACCAAATCGAGATGGAAGAAGCCGATAAGTGAAAAACAGCGTTTGTCTGCCCGCTTGGATTCTGGGAATTCAACAGAATGCCGCAGGGGATTACCAATGCGCCGAGCACGTTCCAAAGATTAATGGGAGACTTGAACAGAAAACAATAGCTGGTTTTCATCAATGACCTCATCGTTTTCTCAAAGACTCTTGAAGAGCATGAATCCCGGTTACTGCAAGTTCTCAACCAACTGAAGGATTATGGGCTGAAATTGTCACCCGAGAAATGTCGGTTCTTCCAGACATCAGTGAGGTATCTGGGTCATATAGTCTCACGAGATGGGGTAGAGAATGATCCAACGAAGGTTGAGGCCTTAAAGACTTGGCCCAAACCTAAAGGAGTTGAGGTCCTTTTTAGGTTTTGGTGGATACTACCGAAGATTTGTGCGAGAGTACTCCAAGATCATTAAGCCTCTTACCGACCTTACAGTGGGATATCCTCCACTCAAGAAGAGCGGTAATAAGAAACAGAATGATAGCGGGTACTTGAACCCCAAAGAAGAGTTTGGTGATCGATGGACTCCATATTGTCAGAGTGCCTTTGACTCTATAATTGGCAAGCTTGCATCTGCACCTGTTTTGGGTTTTGCTAACCCCAAACTTCCCTATGTGCTTCACTCCGATGCCAGTACCACCGGGCTTGGTGCAGCTTTATACCAGGAGGGGCAGATGCGCGTCATAGCCTTTGCCTGCAGAGGATTGACCGAGGGTGAAAGTAGGTACCCTGCGCACAAATTATAGTTTTTGGCGCTAAAATGGGCTGTCACCTCCAAATTTAGCAACTACCTCTATGGTGTAGAATTTACCGTTGTAACGGATAGTAATCCCTTGACATATTTTCTAACCTCAGCAAAGCTTGATGCCACCAGTTACCGCTGGCTGTCCAGTTTGTCAATTTACAACTTTTAAGCTGCAGTACAGAGCAGGTAGCCAAAACCAAGATTCTGACGGGCTATCCCGATGACCGCATGGTGAGCCTCTTGATGACCTGGTTTCACAAAAGGAGAAAGAAAGGATTAAATAGTTCACACTGAACTATCTCATGGGGCCAGGTGTTGAGTCATCTGTTCTCATGGCAGACACGATAAAAGCGATCTGTGAAAGGCATCAGTTGATTGGGTCATCTGAAAATCCCAGTTCTTCTCACTCCTCACTTACTTTGGTTGAATCCCTTATTCTGTATGAGGACACTCTGCCAAATGAGTTCCAACATGAGGAAGAACATGGTCTTCCAGATCTTCCTCATCTCTCAGAAGCTTCCTTGGCAGAACTGCAGAGAAAAGATCCTGAAATGAGGATTGTTATTGAAGGGTTGGA
Source organism: Xyrauchen texanus (assembly GCF_025860055.1). Taxonomy (NCBI): domain Eukaryota; kingdom Metazoa; phylum Chordata; class Actinopteri; order Cypriniformes; family Catostomidae; genus Xyrauchen; species Xyrauchen texanus. The sequence continues at coordinate 843,996 of NC_068317.1, read as the reverse complement.
GAGAGGAGTGAAACCCTGTAACCTGAGAGACCAGCCACCTACCATGAATCTGTGGTCAAAAGAGTGGAACCGACTTGAGCTGAGAAGTGGAGTGCTCTATAGAAAGAGGCAGGAGCATGGAGCCTCTAAATATCAGTTGGTACTGCCCGCCACATTGAGAGACATGGTGTTAAGAAGCCTTCATGATGACATGAGTCATTTAGGTATTGATAGGACCCTGGATCTCGTCAGGACAAGGCTCTTCTGGCCGAAAATGTCGCAAGCAGTGGAAGAAAGGGTCAAAACCTGTGAACATTGTGTCCATAGGAAAACACCCCCGGACAGAGCAGCTCCTTTGGTAAACATCAAAACTAGCAGGCCCTTAAAATTTGTATGCATAGATTTTCTGTCCCTGGAGCCAGACCAAAGCAAGGTCAAAAACATACTGGTTATCACGGATCACTTTACAAAGTATGCCGTTGCGATACCAACTCGAAACCAAACTGCCCAAACTGTTGCTTAAAGCCTGTGGGACAATTTCTTGGAGCACTATGGGTTTCCGGAGAAACTACATAGTGATCAAGGGGCAGACTTTGAGTCGCACACAATAAAGGAGTTGTGTAAGGTTGCAGGCATTCACAAGGTGAGGACTACCCCATACCACCCGAGGGGCAATCCAGTGGAACGATTTAATCGTACACTCCTCCAGATGCTGGGGACACTGGAAAATGAAAAGTCTCGGTGGAAGGAGTTCGTAAAGCCCTTAGTACATGCCTTATGAACTCATGTTTGGGTGACAACCCCACCTACCTGTCGATCTGGCTTTCGGATTGCTAGCAGACGCTCCCATCAAGTCCAACTCTCAATACGTGCGAGGTCTTAAGAATCGGTTGCGCGAGAGTTACGAAGTGGCTACTAAAAATGCTTCAACATTGGAGGAGGGTGACCGAGTTCTTTTAAGGAACGTGTGATTGAGAGGAAAGCATAAGCTGGCTGATAAATGGGAACAAGATGTTCATGTGGTTGTCAGAAAAGTTTGTGATCTGCCAGTATATACTGTCCAACCAGAGAGAAAAGGAGGTCCTCTCCGGACATTGCACCGAGATTTATTGCTGCCCTGTGGGTTTTTGCGGCCAAGCAACTCTGAGGAACGACCAAAGCAGAAAGAAGTTCGAAGGCCTAAAACCAGAGCTTCTCCTGATGATGAAGGGATAAAGGAGTCAGAGTTTGTTTTTGAATGCTCAGAGTCTGAGGATGAGAGAATTCCCTGTTATGTACATGGAAGAACATTGGGCTCTGAAACTCAAATTATTACAGGCCTTGAGCACTCACCTTGTGTTCGAGAAGTTGCATCCGACTAACCTGTCCCTGATCCTACTAGGAAGAATTTACCTGCTCAGGAATCCGTGGAGAGTAACTCTGGAGAACCTGCAAGACAATACTTACCTGAATGGAAACCTGTTGGAGTAGAAATATGTGCAGATGAGCCCGAATCAGGTTGTACTGAACCAGATGTCTCAGTGGAGCAGACACCAGTACAGAACAATCCTCTGAATCCCTGAATGAGTACCCTACTCAATTGGTTGAGACGGTGTCAATCAGTTCTGAGTTGGGGAGTGTTGAAAGAAATCAGATGCTCACAGAGAGAGCGACGTCCCCCTAAAAAGTTTGAATATCCACTTACCATAGTGATTCAGTCCTTGTTGCAGGGTCTAAATGAAGCTTTTAGTTCTTCTTTAGAAGATTCAGTTGTTGCCCCTGTAGTTCATGTGTAGATGCAACGGGACATGCACAGATTCCGGAGGGGAGGGTGTAACCAAGGTTACTAATGCTCATATCAAACCTATGAGAAAAAGAAAAAAATTAAGATTTACATATAAATATTTTATTACTTTATTTTAATGTTTAAGATATTAAATATTGCTGAAGAAATAACAGTAAATGTAACGAACTAGAAAAATTTATAATTTAAACAATTCGGATTAGCTCCGCCCTTAGTGGGTTGCGTCATTACTAGCGCGGGTTAGAGAAGTGAGCAGTCTCGTCATAGAGAAAAGTGAAATGGCCAGTGGAGCAGTGACGCACGTCATTTGCAGTTGTAAAGTTAAGAAAGTGAGAAGAACTAGATTAATAACTGAAACCAGTACAATATTGACATCGTTGACCGGAAAAAGTTGTTTAAATAGTTGTAATTTGCAGTTGAAAAGATTAAGCGAGAACAGAGTACATAATTCGGTTGTGGTTTGAGTTTATTCAGTCTTTTGTGAAGATAAGAGTTCTTGGATGATGTTGTATTGCATGATTTCTGTAATATCCCAAAAAAATGTGAAGTGGTAAATTAGGTATTTATTTGCTGCTTAAAAGTGTTTTATGCACATTTGTTAACATCATGAGTGTAATGTGTGTAACACAGCACACGTGGAGTTTTGCTAGCCATGTGGTACAAGCTATAAGCTAATTGAGTGCAGGTAGATACATTTAAGAAGTCATTTTCATTATTAAAGTTATATTTCTGTTAAGAAAATGTTAAAGAAGTAAATATGTGTTGGAATTTGTGTATTGATGTATTTTAAAACATTTATTGTGGTGAAAATAATCATTTAGAATGTTAATGTTGTTAAGTGGGAGTTAATTGTAATTAATTGTGATTTTTCTGCCTTGTCTTCACAAGGTTGGGTTTTTATTTTTTTTCCTTTTTCTCTATTTTGTTGGTCTCTGTCCCTCGATATCATTCTTTGAAATTGAACGTGGAGGTTCTTGGAGTTCTGAGTTGGAACTGTTTCTGCCATCAACGAGGGGTGTTCCACATTGGCGGAAACTGGCGAGCCAACCTGGTTTTTCCTGAACTTGGACAACATTTCTTGTTTCATCGAAGTGGTAGGACCATATGTATACATTTTCCCCCTTCCTTGGACATTATCACAACTGTGAACAGGAACCATTTTTTCTTTTTTTTTCCTCTTTTCCCTTTTCATCCTGGAGTTGCATATCTGCAATTCTTTAACTGAACATTGAAACAGGACAGAAGTTGAACTGAGTTAAATTTCTGTTTATTTCCATCAAGGACAATTCATTGAAAGGAACTCTGATTTGGTGTGTCATTGGACATTTTACCTGAAATTCACTGTCCCAATTGTTGTTGTTTTTTTTGTTTGTTTTTTCCCTTTATTGTAATTGTTCTGAGAGAGAATACAGAGGTTGAGTTAAATAATGAACTGAGTATATCATTTACATAAAAGTTATAGAAACAAAGTTAATTAATAGTAAATAGCTACAACTAAAGCAAACTACAAATTAAATTAGTTAAACAGAATAAACAGAGTTAACTACATAACTATTGAGCACAAGGAGTCAAATTATCTGAAACAAATTTGTTATTTCGAAAAGTTAATTTAAAGGTTTTTGTGAATTGTTTTATTTTTTCCCTTTCCCAAACTGAAAACTAACACAGAGGATTAAAAAATAAAAATACTTACCCTTTTTACTAAAATCCTGTCCTCTGTGATTATTTCCCTTGTCTCGCTGCATTATTTGTTCAAGAGCGAACGTGGTCTTCTGATCTGGTCCAAGATATTAGAAAGTGGTTCATATTTAAACTATAGGACACGTACTACATGTAGTTAAAGTCATGTTTTAAAATTATTAAACTAAGTGTTAAGGGTCAGTGTTTAAACATCGATTGTGTTTGAACTAAGATAAATAACCAATGTCTTTTGAAGTCCATCCTTGATTAATTGCAGAAGTTCACATTGATGCAATCATCCTTGTTAATTGGCTGATGAAGGCTTTTGTTGGCAATAGTTAGTCTATGCATTCCATTTCAAGATCGTAGTCTATCAATAGACCGAGGTGATTCAGGTTGGAGTTGGCACCAGTTCATCCTCTGAAGTCCATCATAATAGACTGAAGTGATGTTAGGCTGGCACCGGCTGCATTTAGTCATCATCATTCAGCGACACGTAGCAGTGGAGTCCAACACGAAGCAGGAATGAAGCTGGATCCAGCCGGTTCTGGTGACCTCAGGATAGGAGTCCCGAGGTTGAGACATGGAAACAAATAAAATAATATTAGCATAGATGCCATTGCATTTATTGCAGAGTTAGAGATCATGCTAAATGTTTCTGATTTCTGGTTCCGGCAAACCCAACTAAAGCAGCCTAATTGTGGGTTGGAGGATAAATTAGGTGTATGCCTGGTTAAATAGATGAGTCATTAGTCTAGACTTAAACTGAGAAAGTGTGTCTGCATCTCGAACCGTGTTAGGGAGACTATTCCATAGTTTAGGAGCCAAATATGAAAAGGATCTACCTCCTTTTGTGGATTTTGATATTCTAGGATCTATCAACAGGCCAGAAATTTGCATTCTTAATGAACGTGTTGGAATATAGCGTGGTAGAAGATCACTTAAGTACTGCGGAGCTAGACCATTCAAAGCTTTGTACGTAGTTAGCAGAACTTTTAAACTAATACGGAATTTAACAGGTAGCCAATGAAATGATGATAAAATGGGGCTAATATGATCATATTTCTTGGTTCTTGTTAGCACTCTGGCTGCTGCGTTTTGAACCAATTGAATTTTATTTATTGATCTTGCTGAACATCCTCCCAGTAATGCATTACAATAATCTAGTCTTGAGGTCATGAATGCATGAATTCGTTTTTCGGCATCAGTAACCGAGAGCATGTGCCTTAATTTAGCAATATTTCTTAGGTGGAAGAATGCTGTTCTACAAACATTTGTAATTTGATTTTCAAAGGACAGATTGGTATAAAATATAACACCTAAGTTCTTCGCTGTTGAAGATGATTTAACAGTACATCCATCATGAGCCAAATTATATTTTAGCGGCTTATTTTTTGAGTTTTTTTATCCAATAATTAGTACCTCTGTTTTGTCAGAATTGAGTAGAAGGAGATTTCTGGCCATCCAATCTTTTATTTCATTGATACACTCTGCTAATTTTGAGAATTGTGATATCTCATCAGGTTTTGAAGAACTATAAAGTTGTGTATCGTCAGCATAGCAGTGGAAACTTATTCCATGATTCCTGATAATATCTCCCAGGGAACATATACAAAGAGAAAAGCAGAGGCCCTAAAACGGATCCCTGTGGCACTCCATATTTAACTTTTGTTTGGTTTGACAATTCCTCATTTACATAAACAAAATGGTAAAGGTCTGCTAAATATGACCTAAACCATGCTAATGCAACTCCACAAATGCCAACATAATTCTCCAGCCTATTCAAGAGAATATCATGATCTATCGTGTCGAATGCAGCACTAAAATCTAAAAGCACTAGAAGAGAAATGCAGCCCTGATCAGATGATAAGAGCAAGTCATTTGTAACTCTGATAAGTGCAGTGTCTTACTGTGATGAGGCCTAAATCCTGATTGAATTTCTTCATATATACTATTTCTCTGTAGAAATGAACATATTTGGGAGTATACTACCTTTTCTAGTATTTTTTACATAAATGGGAGATTTGAAATCGGTCTATAATTAGCAAGTTCTCCAGGATCAAGTTGTGGCTTCTTAATAAGCGGTTTGATAATTGCCATTTTAAAGTTTCTTGGGACATGTCCTAAGCATAGCGAGGAGTTAATGATATTAAGTAGAGGTTTTGAGATTACAGGAGATACCTCTTTTAAGAGCTTAGTTGGTATAGGATCTAACAAACAAGTTGTGGCTTTTGATGTTTCGATAAGTTTTGTTAGCTCTTCATGACCTATGACAGAGAAAGATTGAAGTTGCACGTGATAAAATATTAGGCACTGTTTTCTGAGGTGCATGACTGATGATTGCATAATTCCAATTTTATTTCTGATTATTTCAATTTTATCTGTAAAGAAATTCATGAGGTCATTACTCTTGAGCTGTGATGTAATATCTGGTTCTGTTGAAGCTTTATTCCTAACCAATTTATCCACAGTACTGAATAAACATCTAAGATTGTTGTGGTTATTTTCTGTGAGTTTACTAAAATATGCTTACCTGGCAGTTTTTAGTGCCTGTCTGTAGCTACAGACACTTTCCTTCCATGCACCACGAAATACTTCTCATTTTGTATTTTTCCACATGCGCTCCATTTTCCGAGCTGCTCTCTTGAGAGCATGAGTGTGATCATTGTACCATGGTACAGGGCTTATTTCTTAAAAAAAATTTTAATCGAAGTGAGGCTACAATATCAAGGGTGCTAGAGAACACTGCATTTATATTTTGTTATTTCATCAAGTTCCTCTGGGCTTTGGGGTTTATTGAGTGTATGAGATAGATCTGGAAGATTATTAGTGAAGCTATCTTTAGTGGTCGAAAGAATAGTTCTACCTGAATGATTGCGTGGTGTAATTGAGTAACATTAGTTGATTGCAGCATACAAGAGACGAGGTAATGATCAGAGATGTCATCGCTCTGCTGCAGAATTTCTATATTATCAACATCAACTCCATATAAAAGAATAAATCTAGCATATGATTATGGTGATGAGTTGGTCCTGTTACATTTTGTCTGACTCCAAGAGAGTTGAGAATATCAATAAATGCTAATCCCAATGTATCATTTTCATTATCTACTTGAATGTTGAAGTCACCAAAAATTAAAGCTCTATCTACAGTAACTACAAGATCTGATAAAAAATTAGCAAATTCACAGACAACAGAAATTTTTTATTTATATTTGATGGTGTCACATTAAGCATTATTAGTTCAAAAGACTTACATTTATATCCTGTCCTTTGAGTAACACCAAAAACGTCTGTAAATTGTAGCAACACCTCCTCCTCGACCCTTCAGACTAGATTCATGTTTATAACAATAACCTGGGGGAGTAGATTAATTTAAACTAATATATTCATCCGGTTTAAGCCAGGTTTCAGTCAAACAGAGCGCATCCAATCTATGATCTGTAATCATTTCATTGACAATTAGTGCTTTGGTAGAAAGAGATCTAATGTTTAGTAGCCCTATTTTTATATGTGTATTTTTAATTTGTTTGTTGTGTTCAAGTTTGACCTTTAATCCAATTTTTTTTAAATGATTTAGTGAGGGTATTGTGTTTGGTAGTTTCGGGGAACAGACACAGTCTCTATGAGATATCTAGGTGAAACAGTCTCTATGTGTTGTAGTTTATGTGACCTGTGTGACGTCTCATGGCAGCTAGCAGACGATCGGATTAACCAGTTTGTCTGCTTCCTGACTTGGGCCCCAGTTAGTCAATTACTATCATTATTAAGACAATGAGCCAAATTACTAGAGAGGAGAGTGGCACCTTCCCTGGAGGGATGGAGCCAGTCTCTCTTTAGCAGGTCAGGTCTACCCCAAAAACTCTTCCAATTGTCTATAAATCCTATTTTATTCTTCAGACACCTCTCAGACATCCAGCCATTCAGTGACACTAATCTACTATAAACCTCGTCACCACAATGAGCAGGGAGGGGACCAGAGCATATTACAGTGTCTGACATAGTTTTTGCAAAATTGCACACCTCTTTAACATTATCTTTAGTGATCTCCGACTGGCGAAGCCAGACATCGTTAGTGCCGACATGGATAACAATTTTAGAAAATCTACGTTTAGCATTAGCCAGCACTTGTAAATTTGATTTGATGTCAGATGCTCTGGCCCCCGAAATGCAATTACAATAGTGGCTGGAGTCTCTATTTCCATGTTCCTTATGTTGTGTTCTTTTTTGAGGAGATGAAGTCAAGTTTTCAAAGTAAAAATTGTATTTATTAACAAGAAAGAATAAGTACAAAAATCACTCAGCCAGCTGGGGATCTAGTCTGCTTCACCCGTAAGCTCAGCTCAAAAAGCCCCCATTTCTCCAGTGTTCCATTCTTTTCTACCTTTCTGACCCAGGATGTATTCCTTTGTTCTCAGTTTTTTTATCTTTTGATTGGCTTATTTTTACTGACGGGGCATCTCCAATATTCTAAGACATAAGTTCCAATCATTTGGTTGGTTCGTTTTTAACGCAGTGGGGTTACTGGTTTTGCCTCCTATTGGTTCTTTTTTACAATGTGTAAGCTGTTTCTAGGCTCCCCTGCTTAAAGGATTTCCTGTGTCAGAAATGCAGCTGCAGTTTATCACATCTTCACATTCACTTTTCTGGTTTTAACATATTTTTCAAGTTAGTTACACATATCATTCATCATTTGTTAGCAGGCATACATTGTTTAAAATTTGTCACACACATATATACTGATTAAGATTGTAACACACAACTATTCCCTCCTTTTACACCATTCATGGTGTAAACACTGTCCCTTTGATGCTTCGTCAGGTGTGATACTCTGTGCTGATTCTTTCTCTCTTGAACCTTGTTAGGTGTGATACACATTCCAGCACTTTTCTCTCTTAAACCTGCACTGGTCTCTCATTCCCTTAGGGCCATCTACTGTGCCTATACAGGCAATCAGCTGGCCCCTCGGTCCTGGGATCCCACTTTGCTACAAAATACAAGGAAAAACTTAAGGCTTTCATATGTGCTGTTTGAAGAGGAAAAACTGTCGTGGAGTGTCATAAAGTCTTAATGCCAGTCACTGTTGACAGGATTCTCTTTCACTACTTCACCGCACTGGTGATCACCTGTAAGGCATAAGGCTATAATATGTCATTATTTACAGTATTTTGAGTGCTGGGTTTTCTCTTAAGCTAACTAGCTCTCTTCTTCCGCTTCACTCTCTTCCTTAAGGAGTGGTACCTCGGATAAGGGAAATTGTCCTCCCACTTTATAGTAAATGGGGATTCTGAATTGTCCCCTATCGCTGCTTCTATTTCTTCTGAAATATTTTGCAGATTTTAGACATCTATCTTTTTCATGCAGCTCAGCCAAATCAGTTCTAACCTCCGCAGTTGTGTGTGAGGGGGCCTGTGAGGGTACACAATGTGTCAGGTGGTGCCAATTAGCTCCTGTCTTACCCCTTAATTTTAGGGCATGGGGGTGCACTCCACCACTTCTCAAGGCCCTGTCCACCTGGGTTCAGACCACTTTCTCTTGTGGACCTTCACCCGTACCAGTCACCAGACTTGACAGGAGGCTCCGTGGTCTCTTCCTCAGGTCCCTCTGCGTTTTTCACCTCTTTCTGCATGAGTACGGCTCTTAGTAATTATTTAACTGTTCAGCATGCTTCACAGGGGTCTTTTGTGTGGTTATGAATCCTCTTCTCATCCATTGTGGCCCATCAACATGTACTGCTCCAAAGGCATAGGCAGAGTCGGTGTAGATATTTACTCTTTTGCCCTCACTTATTTCGAGTGCTTTGGTGAGTGCGGTGATTTCGGCCAGCTGAGCTGAGGCCAGTTGTGAGATAATCTAAGAGTCCATTGTGGTGATATTTTTCCCTTCTTGTTTAACCACTGCATAGGAGGTCACATTCCCATTATTTCCCTTATAACAACATCCGTCGCTGTAAAGCTCCAGGGGTTCTGACCACAGGGGTGTGTAGTTCTATTCTTATCTTCAGATCTTTTGCTGCCCTGAATTCACAGTCATGTGGCTCTTGTCCTTCAGAGTTCATTCTTGTTGACATGTTTACCCCTGTGGCGGTGTTGGTAATATGAAGTTGTTTCAACATTTCAGCGATCTTTAGGTTTCTTACTGTTGAAAATGTGAAGGCTGCTGAGTTTAGGTATGCCACCACTCCATGCAAGGTGTTCACTATGAGTGGATATCACATAACGATGTGGGCCGTTTTTTCTATTGCTTTGCAGAGTGCTGCTAAATGTCTTCTGCATCCCACCTGGCCTTTTTCCACATTGTCCAGCTTTGAGCTGTGATAATTAAGTACCCTCCTTTCTCCCTCCTTTTTCTGAAACAAAACAGCATTCACCAACCCTCCTGTTTCAGAAACATCCAGGAAAAAAGGGTTCTTATAATCTGATGTACTGAGATGTGCCGCTTGTGCCAATGCCTGTTTTGTGTGGGTCAATGCCTCGTCAGCTTCTGTTGTCCTTGAAAGGGTAGCAGCCATCATATCCCTCAGGGTTGTGTTAATTCCACATAGTTTGGTACATGGTTCCTGCTCTATCCAGTAAGTCCTAGAAAACCCAACATTTGCTGAAATGTCTTGGGTTTACCATGTGACAATATGTTTGTTCTTTGCATTGCAGTATGGGTTAGTGAGTTTGCAGAAATCAGCCTTCCTAGGAAGGCAACTGTTCTTCGTGCCACTTGTGTTTTTTCCTTTTTAACTTTGTACCCAATCTGAAGATCCGTCAGCACGCTATCACTGCTATCACAGTGGTGGGGCCCAGATAGTTTGGTTCTTCTAGCTTGGTTGGTTTCAGGCTCTTTGCAAGCATCTTCATCACCGCTGTTGCAGCCCTGACAACCAGACAACCAGGGAAGCCCTTTGTGGTTTTTGCAGCATCAATACTTTTAGTAACCTCATATGCTCTCTCTCAATATATGATACATCCCACGGTGCCAGAGACATTTCCGGTAGTCTGGAGCGCTATCTGGTGGTGTGTAGGATCAGACAGCCGGTTTTTAAACCACCAGAAGAGTCTTGCTCTTGCTGCTTTAGATGTTTATAAATTCATATTATATTTCATTCTACATCATTGTTATTTTAGGCTGGAATTGTTTTCCACCTTCTCTCTTTACGCTGGTCATTCTGACCCAACTTGCTTCAATGATGGCAACATCATTACTATTTCTTTTTATATTCATAAACCACACTGTAATTTCCTCCTATGGTTTCATGTTTTATATTAACTAACAATCATCACTTTCTTCATTATATAATACATTTTCCCTTAACACTGAACGTCCTTACAAAGTGCGAGCTATGCTGTTTTCCATCATTTCAGACTTCAAAGTAATTCAGAGTATTATATCAATAAAAATCAATAAAAAATCAAATATATAACATATCATTCCTCATACCTCATTCCTTCATTGGAGGAATCAATTTCCTTCCAGTTTGGTCTTTGTTGCATTGGACTATTCACATTGACCAGTGTCATCTACTTAGTTATTGCTTTGATAAAAACTATAATTTCATCAATAGTAACACACAATACAATATTATTTCCGTCACAAAAATTGCTGTTTCAATCATTATACCAATTTTAGTCAACCCTGCACCCTATTTCTTAAACAATTCAATTTATATTGTTACAAACAAACAAGACAAGCAATCTTAATCTTTAGTCACCACCATGTTTCTTTTCTATTCTTAATTACTTTTAAAATGTACATTAAAAGTTCAATAAAAGCATAAGTAAAAGTAATAAATCAATTTCCATTCTCAATTAATTATCATACAAACATTCCCATGTTTGTTTAATACTTCTATAATAAATCAGGCACTCCTTTGTCTGCAAAGGTTCTCAAAACTCTACCCCCAAAATCAATCTGTAAATAATCCTCTAATGATCCCCTGATAACACAGTGACATAATACTTGGTATTTAACACTGTGATAAGTTAGTTTAGTAAAGCTAAGAGCATTCACCCACTTCCTTAAACCCCTTTCAATCCTTCTTGGTCATGTTTCTAGGGCAGTGAGGTCCTAGCCACTGGTCTTGATACTGTTCAGTCCTCAATCTGTAATAATTTGGTATCAGTAAACAGATATTTTCTTTTTCAGGAAGTATCACCAGAGAACCGACACAGCCAATGGAACATCTACAAATGCTTAAATATGGAGACAATTCAAAACATGGTTAAATTCAAAAATCATTATTAAAATGCATTAATTTATTAAAATTGTCCAAATTAAAAGTAAAGCATGCTAAAATTGAACTCATTTATAGATCATTAATTTTCATTCAGGTTTTATTTCTGCTACTTTAGCAAACATCACAAGAGACCATTTATCATGGAGGAAACTAAATCAGAACAAAGCCCTGTCAAGCTGGGAGCTTAATTTAAATACATTACCTTAATTAATCTACATTTATTCTTTCAGATGAATTTTCAACTTAATCTGTTGTCTTTAGTCTAAACCCTTAACTTTAGATTGCCCTCTGAATATATAAAATATTTAATCATTGATGAGGAGAGCTGTTTGAACATCTCCTTTATATCACTATATCTAACATTATTGTCAAAGCACATCATTTTATATATAAAAATACAATAAAACAAAACAAAAATAATAAAATAAAACAACTTAGAGATGTTCCTTCAAAATCTGCTCTTGTGTTTCTGTTTCAAGCAGACACATCAATCTTAGACTGAGAATGTGGTGGGGGGAGGGGATATTCCACTCCCTCACACTGTTTCTAATCTCATTACAGCAGTTTCTTCTTCTTTCATTTTAGAATCTCACAATAATATATTTAATTTATTCTTCAACAGTAGAAATTGATATTTATAATAATTGATTATAGTAACTGCTTTCAAACTTTCCCATCCCACACCATTTAAAAACAAAAAACTACTCTCAACTTACTTTCTTCAGTCCATTCAAACAACAGATCCTTCAAATCTTTAATAAAACAGAAGCGTTACCTTTCTTTTACGACATTCTCTATATAATCAATACAACTTTCTTTTAGCCTTCTGTTAAAGCAGAGCTTTACATTTATAACACCTTATTATTAATATATTATAATCCCTTGTTTATTAAGTAATAATTTATTATTACTACTTTCTCCATTTCTTACACTTTCTCAGGTGCAAGAACTTCCATTCTATCTAATAAAATAATATAAATCAAGTTTTTAAACTAACAGAAAAGTAAGTAAAAGTTTAAACATAATAAAGTCATAAAGAGGCACAATGGAAATTCAAACATATCTCTTTTCTTTTGTTTTGAAATAATTGCTCTTTTAATTTCTCGTGATTTTTTTATCCAAATGTTTCTTCATCATTTACCATTCCTAGGGAAGGAGGTATTGCCCCAAGTGAAGGAGTTCAAGTACCTCGGGGTCTTGTTCACGAGTGAGGGGACAATGGAGCGGGAGGTTGGCCGGAGAATCGGGGCATTGCACTCGCTCTATCTCACTGTTGTCACGAAAAGAGAGCTGAGCCGAAAGGCAAAGCTCTCGATCTACCGGTCAATTTTTGTTCCTACCCTCACCTATGGTCATGAAGGCTGGGTCATGACCGAAAGAACTAGGTCGCGAGTACAAGCGGCTGAAATGGGCTTCCTCAGAAGGGTGGCGGGCTTCTCCCTTAGAGATAGGGTGAGGAGCTCAGTCATCCGTGAGGAGCTCGGAGTAGAGCCGCTGCCCCTTTGCGTCGAAAGGAGTCAGTTGAGGTGGTTTGGGCATCTGGTAAGGATGCCCCCTGGCCGCCTCCCTAGGGAGGTGTTTCAGGCACATCGAGCTGGGAGGAGGCCTCGGGGAAGACCCAGGATTAGGTGGAGAGATTACATCTCCAAACTGGCCTGGGAACGCCTCGGGGTCCCCCAGTCAGAGCTGGTTAATGTGGCTCGGGATAGAGAAGTTTGGGGCCCCCTGCTAGAGCAGCTGCCCCCACGACCCGACTTCGGATAAGCGGTTGAAGATGGATGGATGGATCATTTAACAGTTATCATTATTATGAATCTAAAATGATACTGTCATTTATTAACTATGGCAAATGGAAATAGTTGTAATAGAAATAGAAACTCAATCAACTCTTTGTAGCACCCACTAACGTTTTTTTTCTTTTTTTTTTTTTAAATGAGGGTACCCTCTGGAAAATTTGGGGGAGTAACCAATCCAATAGGTAACTCTATAACTTTGCCATACATTTGTAATATTTACTCTTCAAATCAACAAATCAGTGGTTAGCTGCTGGATTTAAATTTAGACCCTCAGAACAACTTAGACACGGTTATTGAACACTATTGATGGTATTCTAGAAAATCAGAAAGTGATTGTATAAGACTGAAATCAACTTTTCCAGAGAAATTTTAATCCACATTATAAATGGCAAATCAATAATGATTTCCAGCAGTAATGAGCGCAGGAGGATCAATCAGATAATAGCCCACATCATTTTCAGTCTTCTTTGTCTCCCGATTTCCTCCTGCAGTATTAGTAACTTCTATAAAATCATAATTCAGCCGGGGAACTCAGTCTAAGTGAGTTTGCAGGTTTTTTTGTTTTAGTATCAGTTGTGATAAAAATATTGCTATTTAGGGTCCCTTCCTCAGATAATATGGGGGAGCCAGAAGGTAACTTTTTACACTATTTGAGTGACCTGTATATTCCCTCCCCGTCAAACAGTAGATTCCAAGCGTGTGTTTGTTTCAATTTAAATCCCTCTTTAAGCAGCCAAGCTTCTACTCACAAGTGAGTGGGCAGTCATGAATTGGGATTATTTACCTCAACCACACTCTTCTGTTATAATCCTTTATAATTCCTCCCACATTTCCCTTCACTACTTGTGGCCGGTCAGTTTGTATGGAGTACACCCAAGCAACTGACTCAATCTGTCGCAACCCTTGAGTTTGTTTACACCGTTAGGTTACCGCTCTCGGGATTTATTGTGACAGAGACACCCCAAGTTTAAAATACACTGCTTAGTGAGCGTTCCACTCACTCTTCAACCGCAAAAACAAAACACAATGTCCCTACCAATTTAAACTATTTTATTGCTAAATGCGTTCAAGGAGACGGAAACTCAGCGTCCCGGGACTAAGTGGCACTCGTCAGACACTCCACCCGTAGTCCGGTCCTGGCTCCACTGTTCCAAACAGGCCTCCCAGGTCTTTGTCTCCATGAACCACTCTGCCCTTAAGGCAGGCCTCCCAGGTCTTATAATTACACTATTACTTTTATTGCTGTAAAAACTGGCCTCCCAGAGGTCTTCTAAGACATATCACACAACACTTTGCATTCATACAAATTGGTTCTAACCATTCTGCTCCTTAGAGCAGGCCTCCCAGAGGTCTTATTTCCCTATAAATGTATTCCAATAAAACTGGGCCTCCCAGAGGTCTTCAAAAACATATCACACAACACAGAGCATTCATACAAATAATTTAATGTACTTATTCCTTCATATGTAACAATTTGCATTCTTAAGATATAACGTAACGATCATTAATTGACTGTATTCTCAATAAAAAATGTTTAAATGTAGTTACTTACAGGGGCGGCGTTGGTTGACACCCACACCTAAATAAAATACTATCTAAACTATGCAGATTTTGATTTAACAGGCTCTGGTCACCTTTTTAAATGGGCCCACGATTGGGTATCAATCAGCCACCGCTTCCTGGTGTCGTTTTCAATCGCTCCGCATCACGTCAGGGTCACCACATTCTGTCGTGTTCTTTTTTGAGGAGACGAAGTCAAGTTTTCAAAATAAAATTTTTATTTATTAACAAGAAAGAATAAGTACAAAAATCATTCAGCCAGCTGGGGATCTAGTCTGCTTCACCTGTAAGCTCCGCTCAAAAAGACCCCGTTTCTCCAGTGTTCCCTTCTTTTCTACCTTTCTGACCCAGGATGTATTCCTTTGTTCTCAGTTTTTTAATCTTTTGATTGGCTTATTTTTGCCGACGGGGCATCTCCAATATTCTAAGAGATAAGTTCCAATAATTTGGTTGGTTCGTTTTTTGCCGCAGTGGGGTTACTGGTTTTGCCTCCTATTGGTTCTTTCTTATCAGATCCTTGCTTAAAGAATTTACAATGTATAAGCTGTTTCTAGGCTCCCCTGCCTAAAGGATTTCCTCTGTCAGAAATGTCAGTTTATCACGTCAGAAATGTCAGTTTATCACATCTTCACATTCACTTATCCTTTTAGTGTTTCTGGTTTTAACATATTTTTCAAGTTAATTACACACATCATTCATCATTTGTTAGCAGGCATACATTGTTTAAAATTTGTCACACACATATATACAATTAAGATTGTAACACACAACACTTACAATAGAATCGCTGATAACAAGGGCTCTTTCAACATGATTCTCAGTGGGTGCATCACTGAGTGGGGAGATTTGATTGGAAACCCTAACAGGAATGGGAGAGTGGTGTCTCTTTCTCTGGCGGTTGCCTCGCGGCAATCGAACCGCGGCCGGCTGGCGGCAAGCCGCTTTGAAATACAAGGACAGCTTAGACTCTCAAAATCGACCAGCCATGTTGGCTATTATTATTTTTTGCTCCAAAGCCATTAGGGTTTATAACATAGTCTTGACTCTTGATTCCATGATAAGGTAAGGTTTAGGAAATTGCATTTAAATTACTTTGAAACTCTGAAGCGATTATACAGTAATATATGTAAAATATATTGAATTATTTTATGCACTTAGGTGAAAATTGTTTACATTTCTTTGATCGATGCGCATTTGAGACATGCACCAATAAACCAAAAAGAATTCCTTTTGTAAAACTTACTTGGCAATAAATATCTTTATGATTCTGATTAGGTTTTAAAATAGATATTTAATTCATGGTATGAACAATTTAGACTTTTCACCAATGCCTGACTATCAGTGAACAGTGAAAGACATCTGCAACATGGCCAAAATCTCAGGTATACTTTATATTTTTTTTTATTAATTTGCACCATGGTGATATCTATCATAAACATGAAAATCCACGTTTTGACGTGAAGGATAAACTCAATGAAAAAGCTAAATTATCCTCTGGTTTCACAGTTGCGCAGAAATTTCGTTTATGTCTTTAAATTTTTTCCAACCTCGATTTTTTTTAGTTATTTTACCTTTTACAGGTAAGGGATTCATTTGCAATTATGACCTGTACAAATGTTTAAGAAAGTGTTAAAGTCCCTGTATAGGCAATAAAAAAAAATCTAAATGCATTACAAATGTTAAAAATGTATTGCTAAAACACATTACAAAGACTGTGAACTATGTTATTCAATGTATATATATGTTTAATGCAATAAAAAAAAAATTAAAAAAAGACCGTGAACTGCGAAGTTCCACTGTCGCCAGATATCTGTTTCCGGTTTACTTGCGCGTCACCCAAAATGTCTTTTACACGATGTCTCCAGGCTCTTCCGAAAATAAGCATCAGTGATGTTCATCGCATTGTTGATGCCTGGTCCCCTGCTCCGACAAGCAAGAGGGACAAGGGCTTTAAACTCTACATATCGAGTTATCTGCACTACTACAAGGGTAAGTATTTTAATCTAATGTGGTGTGCCGGCAGATAGCGGCTAAGCTAGTTCGCCACGTGTTCATTTTTAATGTAACGTTAGTATAGAAGCTTGTTTTTTCTTAGTTTTAAAGCAGACTGTTTGTTAATTTTTGTGATAATTGTAATATCAATTGTATTAACTTGCTCTCCTCTCAGTTTCTAATAAAGATCAGGGCACAGGTGAAGTCACTGTCAGGGCACTGTGTTATAAGTCCATGAGAAAAGCAGAGAAACCTCACAGTTTGAGTGTCTGGTGAAGCTAGAATTGATAAGACCGCAGTTATAGGCTTGTTACTTTAATAGCCCGATGTTCACGGGGACTCGGCTAAGGTTATTCATGTTTAATGTAACTCAAATCAAATGAAAACAGTTATTGTAGGCAGGTAAGTTACCCTAGCTTGTCCCCTCTGGGTAAAATGCGTTCTTATTCAAGTTTTCAACTCAGTCATTCGTTTAAGATGCAATCTTGTGTTATAAGTATTAGGCTATCATGATTATACAGTGAGCAAGCTATATAAATAAGTATTTAATATAATAAAAGTGTAGAGCGACAACCTAGGGTGTAAGGTAAAGGCTGAATATTGTAGATTTATTACAATATGTTGCATGTTTGAATTAAAATACCTGTGGATATGCCACTTCCCACTCATGAAAGTTTTATCTGTTTCCGGTTTACTTGCGCGTCTACAAAGGAGCACACTCTACAAAAGCCTGACTGGAGATTTGCCTGATCTATCCATCCTTCAGGTGAGTAGGGATATAACAATAGCAAATTTCACTGTACAGTATGATATATCAACCAAAATCTGTATACCAATATTTCATTATTTCCTTTTTCCTCCCCTTTTACAAACAAATATTCTGCTTCAAAGAAAAAAAATGAAATTTAATTGATGTTCTCATAAGGGTCCTTCATTATGAACTTGTATGCCATGCATAACATAATGTGGATAGAAATTACAGGGAAAGTTACTGGTATGATAATTGTGGTTATATTATATTACTATTATATTTAGTGTATTGCTAATCAATATATTGTTACTTCCCAGGTGACAGCGGCTCACTTATAGAGCAGGTGAAGCAAGTTGGGACAATGTTGAAGACGTTTGCTCACACTGGGCAATCAGGTACAACTTGCAAACAACACCTGTGGTTGTTGGTTTAATTCCCACTGGGGCCACCTGTACATGTAGTAGACCTAGATATAAATGTCATAGTTTAGTAGTTGAAGGACCAGGACTGACTACTTGATTCTTTTATTCTAGGAACCCCTGTAGGTGCAGATCAGACCCTAATGCTGCGATGTCTTGGAGAGTTTGGCGTTGCTTGACAACAGTTTGAGGCAGGATAAAAGCTCCAGTAACGATTTGTAAGTGTGCCGATTTCGTTTATAAATGCCATAGGGTAATCTAAAAAGTAAAATTAAGATTGTACACTGCATATTCTACAGTCTGAATCCACAGCCTGTCACATTTTAAATTTATGAGAAGCTTCAGAGAAATGTAATTTGTAACACTTTTTTTTTGTATTTTCAGCTTCGGTTTTTGGCAATCAAATGTGGGAGGGACCTAAAGACAACTGTGTGGCGAATGCTTCAGAGTATCTTCTCTAATCACCTTTCCATCGATACAACCTGGTCTGGTGTAGGGGATAAAGCATGTTTTAGAAACATGTTCCTGAAGACCATTGTTCAAAGTAAGTTGGATATTTTTTTTTATATTTAAGTAGATGTGTATGACCTTATGCCATTCAAATGGAATGACAGATCTTTATTTTCTACAGGAGCCATCTGGAAGAACCCGGCAACCCAGGATGCCACTGATGAGGCGATCCAGGTTAACGTTACGTGTTACCTGAAAGGAGCATCTGAACGTGAAGGTGGAAAAATGCGCCGCACAGCCGACCCCTTAAGCCTTTGGCTGACTACTGACACCCCAGCATCACTGACAACTGGAACCCTTTCTTTATCCTGCAGTCAGTAACATCAAGACTCCTAAAAAAGCCTGCTAAATGTGTCAGACTACACTCACCCAATCCACACTGTTCACTGTGGAAATTGCTCTTTTTTTTCTCTCTCTCTCTCTCGTGACCCTGCCTTGAGGGCAGGTCCTTGGATGAATATGGGATGGTTTGTCCTTTTATACAGGCGCACGAGGAATCACTGAAGATATGCCAATTTGTACTGCCTCATTCTGGATGTCGGAGAAAACCGGTGATTCTTAGCCCACTACGCCACGCAGACCCCAACCACTCCAGACATTCTGATTGGCTGTGTTCTCTACAGCCAGATTTTCTGCTGTTAATTGTATTTGTTCCCACTTGTTGTCAAGTGTAAGTTGAATGTCAAAATGTATATTATACCTGTTATCCTGCACATTCTTTGATACCAAAGATCTCAATTATTTCATATACAATTTGCTGCTTATTTCATTGTTACAGTGCTTAACTATTCTATTTTTAAATATAGTTGTAAATTCTAGATTATACATCTAATACTTGATATCTGCACATTATCTCGTATCAAATATTCTACTTACTGTGACTTTGGCTTATTTCATTGCGTCAGTGCTTAACGATTCTATTATAGTTTGTAAATTCTATTTCATACCTCTGATACTTGATATTGCACATTAACTAGTACCAAAAATTCTACTTAATTCCGTCACAGTGCTTAACTGTTATTCTATTAAAAATAGCTTGGGAATGCTATTTCATACCTCTGATACTTGATATTGCACATTACCTGGTACCAAATATTCTACTTAATTCCATCACAATGCTTAACTGTTATTCTATTGTTAAATATAGCTTGTAAATCCTTGTGGCACAGGTCAGCATTGCAGTTATAATGGTATATTCTACTCCAGAGCTTTACTCTAAATTATTACCACTTATGACTTGTAAATATGATGTTATACCTCAATTTATTTGGTATCCTGCACTTTATTTGGTACCAAATATCCTAATTGCTTATGTTTACTGGTAATTCTTTTCATCCCAGAGCTGACCTCTTTATATTATTAACAATTATTGTAAGTGTTACAATAGTGTTTTTTACTAAAGTGTTTTTTTTTTTTTTACCAAAATTTAATTGCAAACCTACATGTTCTTTGTGTGTGTGTGTATATATATGTGTGTTTGTATTTTTCTGTTATTTATATTTCAGTGATCTGACATCTTGTTTCAATGACAGTTTCTGTACTTTGAAATGTTGAATTAAAACGCCAAATTGAAATTTGTCTGGTTTGATCAATCATTATTCTAGATAAACTGCATGCTATAAATATTAAAACAATTATATATATATATATACACACAATAAGCGGCGGCAGATCGCTCGAAAATAGCGTTTTCCTCCGACGCCCCGCGGAAGGGCCGCCTTCGATATAACAGCGGCAGAACGGCGGATGGCCAGCGGGCCGGCCGCGGAACGAAGGCGGTAGGAAGGCGGCTGCCGCTTTTAAAAAGCGGCTGCCGCCGGCGATGCGCCGTCAAACGTGTTTGCGATATCGCCATTCTGCCGCTTCTACTGCCTCCGGAGCACCGCCAGTGGCCCGCCGACTCATTGCTATCTGGGATGTTGCTCTCTGTACTGCCCGCATCCGAAACAGTATCTACCGGCTTCTCTTTCTCACTGACCTGCACTAGCGTTCGGATGCGAGTCCATTAACCTTCTCCGTCAGCCTGACTAATTCCTTACATTTATCACAAGTGAATCCCTCACTGCTGATGGAGGAGGCTATAGTAAACATGTGACATGCAATGCAGGAAGAAATAACATGAGCGGATGCCATGACTTACTGCAAATTGTTTGTTGTTCCTGAGCAGTGAGGGTTTCAGATATTTTTGAATCCCTCACATAATTGTTTGTTGTTGTTGGTTGTTCTTGATAAGTGGTGCTTTGAGATCGATGCAATAATCTGTGTACCAGAGAGTAGAAAAAACGGGTGCACGCTGAAAAAAACAAATTCACGCAGTTTAATCATGATAAAAATAGAACGCGGATGCAGGTGGAATATGCATGCAGTTGAATCGCGATAAGAGAATAATACGAGGGAAAACCCGATGCATGCTTAAAATGGCAGACGTTAAGGATTAAAGGCTGAAAACAGATATATAAGCGATGCTAAAAAAACTAGCAGGCTACAAACACAGACTCTAGCTAGGTGCAAGCAGCAACAGGTAAAATACACGCATATGAAACAGGAGAAAAGCGGAAAAACCTGAAAAGCGGGAAAATGACAAAGGATATAACTATGAAAGATGACTATAACGATGAACGTTTGAGAATAAGAATAAGCAATAAGCAGGCCAACTCTCGTGCAGCATGCGTGCTGTGCCGTCAGCAACAGGAAGTCCAGTGTCCAGTCTACACTCTAAGCTTTCTTAAGTTTCTGATGACTGACCATTTTTGCTGCTTCTTTCAACGTCTAAGCAAAACAAAAATAGCTAGATTTGAGAACTTTTGAATAAGTTCCACACAGTTTTGAGGAAGAATAAAGGGGACTCATAGCAGCTATAAGACTAAAGCCACCTTTTCGCTGCATCTGACAAACGAGAGACGATAGACCAGAAGTCATTTATTTCCAATGGAGAGTCACGCAGGGGCTGCACGAGGTTCCGGCCATCTCTGGATGTAATATTTTCAGATCTGATTTGAGCCAAATCAGATTCAAAATCAGATTCGTTTTTAAAAAAATATTCTGAAATTACTTTTCACTCTTGCACCAATGTTCTGATTTCAACATATTATTTCATACTTATTTCATCCTGTGGCCACATTTTTTAATTAACAACTGATTTCAATTGCACAATAATCTCCCAAGTGTCTTCTTTAAAAAGAGACCAAAATTAGACCATTTAATTATTTAAAGTTGAAATGAGAAAGATGACAGTGTAAATAAATGCAGTGCAGTGAGTCAGATGTTCATTAATTAACTGATCTGGACTGTGTTTCCTAGAAGCATCTTTAGTGTAAGCTGATCTTAGGTACCATAGGCATCAATGATATTTAAGAGCAATTTGTGCTAACAATGCTTTGTTTAACACAGCCCTGAGTGATTCCATTCATTTAGTTGAATGATTTATCAGACTGAATCAACATGCAGGTTTGTGAGTAAGAGTGTCTTATGGCGATGCTATAGAGTAATTTTTTGAATTTTTGTAAATTTAGTTGAATGAGTGAAAATGACAACACGAAAAAAGTGTTTTTGGTATAATTTGGTGGTACATGTTTTTTTTTTTTGTTTTGGTGTTGTTACATGAAATACTGCAAGCTCACACAAACTTTTGATTAACATGGTCTGAAGATGATCTGAGCAAAATTTGGTAAAAATTTGATTATTGCTGTGGGAGGAGTTGGAAAAAGTAGGTTTTCAATAAAATGTTTGGCCGACCATGACAAATGTGTTATCATTGAACTCGATCCCAGGAATCGATCAAGACCATTGTCATAACAACAGCCTAAAATTATCAAAAGTTATTAGTATTTTTATAGAGTTTTGTAATGATATGGCAATGTGTAAAATACAGCATTTTGCAACAAAATTCAAAATGGCCGATGCACAAAATTGGTATCATTTGACACGGTATGCCCCACAGAATCAAAAGAGTCCAGTTTCGTGATTTTTAGGACGAACCGTTCAGAAGTTATAAGCAAAAATATCCATTTTATATCTCCTGACCTGTAGGTGTCACTGCGCCGAAACACTGCAAGTCAACTCAAGGCATGATGACTATGACACTTAATGAGTTTCGTCACAATCTGTCAAAATATTGTAGAGATACAGCCTCAAATTCAATTTTGCGTGTTCTTCGTTGAATTTGTTGAAGCGCCATTCAAAACCGGTTTGGTATATCAAAACTCTTAACAAATGTTTGTCCCGAGTGTCTCCAAATGACGCATGTACATTTGTGTAAATCAGATTTCTGGCCTAGGACGAGTTCGAAAAAGTATGTTTTAATGAAAATTACAAAAACAATTTGTCTCCAGGTCTTACGGTTCAAAAGTTATTAGCATAAACATGAGTGAAACTTTAAACTCTTGGTGGCGCTAGAGAGTTTGAGATAAAGACTCTAAATTTGCTATTGTAGCACTTCCTACTGTCCTCTACCTGTGAGCAAATTAAATATCTTTCCCGTGAATGGTTCTATGCCATAGGAACCATATAGAGTATAGTAATAATAATAAATATAGATGCAAGCAGCAAATAAGGGGCCAATCACATCAATTATTATTAGACAAAACAATGGCAAAAAATTTGTAATTAAAGCAATCTGGTAATGATTTTAGGCAAAATTGTTGAAAAACAATGAATATGATCAATTGCAATAGGATATAAAAGCTTATTACTTTTTATCAACAGGTGGAGCTGTAACCAAATTGATAAGGTGTGGTCAAGGTGCAGTCATGATGACACATATAAAGTTTCATGTCAATACACCAAAGCGTTGTTGAGATAGAGCCTGAAAACAATTCTGGTACTGTGCCATTAAATTCATTGTTGTGATAAATGAAAGCGGTTTGGCCTATCAACATGAAATATATAACTTTTTGTCACCATGATCTGAAGGTGGTCTGGTTTGATTTTGGTAAAAATCTGACAAACGCTCTAGGAGGAGTTCGAAAAAAATAGTTTTTTTTTAAAGGATTTCAAAATGGCAGACAGGAAGTTTGATTGATCATGGCATAATTTGAATCTACTTTCTCGGCATGACCCACAGAACCTACCAAGACTGATTTCATGACAATAGCACAAAGTAATCAGAAGTTATTAGCATTTAATGAAAATCTGGTATAACTTTTGACCAGAAGGTGGTGCTGTCCCAAAAAATGTTTTAGTACCTTCAGGGCATTGTGCCAATGACACATAAGTTTCATAACTGTTACATGCCTCCCCAGTCTAGGGTTGGGGAGGGGGTAAAAGGGAAATTTATGAATAGAAAATATAAAAACAAAATTAACAGGCAATCCAAGAGCTCTTCTCTCCTGTCCCAGCACACCACAAAAATCAGTCAGATTTTAGAAACACTCAATAGTAAGATTTATTGACAAGTGCAAATCACAAAAGGGAAGCTTAAAGGCATCAGGAGGGGACCAGGCCAAAATAACAAACAGAAAATTAAAAACTCTTATCTCCCTCCCTCTCTAACCCAAACACAGGAGAAAACATGTTAATGTTTTGATATTTATTAATAATTAATTAATTACTCCAGAGAATCTTTCTGCACAGGACTAGCTCAAACAGCTGCTAAAAGATGATTTTGTTGATGGCGGCCATGTTTTTCTACGTATGTGACTGTCCTTATAGTCCTTGATGGCACCTTAGACACAGACATGGCATGCTAAATTTCAAGTCGATCGGCAGAGCCATTCCCTACTTAGATCCATTTAAAAAATGTAGATATTTTATAGCGACATCAAGAGGTGGAGATGCACAATTGTTTTTGTGTGTCCTTAGAATGACTACAAATGTGTGTGTACCAAATATGGTGACAATATCTGATTCTGTTCAAAAGTAATAACCATTTTTGTAAGTGGCCACACCCATTATGAACATTTTGGCATACCGTTTGACGATGAATCAAAATCTCAAAATTCCTTTAACTTTTCATTTTTGGACTCCAGAGAATCTTTCTCCACTGGTTTGGTTCCGATCGGGCGAACGACCTGGGACTAGTTCGAAAAAGTTATATTTTAACACTTATGTTTTGTTAAGATTTGCTTCACTTCCTCGTTGTTTGGGGTCACTGTTACCCCGAATGATTAAAGTGTAAAAATGATCAATATAATTAAAAAAACTTATATTGCTTAAATGTTCCTTTCCATTTATCCTGAGCTAATTGAACTGATAAAAGAATAGAAATAAGTGTATCATTAACTCTCACATTTACTGAAGTAGGAATGTGCATTTCAGAAAAGAAACCATATCATTTCTTAATTTACACAAAATAATGCAAAAATATAGCTGTATATGTTCTATATATGTTATTGAACAAATATAATATCTGTTTTGTTTGAAAAAAATAAATCAGACAAATTTTGTTTTCCAAAATAGTAACATTACTTATGTTTGGGGCCTGACTCTCAGCCGGGATCAATCAGTCGATATCATTGTTTTTAAATAAAGAAATTAAAAAGTACTTTTTTTTTTTAAAACACACTCACTAACCAGGCATACTAACTATGTGCAAATTTACAGTATATACACATCGTCTGGGCAACCGGACAGATCTATCTAAAAATAACAATATAACTTTGATTACACAAAATAATATGGTATATAGAAAGATGTGCTCTCTGTAATAGATTTTGCCAATACCAATATGTCTAAAACTGCTGATATTCAAAGAGTTTTATATACATATAATACACAAAAAGGATGGTCAAACACTTTTCTCCTTTGTCCAGGTTGTGTACCCCTCCTTTTGTGTTATTGTGGTCATATTTGGTGCTCAAAGATGTATCCCTGTGCAATGTGCTCATCAGGAGGATGAGCACATCCCCATCCTTTAGTCTGAACAAGCTCTATTGGAAGCTCTGACTTGTTTTTTCTTATTGTGCCCAACATGGTAAGCTTTCTTTTCAGCAGTTCTTCTCCTAGTGCATATGAAGTAAAAAGTTGTTACAAGCAGAGGTGGGTAGTAACTCGTTACATTTACTTGAGTAAAATTTTGGGGGAAATTTTACTTTTAGAGTAGGTTTAAAAGTGGTACGTTTTACTTTCACACAAGTAAATTTGTAACGATTTTTTTTTAACTTTTACTTTACAATGTGTGGCGTAACTGTAGTTACATTACTAGGTTTAATTTGAATTAATGTGTAATTTGAGAGATTATTGAATGGAACTTTTACTAGAGCAGAAGTTCACAGCTGCACATGAGGAGACGCTTCCACTTGAGTGATGAGACTGTCACTCAAGTCATCAGTGCAAGCAGCTTCAAACTCTTCCAAGTGAAACACTTTCTTCACTCTTCACAGTGTAAAAAATAGTTCTGTCATGCAATGCTTTCTTTTAACACCAAGACAAGCTGATATTTCAAGATTAAAGTCACAGCTCCAACTTCAGGCAGCACACTGAGTTAAATTTTGGCTCTAATTTTAATGTGGGCTTTTCTTTGTAATGAGATGGTCATTTTCAGGGTGATTCTGTAACTGGGCTCTTATGACATCCGTTTTTAAGTGTACATTTTTAAATCAGTGCAGCATATATCAGTGTGCTTTGTCCCGTATGTCATAAGCAGTATTTATGCATTTACTCTGTGCCCTTGCGGGGGTACTGGAAACTATCGCAGCTATATCAGATGGATTAACTGTATAAATCCATGTAATTGTAAATTACTGCCATTCGCGTGATCGACAATTTTAGCGCGAACAGACAGCATTTCTGCGTATGGACAGCGAGGTACTCGTTTACTATTTCCTATATAGTGAATGGCAGTTAGTGCACTATATCTCAGCAGTAAGTGAATGAAATTAGTGAAATCAGACGAGAGTGTTGGAGCACTGGGGCTGGTGCAGAAACGTCACATTTGACATTTTTAAATACTTGGGCTTTATTTGTTATTCTTATTAAATAATATATAAATACAATAAATCTTCATTCTGTTTGTCATTTTTAATATATACTGTGTGTTAATATAAAGAGAACACATTTGATAAAATAGAGTACATTTTAAAATGTATCTGTATGTTTTGTCTCTCTATATGTTATTATGTTATTTTAATTCAGTAATGATTTGTCAAATTATTTACTACATTCAGCATGAAATAAAACATTTCAGGAGTGAAGGAAGCAGTAAACTCCCAGCTTGTACGTCTTCCCTCTGTGGTGGATTGTGGGAAATTAACCGTCATTGAGTGTACTTGAAACGTACACTTGAAATTAGAGTGCATTGTGGGTAAGAATGAGTGAACAAAAGTAGGGAACGAGAAGCTCACTCAGAATTCAGACACTCCAACAAAATAGTGAAAACTCAAAATAGGGCATTATGTAGTGGATACGGGGTGGTTTCAGACACAGCAAGTGTTCCACGATCAGGGTTGGTGCCCTACGTAGGTTGCGTTCTCTGCATTTAGAGAGCGGCGGTACTGCTGTACAGACCTAACGATCTAAATACTTATGACACTGAAAACTGTAAGAGAGCCCTTGTTATTGGCGATTCTATTGTAAGGAACTTGGAAATAGAGACTCCAGCCACTATTGTTAATTGCATTTTGGGGGCCAGAGCATCTGACAACAAATCAAATTTACAAGTGCTGGCTAATGCTAAACCTAGATTTTCTAAAATTGTTATCCATGTTGGCACTAACGATGTCCAGCTTCGGCAGTCGGAGATCACTAAAGATAATGTTAAAGAGGTATGCAAATTTGCAAAAACCAAGTCAGACACTGTAACATGCTCTGGTCCCCTCCCTGCTCGTCGTGGTGAAGAGGTTTATAGTAGATTAGTGTTGCTGGATGTCTGAGTGGTGTCTGAAGAATAAAAAAGGATTTATAGACAATTGGAAGAGTTTTTGGGGTAGACCTGACCTGCTAAAGAGAGACGGACTACATCCCTCCAGGGAAGGTGCCGCTCTTCTCTCTAGTAATTTGGATCATAGTCTTAATAATGACAGTATTTGACTATCTGGGGCCAAGGAAGCAGACAAACTGGTTAATCCAAATGTCTGCTAGCTGCCTTGAGACATCACACAGGTCACAAACTACAACACATAGACTGTGTCTGTTCCCCGAATTACCAAACACAATACCCTCACTAAATCATTTGGACATTTTTTTTTAAGGTCAAACTTGAACAAAACAAACCAATTAAAGATATACATCATATAAAAATAGGGCTACTAAACATGGTATCTCTTTCTACCAAAGCACTAATTGTTAATTAAATGATTACAGATTTTAGATTGGATGTGCTCTGTTTGACTGAAACCTGGTTTAAACCGGATGAATATATTAGTTTAAATGAATCTACTCCCACAGGTTATTGTTATAACATGAGCCTCATCTGAAGGGTCGAGGAGGAGGTGTTGCTACAATTTACAGTGAAGTTTTTGGTGTTACTCAGAGGACAGGATATAAATGTAAGTCTTTTGAACTAATAATGCTTAATGTGACACCGTCAGATATAAATAAAAAATCTCTGTCATCTTTTGTCCTTGCTACAATGTATAGGTCACCGGTCATTATTCTGATTTCCTTGGTGAATTTGCTAATTTTTTATCAGATCTTGTAGTTACTGTAGATAGAGCTTTATCTATGTGAATATTGAAGTCACCAACAATGAATGAAAATGATACATTGGGATTAGCATTTATCGATATTCTCAACTCTCTTGGAGTCAGACAAAATTTAACAGGACTAACTCATCACCATAATCATACGCTAGATTTAATTCTGTCTATGTTGATAATATAGAAATTCTGCAGCAGACCGATAACATTGGTCTGAGGACATCGGATCATTACCTCCTCTCTTGTATGCTGCTGTCACGATTCCCGTTGTCTGCTCTGTTTCTCACCTGTCCCAAACTAGACTTCCCATAATCCCCTGCCCTCATCACTGCCAGTGTCATTGTTTCCACCTGTGTTTAATTTACTCATCAGCCCTGTGTATTTAAACCCTGTTGTTTGTTCTTTCATTGTCGGTTGTTGAATGTTATGGTTGTCCTTGATTGTGTTCCTGCCCGTGCCCTCTGTGGATGTTTTTCATGTTTATACTTTGTCTTCCCCTCGTGGATGTTTTGTTTGTTCCCTGTGTTGTTCAGTTATTTTGAGTTACCCTGTTTACCCTTTTGTTCCTTCATTAAAGAACTGCACTTAGATCCTCACTCCTTGTCTGCCCTCGTCTGATTCATAACAGCTGCGATCAGCTAATGTTACTCAATCTACACCATGCTATTGTTCAGGTAGAACTATTCTTTCGACCACTAAAGATAGCTTCGCTAATAATCTTCCAGATCTATCTCATACACTCAATAAACCCCAAAGGCCAGAAGAACTTGATGAAATAACAAAAAATATAAATGCAGTCTTCTCTAGCACTCTTGATATTATAGCCCCACTTCGATTAAAGAAAATGACAGAAATAAGCCCTGCACCATGGTACAATGATCACACTCATGCTCTCAAGAGAGCAGCTTGGAAAATGGAGCGCATGTGTAAAAATACAAAATGAGAAGTATTTCGTGGTGCATGGAAGGATAGTGTCTGTAAATACAGACAGGCACTAAAAGCTGTCAGGTCAGCATATTTTAGTAAACGCATAGAAAATAACCACAACAATCCTAGATGTTTATTCAGTACTCTGGCTAAATTGGTTAGGAATAATGCCTCAACAGAACCAGATATTACGTTGCAGCAGAAGAGTGATGACTTCATGGATTTCTTTACAGATTGAAATAATCATTTCATTGGAATTATGCAATCATCTGTCATAGCACCTCAGAAAACAGTGTCTAATAATTTTCCTCACATGCAACTTCAATCCTTCTCTGTCATAGATCTTGAAGAGCTAACAAAACTTATCGAAACATCAAAAGCCACAACATATTTGCTAGATCCTATACCAACTAAGCTCTTAATATTATTAACTCCTCGCTATTCTTAGGACATGTCCCAAGAAACTTTAAAATGGCAGTTATCAAACTGCTTATTAAGAAGCCACAACATGATCCTGGAGAACTGGCTAATTATAGACCGATTTTAAATCTCCCTTTTACGTCAAAAATATTAGAAAAGGTAGTATCCTCCCAAATATGTTCATTTCTACAGAGAAATAGTATATACAAAGAATTTCAGTCAGGATTTAGGCCTCATCATAGTACAGAGACTGCACTTATCAGAGTTACAAATGACTTGCTCTTATCAACTGATCGCGGCTGCATTTCTCTTCTAGTGCTTTTAGATCTTGGTGCTGCATTCGACACGATAGAACACGACATTCTCTTGAATAGACTAGAGAATTATGTTGGCTTTTTGGAGTTGCATTAGCATGGTTTAGATCTTAATTAGCAGACCGCTACCACTTTGTCTATGTAAATGAGGAATTGTCAAACCAAAAAAAAGTAAAATATGGAGAGCCACAGGGATCAATTTTAGGGCCTCTGCTTTTCTCCATGTATATGCTTCCCCTGGGAGATATTATCAGGAATCATGGAATAAGTTTCCACCGCTATGCTGACGATACACAACTTTATATTTCTTCAAAACCTGATGAGATTTCATAATTCTCCAAATTAGCAGAGTGTATCAATGAAATAAAAGTGAAAAATGAAATTTCCTTTCTACTCAATTCTGACAAAAGAGGTACTAATGATTGGACTAAAAATCTCTAAAAATAAGCCCTACAATATAATTTGACTCTTGATGGATGTACTGTTACATAATCTTCAACAGCAAAGAACTTGGGTGTTATATTTTATACCAATCTGTCCTTTGAAAATCAAATTACCAATGTTTGTAGAACAGCTTTCTTCCACCTAAGAAATATTGCTAAATTAAGGCACATGCTCTCTGTTACTGATGCCGAAAAACTAATTCATACATTCATGACCTAGATTATTGTAATGCAATACTAGGAGGATGTCCAGCAAGATCAATAAATAAACTTAAAATGGTTTAAAATGCAGCAGCCAGAGTGCTAACGAGAACCAAGAAATATGATCATATTAGCCCCATTTTATCATCGTTACATTGGCTACCTGTTAAATTCTGTATTAATTTTAAAATTCTGTTAACTACATACAAAGCTTTGAATGGTCTAGCTCCGAAGTACTTAAGTGACCTTCTGCCACGCTTTATTCCAACAAGTTCATTACAATCACACATTTCTGGCCTGTTAATAGTTCCTAGAATATCAAAATCCAAAAAAGGAGGTAGATCCTTATCATATTTGGCTCCTAAACTATGGACACTAACACTGTTTGAGATGCAGACACACTCCCTCAGTTTAAGTCTAGACTAAAGACTCATCTATTTAGCCAGGCATAAACCTAATTTATCCTCCAACCCACAATTAGGCTGCTTTAGTTGGGTCTGCCGGAACCAGAAACCAGAAACTTTGATCATGATTTATAACTCAGCAATACATTGAATGGCATCTATGCTTTATTTTATTTGTTTCCCTGTCTCAGCCTCGGGACTCCTATCATGAGGTCACCAGAACCGGCTGGATCCAGCACCATTCCTGCTTCGTGTTGGACTCCACTGCTACGTGTCGCTGAATGGTGATGACTAAATACAGCCGGTGCCAGCCAAACATAACTTCAGTCTATTATGATGGACTTCAGAGGATGAACTGATGCAAACTCCAACCATACGACATGGGATAATTCATATGCCATTGTCTGAACCTTGGATTTAGGATGGACCCAACCGAACCTCACCAAAATTACCGGCCAGGTTGAACTGCTTTTCACATCCCTGATCTTTGCCTAAATCACCTCGGTCTATTGATGGACTACGATCTTGAAATGGAATGCATAGACTAAAAATTGCCAACAAAAGCCTTCATCAGCCAATTAATTAGGACAATTGCATCTATGTGAACTTCTGCAGTTAATCCAGGATGGACTTCAAAGACATTGGTCATTAATCTTACAGTTCAAACGAAATTGATGTTTAAACACTGACCCTTAACACTTACTTAGTTTAGTCATTTTAAACCATGACTTTAAATATACACAAGTAATATTTACATTATATTCATGATGTTAGCCAGAGGGGAACTGGCCCCCACAGTGAGTCTTGTTTCTCCCAAGGTTATTTTTCTCCAATAATCAACATCTTCTGTAAAGCTGCTTTGAAACGATGTATGTTGTGAAAGGTGCTATAGAAATAAAACTGACTTGACTTGTAACTACACTGAAATAAGAATTCACACAGGAATTTAAAAGCTATGAAATATCAAAAGGCATTATATTTCAGCATTATATATAATGTTGTTATGGGACATTTTCATGTTTTCACTGTAATAATTACTAGATATGCTATTTCTAGTATATCTTATTTACAAATTCATCCAGAACTGACAAGAGCCCTTAAAGGGATAGTTCACCCAAAAATTAGAATTCTCATTATTTACTCACTGTAACACAGTTAAAGGATGGGCAAGGAGGAGGCGAGAACCGGCTTGTCAATATAAATGATAATTTAATTAAACTCAAACCAAAAGCACAAACATAAACACACATGACGGACATGCCCGTAATTCTCTCTCTCGAACCATCATCACCGGCCACCTTCATTCCTCGCGCGCCTCATCAGGCCCCCCTCCGCTCCACACACCCTCATGCAACCCCAGATGTGTATGACTTTATTTCTTTTGCTGAACTTAAATGAAGATTTTTAGAAGAATTTCTCAGCTCTGTAGGTCCATACAATGCAAGTGAATGGGTGGCAACATTTTAAAGGTAAATAAACAAACACAAGTCAGCATATAAAATAATCCATAAGACTCTAGTGGTTAAATCAGTATCTTCAGAAGTGATGTGATGGTGTGGACGAGAAACAGAGAAACATATCACTTTCACATTCTTCTTGTGTTTTTGGTGATTCACATTCTTCTCTGCATATCGCCCCCTGCTGTCTAGCCAAAAATGACAAATATGTGAAAATCCTTTGCTCTCAATAACATTTATTACTGGGGACAATATGACCACAAACGTCACCTGTGTAGTCATGTCATAGCGGACAACAGAAAAATTATCATTAAGTAAAAAACAAATTTTTTAAAAGATCTGATGTAATTAGGAAAATTCACAAAATTTCAAAACATTTTTTTTTACAGACCATCAGGGTTAAAATAATCTCAAGTATTTATTACATTTGTTTCACACAAATTATTCTTAAGGCAAAGTTGTTCAGAATGAGGAGATTTACAAAATGGTATGATGTTTCTTTGCGAAACACAGTGGTATAAACAATTATTTAAATGCATGTAAAAGATGATAGAACCTCTGGGTGGCCAATTTTTTTTTAATTTTGCACAGACATCTTGGGCTATGATACAAATAGGCCTACCTATTCGCATCTTGGGCCAAGATACAAATAGGCCTACCTATACGCTTTGCAATGGTGAATAGAAACTTCAAAACATTTTTTGATAATTATAATAATAGGGAATCCACAATTGTTTTTTGCACTGGTTTGGGAATGCCCATGGGATAGAATGATGCAAGGAATGATGCAAGAAATCACAGGAAAATATAATTTTGTTTATAGCCCTAATGGCCCAAAAGTAATGGACAAAAAAAATATTTTTGTTTGTTTTGTTTGCAATAGCACCACCTAGTGTCTGACGGATCTGTGTCTGTACGCCTGAGTAGTGGGGCGGATTTAGAACATCCTGCCAAGTTGGAATCTTTACGACTTGCGGTCTCTGACGCCCAGACACTTTAAGGACAGAAAATAATAATAATATATTTAGCTGCAAGCAGCAATTAACGGGGTTCAAGCCTTTAAGGTGCTACAAGTTCACATGCAAAAGATATTAAGTATTAACTAGGTTGAACATTTTGTGGAAAAACTTTAGCTCAGCTTGAAAAAGCCTAGTCTGAAAGTTTACAGACAGACAGACGGCAAGCAGGCAGGAAGGCAGGCAGGCAGAGATCAAAAGGCTCATTTTTAGCCTGAGTAAATAACCCAACCAGGGAGTCTCCACGATGTTCTGGTGCAGAGATATCTGATTTGTTACTTAATTGCTTGGGTAACCCCATCTGGTTGCAGGCAGTTACCAAAGTGATACTCAAAAGGCTCCTTGCTACGCTGAGTCAAATGAAAGGAACTGGATGTCTCTGAATTTTTTTGTCTAGAGAGAGTTTACTTCCTGCTCAGCTTCTGTTCGGACGTTCTTGCTTACTGCTCCGCGCTTTGCTATATTGCTTTTATATTTTCATATTTTATCTCCTTTTATTAACACATTTTAACTTAAACAAATCAGCACAGTGCCAAAAGATTGGACTACTACAAAAAAAAGCAGAATTCTTTTATCCGACCAGCCTCCCACTGAAAGTTTTCATTCCAGGGAAGGGAAAACACAACTGCCTACATTCAAAAGGATAAGAGAAAATGCTTCTTCTGGAATCTATTTGCTGCACTAACTGCCACAGACTTTTACAAAGGACTGCAGTTCTTGAAACAAAGTTATTTACAGGACCACCATACCAGACGGAACACACAACAGAGCTTCGTCATGGACGCCCTCAGCATACAGCCGGTGAGTCCCATGAATCTAGTGCTCCTCGACAGGCCATACTGAGTGTAGAGAAACAAGCCGATCGACTTACAAATCGATGGCAAAAACAGGGAGCGAGACCAAAAGGCACTCGAGACATCAGATTGTCACGAGCATCTCATATTGCCGCAGTAGCATCCTCTACCCCAGATACAGCTCTGACAAGGATTGCAAACACTGGTTTCCTACCACCGCCTATACATCTTGAGAACAGATTTGAAGTAATAATGAATGAGGAATCCCCAAACGTGATGAATGTGATCGAACACAGACTGAATCAGCCAGTAGCTAACACTGATGTCAACTGGCGCTCAAGGTCGAGCAGACAGCGGCATTCAGCTCAGAGCGCAGCCGGGCCCAGGACTCTGATAGTGGGTGACTCCATAATCAGAAACATTAGCAGCAGGGATACAACTACATGCTGCCTTCCACAAGCAACAACCTCGGATGTAAACAGGGAACTTCAGAACATTCTGATGAAACATAAGACTGCAAATCGACTCATCATTCATGTGGGGAAGAATGATATTCATAAAGAGTACTCCTTAAGAAGGATTTCAGTGAACTTTTTGAAACACTTAAAAGACTGAAAGTTCAAACATTCATCAGTGGACCACTTCCAGCAAGAGGAACAAACAGGTTTTCACGGTTGCTTGGGCTTAATACATGGCTGCAAAAAACCTGCAATATAAAAGGAGTTAACTTCATTGACAACTTCAATCTTTTCTGGAGTCAGAGGCAACTGTTTCGACAGGATGGCCACCACCCAATCAAACTTGGTTCAAGAGTGCTAAAGGACAATATCTACTTCTCCCTCAATCATCCTTCTGCAGTGTGTGCCAGTCCACTCAATCTGAATGGCACACACACACCTGGACACAGTATGAATGACCACAGGACTTCACTTCAGCACCTGAATGGACATGCAGTTGACAAATCACACAAGGACAATGATAACACCACTCAGCCACAACGATTTCTGCTCATGGACACAATCTCATCTGAGCCCTGCCCACAAAGTTCACCACAGACAGACTGTGACATATTAGAACTGCTCCAAGATTCAGCACCCAAGGACGACTTTCTGGAAAACACCCAGGGAAACCAGAACAGCATATTACAGCCTCCAATAACACCAGAGCAACAGCCCCTCTCACCAGACACATTATCCCTCTCTCCAGCATCTCCACATCTGTGCTTCTCAGAGAAAATGGAATAACTGGTGTATGTTGGAACCAAACTATCCCACTCTTTTGCTGCAAGCCCCCAGATATCAAGCAAAAAACGTCAGGCCCCTCAAGCACCTGCGGGCCCAGCTCGCACTCCCCCTCCTCCTGTGAGAGCTCTTTGACCTCTGCCACAATGCCAGGGCTCACACCCTCCTCCATCTGCTCGAGGTGAACCAAGAACAACTGATATCAGCTCTCAGTGATATGTGTTGGTCCCCGCTATGATAACAGTAACTTTCTCAAATGTTTACAAAACAAGCGGGAACCCAGTGTGCCTGTATCTTTCTCTATTGCTGTTCGATTACATGATAGAAAGTCTAAGGCCTTCAAAAGCCATACAGCAAACCCATCTAATCTGGTGCCTATTACACGCCAAACTAAGATTGCTGTGGGGACAAAAACTGTTAAGTTAGCACTTTTAAACATCCGCTCACTTAAAAATAATTCACTTCTAGTCAACGACTTAATAAGCACAACTGCTGTCAGCGACTTGACAAAATGAATGCTTGTCACAGATTGCACATCAGCAGAAACTAAAGTTTCTAGAGTTAGTTGCTTCAGGTGAGTGATACAAGGTCAAATGAAATATACATTCTTGCTCTTTTGAGATCAAGATTGCATCAAGATTGCTCTTTCCAGGACAATACTGAAGTGGACAAGGCAGACAACCACCTATAGCTAGTTGCATCCAGCTTAGCCGAAATTAGAACATTCGTAACGGGGTTGCTGTCTGTAATCACTTTGAAACTACTCCCATAGAGGTAGTCGCAAAACTTCTCATTCACAGTCCAGTTCAAGGCTAGAAATTCAAGTTTGTGGGCAGGGTACCAGGCTTTGCCCTTTGACAAGCCTCGACTGGCATAGGTTACTCGTAGATATCCTTCTTGCTCCTGATAGTGCGCTGTGCTTAATCCGGTGGTGCTTACATCTGTGTGCAGCATATATTGCAGCTCAGGGTCTGCAAACCCTAGTACTGGTTCTGTGGTAAGCTTCGCAATGACCATTTTGAATGTCTGCTGACAGTCAGTTGTCCATCATCCTCCAAAAGGCTCTTTGGGGTTTAAGTAGGTTCCTTTGCTTTTCACTTTGCAACTTTACCGAAGGGGAGGATATCCCGCAGTTAGTTCATTTAGTGGCTTCAATTTCTTCACATAGTACTTAATAAATCGTCAGTAGTAACCGGAAAAACACAGAGAGGAACTCATTCAGGTTTCTTGGATTTGGCCAGGTCTTGATGGCTTCTATTTTCTGGGGATCTGTCTCCATGCCATTCTTTGACACGATGTGACCAAGGTATTTTCACTGATGATTGGAAAAATTTACATTTCTCCAGTGAAAGCTTCAACCCATAGTCTTTCAGACGATTCAAGAAGTGAGGAAGACATTTTTCGTGCTCTTCCAGGGTATCCGAAAAGACAATTAGATCGTCCAAGAATACTAGGACTTCCAAAATGTTAATGTCACCCATAAACTTCTCCATTAGCCTTTGAAATGTGCTGAGAGCATTGATAATGCACTGAGGCATCCTGTTAAACTCCCAAAAACCTAATGGCACACGAAGGTAGTCATGGTAATACCCAGATTTGAGGTCAAGCATTGATAACCACTTCAAAACTCGAAGTGCTGAAAAGGTTTCCTCTAAGTTGGGCAAGGCATATGCATCCTTAATGGTCTGCAGATTCAACTTGTGGTAATCAATGTCTTCAATTGCCATTCTTCTTTCTTACCACAACGATAGGGGAAGAGAAAGATGATTCAGATTCAAGAATGATACTGGTATAAAGCAATTACTCCAGATGCCAGTGGACAGCTTAAAAATAATTTGGGTGAATTGGTCTCGCCCTATGCTTGAAAGGGGTTTCGTCATGTAATTTGATGCTGTGTTTTACTTTGTCAGTTTGTCCTACATCCATATCATGCAAAGCAAAAACTTCAGGCATGGCATGCAGTTTTTGAGTAATTCTCCTCTTCCATTCTTCTGGCAGACAAGAATCACAGAAGTCAAAGTAGAGTTCTTCAGCAGATTTTGCACGGACACTTGACAATGAGCAACCAGATTGTACGACCTTAGGTGACATTTTTGCAAAGCATGAATGTCTGCAATCACACTCTTGCCTGGGATCATAATGTCATGCTTGGTTTAATTTTTTTAACACCACTGGAACCTTCCGTGAAGGATGATGAAGTAGGTTTAGTAAGCAAATGGCAACTAGCAGTCCTCCAGGAATGGGCAAACATGAAGGAGGCTCCAACAGGGGGTTAGGGGGTTAATCAGGCAACCTAAAGATTCCTATGCTACTGTTTACTTTCTGCTGGCGTCTGTGTTCAATGGTCTTAATTACTGCTGTGTAGCCAAATGGAACCGATTGACCGACTGAATCGTTGGCTTCAAGGTATTTGTCATATGCAAGATCCAAAGTGTTTGTGCCTATTAACACGTTTGGCTGGGCAGTGCCACTAGTTTCTGGGATTACTAAAGCAAGTGTTGACACTTTGACATCAGACCCAAGAAAGTCTCTGGGAACGTGACTTTTACTTTGACATACCACAGGTAAGGTACCACTTGACTATTTGCTGCTTCTATTTCCAGCAGGTTATCCAAGGAATTTACTGTCATTACTTGGGACCCTGTGTCCAGTACACTTTGCTCCGATTAATCCTTTGAACAGACCAATTGAATGGCATTTGCTGTGGGACTTTAAATTGCTCATGTTCACTGACTTTTTGAGACTAGTTTGACAAGTGACAGTCTTTGTATGTCTCGTTATAAAGGTTGGATCAAGTTTAAAGTTTCACAGGCTTCTGAATCATATTGTTTATCACAGGATTTGATGTTCTTTAAGCTGCTTTCTTTTTTCAGTCGCCAGGGACAGGTTTGAATAATTTTCTTAAACTGAGGCAACATGCTAATCCTCACCGAAATGAAAGCAATAGCCTGGCCCAGGCCTGTAATGCAGCTTGTGAACAGATGTAGGCGGGTTCTCTAGAGGGAATTTTTTACATGTTTGCTTAATTTCGCTTGAATTGCTCTTTTAGCTGGCTCTGGAGCTTGACAACTTGTTTTTTTTAATTCAGTGATTTCAGTTCCTTCTGACATTTCGTTTTGCCCCAGATCAAGAGAGCTAACAGTGACAGTATGAGAATTGACTCTTTGTCTCTGTGGGCCTAGGTACTGTCTCATGCGACTTTCTTTGGCAAAGTGTTTGTTCTCCTCACTGCGCAACTGCAGGAGTAACTCCTCAGGGATGATCTGTTTTTTCTGTGCTCAATCTGAAGGTTTGCTATTAGTGCATCATCCCAACAATCCCGACAGAATTGTTTCAGAAGTTGTCGATCAGCTTCATCAGCGGGAATACCATCTCTTTTCATCACATTGATAAGGTTTATGTGCAAATGTTGCAAGTACAAGGAATACTTTTTGCCGGCATTTTGCCACATATTCAGGAACTTAGCAAAAAGGTCATCACCATTTTCTACGGAGTCCAAGATATCAAGGAAGGCAACAGGCAAGGCTTTTGCATCTAATTGCTTGACAATTTCTGATGCTGACGGCAGTAGGCTGTCTAAGATCTTCCTAGACCGATGTGAGACAGAAAGTGAAGGGTCTTGAAGAATTAAATCTAAACTTTTTCGCCAGGTGTCGTAATCATCTTGCCACTAGGACGAGGGCTTTTACCTGAGAAAAGTCTTAGTCTGAATGATGCACTAGAGGATGAAACGCCATCACTTTTCACAATGTGCTCAACAACCATTCTCATTCTCAGGTGGGTTCACAACCTTTGCCTCAATTGTGGGTGAAAAGTTTCCTATAACCACTCTGTGGGCTGTATCAGGGTTTTGTCCTCCTGAATACTCAGTTTGCTTGGGTGAAAGAGGAATGTCAGGTGAGGAAGAATCAGACATTTGGGATGACTCAAGATCATTTGTATCAGCCAGATTGTCAGCAACATAGGCAGCGGTTGAGAGAAGCTGCTCTTTCAAGAGATCGTCAAAAGTTCTGCCACCAAGTTTTGCTATTTTCTTCAGTTCAGTAAAGTAATGAGTTTGTAGCATGTTCAGTCACTGCTGACATATAAACACTTGACTGAAGCCTTATGTGGTATGTGACATTGTGTGGACTCTTGAAAGTGTTGGGCAATAAGGGTTTGAGAGTCACTAGAACAGAACAACTTATGTACTCTACAATGACATCCCTATGGTAAATCGCCTGATTTGAGATTGTCTATGTGCAGGTGTCTACAGAGACAACCATGTAAATGACCATTAATTGATTTTAATGGAATGTACATATATATTGTTGATTGAGATTGGAGTTTGAGGACTTTTATTTTGAAAGGCACGATACATCATGTGTCAGTCTTTACGGCGCATGTTAAGTCAGTGCATGATACGGGATTGAAGGAGAAAGATGCTAAAAATGCACTCTGTGAATGTTTACAAAGTTTTCACTTATTAAACATGGATTCTTCTTAAGTATACTTGGATTTTAGTCCTGATTTGCAGTGGAGAACAATGTGTGTATTATATTGAAAAGTTTGTACATGCATTGTGCTGACTCATTGCATTGTATACATGGTACAGTCTCTGTCGCTGCCTTGTGGTGATATGTAGTAATACTTCATTATAAAATGGTGAAACGGTGTTTAATGTAAATGTTTTTTTTAATTTACATATTAATTTGTATACATTGTTTTATTTCATTCTTTATTGTATGATTAATTTTAATCACCATTAATGGAGCACCGGTAGAGAGAGTCAGCAGTTTCAAGTTCCTCGGTGTCCACATTACTGAGGAACTCACATGGTCCGTCCACACTGAGGCCGTTGTGAAGAAGGCTCACCAGCGCCTCTTCTTCCTGAGACGGCTGAGGAAGTTTGGAATGAACCAACACATCCTCACACGGTTCTACATTAGTACCGTAGAGAGCATCGTGACTGGCTGCATCACCGCCTGGTACGGCAATAGCACCGCCCACAACTGCAAAGCCCTGCAAAGGGTGGTGCGAACTGCCAGAAACATCATCGGAGGTGAGCTTCCCTCCCTCCAGGACATATATACCAGGCAGTGTGTGAAAAAAGCTCGGAGGATCATCAGAGACTCCAGCCACCCGAGTCATGGTCTGTTCTCACTGCTACCATCAGGCAGGCGGTATCGTAGCATCAGGACCCGCACCAGCCGACTACATGACAGCTTCTTCCCCCAAGCAGTCAGACTGTTGAACAATTGATCTCCCATGATCAATAATTTGCACTGCACTTTATTAACCTATAATCTCACACTGGACTGTCAACATATTCTCCTCAATACAACTACTATATATATATATATATATATATATATATATATATATATATATATAATGTGTATACTCTTTACTTATTGTATTGTATATTGTGTATTCTATATTGTGTGTATTGTTTACTGTACATTGTATATAATTGTGTTGTGTAAGTATGTGTACATCTGATATGTAAATTGTGTTGTGTAAGTATGTTGTTTACTGTAATTGGTGTATGTCTCGTCACTGTCATGACTGCTATGTTGCTCGGAACTGCACACAAGAATTTCACCTACTGTTGCATTTGTGTACATGGTAGTGTGACAATAAAGTGATTTGATTTGATTTGATGATTTGGTTTTCATACAGCTCTTATGGTGATTCACAATGATTCAAAGCTACATATGGTGATTCATGTTTACTGAAAGTGATTTGTGTTAAGTGAAAATAATTTGTGAAAATAAAAAGGAATCTGTGAACCTTCAGTAAAAGAGTCGACCATTAGTAAACCAGAGAGCTATAGACCATGCTTGTTTAGAAAATCAGTTAGATCTTCTTCAAGTTCGTATTTGTCAGTCTGCTAATTATCACTGTGTTGTCTATTATGACATTTTCAAGTTCAACTATTTCCATGTTGACGCTACTTACACTACTTCAAGTTTGTTAAGTTTTTTCTTTGGTCTCTTAGGTTTTGGATTCACAAATTATCAGATTGCACTGCTCTCCTGGCTGGCTCGCCACTTCCTACTGTAACAACTATTGTAACAGTTCTTCTTTTACCATGGTTTATCCACTGAAGTT
Organism: Xyrauchen texanus; assembly: GCF_025860055.1. Classification (NCBI taxonomy): domain Eukaryota; kingdom Metazoa; phylum Chordata; class Actinopteri; order Cypriniformes; family Catostomidae; genus Xyrauchen; species Xyrauchen texanus. The sequence goes on along the minus strand of NC_068317.1, from coordinate 802,421 downwards.
CAGAACACCAGGTAATGGAGTAAAATGTTATTTTAACCTCTTTTAATAATTTACTTATTTATATTTCAATTGTATAGTTTATGGTTGAAATAATTGTTTCTATATTGATATATATATATATATATATATATACTAGTAGTTTAATAACTTAGTTTAGAGCTTTTGCTAATCTATTGGATTATATATGTTCTGTACTATTGTATTATTTATCTCTGAAATTGAACTATTAACCCATAAAAAGAAAGTACAGAGTCACAATAACCAGGTTTAAGTCAATAAGAGAACAATTTAACTTCTAAAACACTGCAACAGCTCAACAACATTTCACAGTCTGTGAATAAAATTCTCAGTCTATAGAAAGTTAGTGTGTGAATGAATGTCCATTTGTGGCATCCAAAATAGATATAATAGTAACTGGGTGTAGGTAGTAAGAAGTAGTGCAAAAAAATAATCAGTAGGGCGGTAGTCAGTTCAATCCTACCAATGAGAATTACAGACAGAAAGAAAGGGGTTCCACTTGTGACCGTAGAAAGGCTCTATTCTGGTGATGAACTGTAGAATTTCTTCTTCCCTTCTCTCTAATCAATAATCAGTCGCTGGGTGGCTCGCCATCTCAGTTTTTGAAGGGATTGAACCAATCACAAAAAAAAACCCTGACCTGTTCATACAAACAGTGTTTTAAGTATCAAAAACGTCTCTGTTACTGTCGTAACTTCCGTTCCCTGATGGAGGGAACGAGACGTTGTGTCGATGAAGTGACACTAGGGGTCGATCTTGAGAGCCTTTAATCACCTTCAAATCTTTGAGAAAAGGCCAATGAGAATTAGCGAGTTGAATTTGCATGCCACTCCCCCCCCCCCGATGATGTCATCTTGTCAACAAAACTAGCGGACAGATTTGATTTCGGCCTCTCTGCGCCCAGCTTCTAAGCCAGCGGTTTGAAAAGAGACATACAAAGGAGTTTCCCTCCTTCTGGACAAAGTACAAAGAGACCACGTTTTTCTAACCTCACCATTTGGCCACGGTAGAGTAAGATTAACTTAGCTTTGTTCCAGTCTAGTAGTATACTCATTACAACTGGTTCATTCATTTTATAGGCAACCAGCTTCCATTCACCCTCGTTTTCTATCAACTTTGGCCATCGCCTGCATTTCTCTCCATCACCGGACCTGAGGAACAAAGCAGAGACGTGTCTTTTCACGGACGAGTGTAAGACAAAGGACCGATTCCAGATCGTATTCTCCAGACCGCTCAACGCAACAGGAATTCAAACAGACAACCCTGCTGAAATCACACAAGATTTTCCAAGTAAGTCTTGATATCTGGGCAGATTTAGTTTAGAAACTGTGAGTTTTCTTGTACAACTAAATCGTATATTTGATGCTGAATGTTTGATGTTTTGAGTAATCTTATATATTTCTCTGATTGCTGCTTTTGCTGTTTTGATTTGTGAGATCATAAATTTTGGGTGAAATGTTGTTTATTGAGGGATCTGAACTAGCGATTCAGTCCTGCTGTTACCAGCGTTTATCCTCAGTTAAATTGTATGCACCCCTGTTTTTTTTCTCTCTCTCTCTGTCTCTCTCTCTCTCTCTCTCCTTGAAATTCATGGAGTGAGTTGCACCACGGTTGATGTCCAACTCAGGCTGGTGTTTTCAAATTCTCCCACCAGTTTCATCAGTTCCTTTGTGTGCCTGCTCATTTCCACCCCCACGTGGTATTATCTCCGTCACCAGGATCTGATCCAGCCATCTTTCTTTCCCTCCACATTCAAATAATTGTTGGCTCCACCCTTTATGATCTAATCTTCCATTTTGAATTTGGTTTCCATTTTGAATTCAGTTCGCCATTTTGAACCTAGTTCTCAATGCTGAAACTGATCCTCCATTTTGAAACTAGTTCCCCATGTGGAGTTTAATCCGCCATTTTGTTTTCTTTGTTACCAAATCTAGACATACACCCACATACATACATACATACACTAGCATATAGCTCCACTATTTAGTTAGGATTTCCATGTTATGTTTTTGTGTTATATTCATATAGTATTGGCGGTGTTCATTGCTGTTTGAATATAATAAATATTGTTATATTATAATAAGTATATTATATAAAGTACTTGTTGTTTGTTTGAATATTGTGTTGAAGCAAGCCTCTGCCACAACAAGAACTCCCCTATTACTTCAGTGTATTGTTATTTTTGTTGTTGTCAGAAGCCAACTGTAACCAGATTACTGTTGGATTCGTACGCAATAATTTGACTAGTTTCTTCCCTTTTTGATTATTTTGATTATTAATCAAAATACTCAAACGTCAGAGTAGATTTTATGAGACTCGATCAGTCACTTACTATAATTTTTCTCTTGTCAAAGAGTGGTGCCCTGAGGATAGAATTTAATTAATACAATTATATTATTTAATTTAATTAGTAATTGATAATTATTGATTATTAAACATTTCTGATAGTAAAATGGATCTAAACAACCAATAGCACCCTACATAAAATTGTGCCCCATGTGAGACCTTGATCATTGTTGGCTTTCTCCAATATTTTTGCAAATAACAAAATATTTTTTTAGAGTAGCCAGAGGTTTTCTCTCTTGGCTTCCCTTTCCTCAGAAAGTCCAAACTGCTGAGGCTTAAGGCCAGTTTTGGTTGTGTTAGTGGTTGCTAGTTTGGTACTAATTCATTACTCCTTTAATTTGTTTTTGTGTGAGAGATTCAGTCACTAGATACTAACAAAGTAGTCTGATGTACTGATACAGGCGGTGTGTGAAATATACCAGGCAGTGTGTGAAAAATGCTCGGAGGATCATCAGAGACTCCAGCCACCCGAGTCATGGTCTGTTCTCACATCTACCATCAGGCAGGCGGTATCGCAGCATCAGGACCTGCACCAGCTGACTACATGATAGCTTTTTCCCCCAAGTAATGAGACTGTTGAACACTTGATCTATCAGGATCAATAATTAGCACTGCACTTTATTCAGCTATAATCTCACACTGGACTGTCAACATATTCTCCTCAATATACTGCTTCATATATATATATATATATATATATATATATATATATATATATATATATATATATATATATATATATATATATATATATATATATATTTCATATACTCCTTACTTATTGTATTGAATATTGTGTATTCTATATTGTGTGTATTTAATATAATTATCGTGTTGTGTAAATATGTGTACCTAATTAGCAGCTCAAGACAGTTAATACTACAAAGAACTTGCTCTTGAGTGACAGGTAAGTGGTCCTCCCCTGTGCATTCTCTTCTAGGGATAATGACTGGTGCATCAGTGTTTTCCATACCGCCCATAGTAGTTGGCTCGATATCCGCAATAATGCCTTACACAGAAACGATGTCTGTTGTGAAAGGCGCTATACAAATAAAATTGACTTGACTTGACATCGTTTCAAAGCAGCTTTACAGAATATTAGGCATTAACAGATGATAAAACTGTAATGTCTATAATGTTAATGAATCATCATTGTGTAATTAGATAAAATAGGATTATTAATCGTGTTTAAAAATAAGTAATTCAATAATAAATGTATTAATAACCCCAGTGAGCAAGCTGAAGGAAAACAAAACTCCATAAGATGATGATTAATAGAGAAAAATAACCTTGGGAGAAACCAGATTGACTGTGGGGGCCAGTTCCCCTCTGGCTAACATCATTAATGTAATTACTTATATACCCCTCTGGCTTAACATCATAATTAATTACTTACGTATAGTTAAAATCATGGTTTAAAATGATTAAACTAAGTAAGTGTTAAGGGTCAGTGTTTAAACATCGATTTTGTATGAACTGTAAGATTAATGACTAATGTCTTTGAAGTCCATCCTGGATTAACTGCAGAAGTTCACATAGATGCAATTGTCCTTGTTAATTGGCTGATGAAGGCTTTTGTTGGCAATTGTTAGTCTATGCATTCCATTTCAAGATCGTAGTCCATCAACAGACCAATGTGATGTAGGCAAAGATCAGGGATGTGAAACGCATTTCAACCTGGCCAGTAATTTTGGTGAAGATTCAGACAATGGCATATGAAGTATCCCATATCTTACTCACTATATTATATAGAGGGACTATTGAGAGCATCCTGAGCAGCTGCATCACTGCCTGGTTTGGGACTTGCACAGTTTCGGACCGCAAAGCCCTGCAGAGGATAGTGAGGACAGCTGAGAAGATCATCGGGGTCTCTCTTCCCTCCATCAATGACATTTACAAAAAACACTGCATCCGCAAAGCAACCAGCATTGTGGACGACCCCACACAGCCCTCACACAAACTCTTCACCCTCCTGCCGTCTGGCAAGAGGTACCGAAGCATTCCGGCCCTCACGGCCAGACTGTGTAACAGCTTCTTCCCCCAAGCCATCAGACTCCTCAATACTCAGAGACTGGTTTGACACACACACACACACACACACACACACACACACACACACACACACACACACACACATGTCCTGAGTTGCACTTTAATTACTGTCACTTTATAACTGTCTGCTACCTCAATAACTGCTATGTGTATAGAACACTATCTCATAGTATGTTATGTTTATGTTTTTAGAAACTGTCATCTTTTTGCACTACTGTGTACTGGTCTCTCACTGTGCCTATTGTCCTGTTCATTGTCAGAAATTTCTTGTGCAAAAAGTATGGGACAGTACATGTTTGCACGTACACTTTATATAGGTATATATAGGTATTTTATATAGGTATTTTATTTAGTTGTGTAGTCTCATGTGGTCCTTTGTTTGTCCTATGTTGTTTTTATGTAACACAATGGTCCTGGAGGAACGTTGTCTCGTTTCGCTGTGTACTGTACTAACTGTATGTGGTTGAAATGACAATAAAAACCACTTGACTTGACTTGATCAATGTTTCTGGTTTCTGGTTCCAGCAGACTAAACTAAAGCAGCCTAATTGTGGGTTGGAGGATAAATTAGGTGTATGCCTGGCTAAATAGATGAGTCTTTAGTCTAGACTTAAACTGAGGGAGTGTGTCTGCACTGCAACAGTGTTAGGGAGACTATTCCATAGTTTAGGAACCAAATATGAAAAGGATCTACCTCCTTTTGTGGATTTTGATATTCTAGGAACTATTAACAGGCCAGAATTTTGCTTGGTTCTCATTAGCACTCTGGCTGCTGCATTTTGAACCATTTGAAGTTTATTTATTGAACTTGCTGGACATCCTCCGAGTAATGCATTACAATAATCTAGTCTTGAGGTCATGAACACATTAATTCATTTTTCGGCATCAGCAACAGAAAGCATGTGACGTAATTTAGCAATATTTCTTAGGCGGAAGAATGCTGTTCTACAAACATTGGTCATTTGATTTTCAAAGGACAGATTGGTATAAAATATAATACCTAAGTTCTTTGCTGTTGAAGATGATGTAACAGTACATCCATCGAGAGTCAAATAATATTGTAGTGGCTTATTTGTAGTGGAGTTTTTTAGTCCAATAATTAGTACCTCTGTTTTGTTAGAATTGAGTAGAAGGAAATTTCTGGCCATCCAATGGTTTATTTCATTGATACACTCTGCTAATTAGGAGAATTGTGAAACCTCATCAGGTTTTGAAGAAATATAAAGTTTTGTATCATCAGCATAGCAGTGGAACTTATTCCACGATTCCTGATAATATCTTCCAGGGGAAGCATATACAAGGAGAAAAGCAGAGGCCCTAAAATTGATCCCTGTGGCACTCCATATTTTACTTTTTGTTTGGTTTGATAATTCCTCATTTACAGAGACAAAGTCGTAGTGGTCTGCTAAATATGACCTAAACCATGCTAATGCAACTCCATAAATGCCAACATAATTCTCTAGCCTATTCAAGAGAACGTTGTGATCTACCGTGTCAAATGCAGCACTAAGATCTAAAAGAACTAGAAGAGAAATGCAGCTGCGATCAGATGATAAGAGTAAGTCATTTGTAACTCTGATAAGTCAGTCTCTGTACTGTGGTGATGCCTAAATCCTGACTGAAATTATTCATATATACTATTTCTCTGTAGAAATGAACATATTTGGAAGGATACTACATTTTCTAGTATTTATGGCATAAACGGGAGATTTGAAATCGGTCTACATTTAGCCAGTTCTCCAGGATCGAGCTGTGGCTTCTCAACCCTCTGGGGTCTGAGGGTGTTTTGGGCCCTGGAGAAGTTTTGACATGCCTTGACATTTGTGCTTTTTTCAGTTGCTTAAAAACATATTCATGGCTAAAGTCTGATACCACTGTATTCAGCACAAACTGGGCTACAATAATATGTGAGCAACATGTGTGTACATGTTTGTATTTTTGAGAAAATAATGTTTATGTGTGGTTTTTGAAAAAACTAAATTTTTAAGTAATTGAAATAAGGCCATATAACACATCCTAAACATTTGTCCACAAGACTTTTGAGAACTGGATCTTGTAGCCTAGAGTTTTTGCTACAAAATTGTAGGGTTCACAGTTTAGGAGTGGGTTTGGTTATTGTAAATAATTAATGATTATCATAGATAATCATGAATTATTAAAATCAATAGAACATTGGTTAGAATCAATGTTAGCTTTTTTTAATCGTTTAAATCAACAATCATCAAATTTAATAAAATATTAATTATTATCAAAGATAATAATGAATTATTACAATTAATTAAACGTTGATTAGACTTAACACTAGCTTATTGATCCTTGAAATTCAACAATCATCAAAGATATTTGTCAATTATCAAAATCAACAGAATATTAATTAGGATTAATGTTGACGGGGCACCACCCTTGAATCAGGGACTAATAACCAGACAGCATAACAGTCTCAATGTTAGATTGTTCTCTTAGTTGATATCAGTAGATCATCAAGATTAAAAAGGGCACAACGAAGGGTTGAATTCGAGCACTGGCATCCCCTCCCCATTGATATAATATCAATTAATAATCAATACAATGCAGTCAATCAACTTCCGACATTCAACCAAAAACTAAACAGTGACGTGATTAGATATGGTAACCAAAATAAGCCTATAACACATGAGAGGACAGTATGTGTGTGTGTGTGTGAGAGAGAGGAGTGACGCGCACTAAACCTCTTACTTAGAACGTGTGTTCATCCATCGTTTGACTCCAACACGGTTCCTCGAGGCTTGGGTGATGACGGGAGGCCGTTTTCTCGCTTTATCGGCAGGCGGCTGCTAATTCTCAACGGCTGGCGGGGAAATCAGCAACAATTAACTTGATTGAAGAGGGAAGGGGATCCTTCACTTCTGCAGGCAAACGGATGAAGATGTGGATTGCTCGTCGGTTTCCTTCGGATCCGTTATAGTGTTCGGCGGAACACAATGTAATCTCAACTCGTCCAGCAAGATGGAGATTGTATGGCCGCAGTTTCAAGTTGCATGTTTCTTCCTTGTGCAACGAGGCAACACCTGAGAGCAGCGATGAGCCACATCTACATACGGCACGTGAAGTCACTGGAAGCGATGTACAGCCGATTTTCGAAGTATTTCTACTCATGATGACATCATGGTTGAGGTGCGTTCTGTTAAGTGCCTCATCCAATAGGAGTTGAGAGTTTGATCCTTTGGAATTTCACACAGTTGTAAAGTGAGCAAGGCTTCTTGGGATTTGTTGTCTGTTTTGTACTCCCTTTGTTTGAATTTGGTGCAGTTTTTATCAGTAAGATTTATGACTTTGTTTTTTGTGGGCCTCAGTCAGGCTTTACAACTGTGTTACGCCTGCCTTTGTCTTGTATCTCAATACATGAGGCCCAACAAAATGATGTAAAAACCATCTTGACCACTTATTCATACAAAAACAATATAGCACTTTCACTTTTATGAGACACTTTTAGTGTTAGAAATGTCATGTGAGGAGGTGTGAACTATCATGAATATTGAGGTAATTCACACCTGAGGAGACAAAAGACCCTTCCCATGGCCTATCAATGAGGAATGCGACAGAAAGAGAATTAATGTGAGGGGACTTAATGATCAAAATCAAGTTTTAAGTTGAAAGAAGTAATCTGACTATACATTTTCTTTACATAAAGACTTTACTTAATTTTATACCTACACTACCATTTAAAGTTTTAGAAATCCCTTCTGCTCACCAAGACTACATTTATTTGATCCAAAATACAGTAAAAACATTGTGTGAACTAATTTTACAATTTAAAAGAACAGTTTTCTATGTGAATATATTGTAAAATGCAATTTGTGATCAAAGCTGAATTTTCAGCATTATTACTGCAGTCTTCAGTGTCACATGATCCTTCAGAAATCATTATAATATGCTGATTTTCTAATATGGGCATATTTAAAGTGCATTTTACTCATTTACACCTGAAGAGATATTTGCAAGCACAAGCATTGATGACAATGAGGCAGCATAAACAATAGATAAAATATAATCTAAACATTCATATAATTTTATATCATATTACATATCATATTTATATTATACAGCATACAATTTAAATACATGCTTTAGCAAAACAACATTTACATGTAACTAAAACTTCATATTTCAAATGTCAATACTCTGAATCCTGGCTGGCAAGTCTGGAAACAGTCACACTAGTAAACTATGTACATGCTTATATAAAATAGCATGTCACCTAAAACGACTTACTCGTCCGAAATTGTATCCTCGGCTGTATCAAGTCTCTCTTCATAATACAAATGTTCATCGGAGTCCCGCTCTTCTTCTGAGGAAAATGTTAACTCTTCCTTACTATCCAGGAGTTCCCTGTCTGTCGCTGTCTCGACGTTGTGCCTCTGATCTATGAAAAAAGCCCAATGAGAAGTTGGCAGATAGTATTTGCATACCCCGCCCCCAGACATACGGGTATAAAGGCGAGGAAATACTATTCATTCAGAAATTTTCTTCGGAGCCGATGGTCGTGTATGCAGTCAGCTGCGAGTTACACACCCGTTCCTGTTCCTCTGACGCTGCCTTCTGTTGGATTCTACGGCGCATTACAGCTGTTTTCTCCTTCTCTGCACGGCAGTGCAGTTTGCCCCTGGGTGCATCGACAGCGCAGTTAAAAGAGTTATTTTCTCTAAAAGAAGAAATACACAGCTGGCATTGAACGTCCTTTTCAGGACGCGTCTTTTTAAAGACGTGTTTCCACCTCTGTGTAGTTTCTGGATGCGGTTGATTTCTCCCCTCCTCTGACAGTCATAAAAGCTGCCTTGCGTGCATGGGCTGCGATTACACGCAGGCAGCGTTTTATGAATGGTCTATGTTCTCAGTGTGAGAACATAGCCATGACAGCATTGTGGTTGCGGATTTCTTTTGTCATTAGAGAAAGCCACTTCAGCCGCCCCTCGCGCCTCGCCTCTTTCCTATGGGATTGAGGCAGGCGCCGTGGGTGATGGAGGCGATTTGTGGATAATGACGGGCTACGTTCGCCGTGTAAATCCCCTCGAACCACCCGCCTCCCTGGCTGGACTGCCGGTCCCTTGAGCTCCCGGAATTGGATGATGACATCGCCGCTGCATCGGAGAGCGTTACAGCGGCGTCTGATGCTGATGACTCGTCTGGGCCACCACCTTCAGGTCTGCGTGGCCAGTCTGAGCCTGATGCACAGAGGTCCCCTATGCTTTCCCGGGTACCGCGAGCGCGAGGCTGGACCGGAACCCCCCCCCCCTCACGGCTACTTAATTGGTTCAGTACATGGCAGCCCGCCCCTCAAAGAGCCAGACGATGACCACAAGGGGGCCGGTAGTGACAATCCGCCCACATGACTAGGCCAGACCCTTCCCCCCTCAACCACCAGAGTCTACTTCGTAGGCTGGGGGAAGAACACAGGGGAGACCCCAACACTCCCAGTGGCAGTCATGCCCAATACCCATGCTCCACTCCTTAAATTTTTGGGAAACCTTGTCCACAAGGTTAATGCCAGATGCAAATACACCTCAGTGTTGGTAGGGAGATGTATAGACATCCATGCATTACTGGACACTGGGTCTGAAATCAGCCTAAGGTTCAATGAGACTTTAGCAAAAGTCGGCAGGACAATGGTCTCTCTTGGTAAACCACTGCAGACAGAGCCCTATGATGTGAGCCTTGTCAGCTACACACAAAACAGGCCCCTTACCGAGCTCCTCCAAAAGTACATGGTAATTGAAGGAGACCTTCAAGAGCAGGCTTTCAGAGAACTGAAGGCAAAGATCTGTTCTATCCAGACAAGGATATGGAGTTTCAAATAAAGGCAAGTTTCTCCTCCCACTGCCTCAGCACCATACTGGCACAGAGGTATGACAAAGAGAACTGGAAAAATCCCCAAAGCTGCCTACAGACTGTGAACCTGGGTCAACAACTGGGCAATGCAGACTTGAGTCATGCAGGAATGGAACCCAGTGATCAAGACAATCCTGCAGCAGTTGATGGAACCTCAGACACAAAAGTTCCTACCACCCTCTTTGCAGGACTCAAAAGAGCTAAAAGCTCTCTGTCAGGTACAACAACACCTGAAACTTGAGAGAGTCTGGGTGATGCTGCTACATGCCATTGGAGGTCACAGGAGCTAAAAAGCTACCTACCACATCATCCAACAGGTTGCAACCTGGCCATTTATGCTGTACAGTCCGGAAGATGTCAGTGTTGCAACCGCATATACTGCACATCAGTACGTGACCGATTTACACAGACACCTCCAAACTACATTTGCTTGGGCCCAAACAAACCTGAAAACCAGTGTTATAGGACAAAAGGCCTATTACGATAGGAAAACGTCCAACCGCGAATATAAAGTAGGTGAAAAAGCCCTCCACTTCAAATTTGTTAAACCAGTGGGAATCTCCAAAAAGTTCCTACCAAGCTGATCAAGCCACTTTGAGATCATAGGGAAACTCTCCCCGGTAGCCTACAGAATCCAAATCTCAAAGTCAAACCAGACACCACTGTACAAGTGGGTCCATTCAAACCGGATCAAACTCTTTGAACCATCTCCACTCCAAAGGGGGGTGTCCACTGTAGTTAAGTATAGCATGCTCTACTCACAACATTATAGCATACACTAACACTTAATACCACTCACACAAATACAAGGTAACGAAACTCCTTTTCCAACAAGAACAATTACAGGGTCTGGTTAAAACCCTGCAAGGTACCATACTCACTGTAAATGTGCATTCTGTAATTCTGAATAAACATCTGGATGCCTTGTCAAAAGTTGTGAGATCAGACATAACATATGTGCGAGTGGTTAGAGATCTAATGATAAGGGAAATCAGCACTTCAGTTAACAGGCTGAGTGGTGGAAGGATCCCATTCTACTTGGTTCCCCTAAACATGGCTGAACAAATCCTTAGATCTGCCACTACCACCGTTGTGCAATCTTCTGAGATACATCTGGCACACAGCCTTGGCAGTGCAATCCCCAGTCAGATAAATCCAGCCCAGGTACTTAATACTTCCAGGAAGTAATCTTTTGCGAACTCATGACACATGGACTGAACAACTTTCGGTTGTTCTCAGGGACTGAACTGTTCAACCTTCCATTCATTTTCACTGCAAAACAACAGTGATTTTATTTAGAAAACTGAAAGGCGACCAGCTTTTCTTCTCCCTCATTTTCTATCAACATTGACCATCACCTGCGTTTCTCTCCATCACTGGACCTGAGGAACAAAGCAGAGATGCGTCTTTTCGCTGACAAGTGTAAGACAAAGGACCTATTCCAGATCGTTTTCTGCTGACCACTCAACGCAACAAGAATTCAAAAACAGACAACCCTGCTGAAATCACACAGGATTTCTCAAGTAAAGCTTGATATCTTGGCAGATTTAGTTTAGAAACTGTGACTTTTCTTGTTCAACCAAATCGTTTATTTGATGCTGAATGTTTGATGTTTTGAGTTATCTTGTATATTTAATTCTGATCGCTGCTTTTGCTGTTTTGATTTGTGAGATTGTTAATTTTTGGTGAAATGTTGTTTATTGAGGGATCTGAACTAGCGATTCAGTCCCGCTGTTACCAGCATTTATCCTCAGTTAAATTGCATGCACCCCTGTTTGTTCGCTCTCTCTCTCTCTCTCTCTCACTGAAATTCACAGAGTGAATAGCACCACGGTTTATGTCCGACTCATGCTGGTGTTTTCAAATTCTCCCTGAACCTAGTTCTCAATGTTGAAACCGATCCTCCATTTTGAAACTAGTTCCCCATGTGGAGTTTAATCCACCACTTTGTTTTCTTTGTTACTGAATCTAGACACACCCACATACATACATACATACACTAGCATATAGCTCCACTATTTATTTAGGATTTCCATGTTATGTTTTTGTGTTATATTCATATCGTATTTGTGGTTTTCATTGCTGTTTGATTATAATAAATCTTGTTATATTATAATAAGAAGTACTTATAGTTGTTTGTTTGAATATTGTGTTGAAGCCAGCCTCTGCCACGTCAAGAAATCCCCATTACTTCAGTGTATTGTTATTTTGTTGTAGATAGAAGCCAACTGTAACCAGATTACAGTTGGATTAGAACAGCAATAATTTGACTAGTTTCTTCCCTTTTTGATTATTTTGATTATTCATTAAAATACTCAACCTTCGGGGTAGATTTTATGAGACTCGATCAGTCACTTACTATCATTTTTCTCTTGTCAAAGAGTGGTGCCCCCGAGGATAGAATTTAATTAATTAAATTCTATAATTTAATTTAATTAATTATTGATTATTAATAATTTCTGTTAGTAAAATTTATCTAAACAACCAGTAGCACCCTATACAAGTTCATTCAGGTTTTGCACTGAAGAGCCGAGACAAGGTCCCAGCCGTTACAGCGGTAAAGTTCTGTCTGTGGCAAGAGGGAGACAAGGTCTCGTTCCCTCCATCAGGGAATGGAGGTTACGACAGTAACCGAGACATTCCCCTTGTCACTCGATGTTGTGTCGATGAAGTGACAATAGGGGTCCCATACACAAAATGCCACAATGACTGAATTGGTCACGTGAACTGCCGATGCATGTGTAGGCAAGCTACTATGAGCATAGGAACAGATGCTCTCGGGCAGCACAGAGCCTCCCAAGACGTTGTGTGTTCCAGCCACGGAAGTTTTCTCTCCATAGAAAAATAGATTCAGCTGAGGCCTAACAAATGCTCATAAAACGTGCAGGGGAAGGCGTTCTTTTCCGTTCCTATTCTTTCAGGGGGAAAGACCCTGTGGAGGCCACTCCCTGCCCTGAAGAGGAGGGGAAGGTAAAGAGTGGCAAATACACCATACAGGCCCAATGGCCGGATATTGGAGAGGCACGGTGGTAAGTCCTGCCCTTCGTAGGTGGAGGGGATTCTTTAACACAGCGACCGAGGCAGAGAGGGCTCTGCCAAGGAAGGGGAAGACCGTGCCGCGGAAGATACATCACAGGAGGTTAACAAGAAAACTTACCCCAGTACAGGGCATGTAGCACAAGTACTGGGTCTGACCTGACGGAGTCAGAGGGCTAAGAGGAAGTACATCCAGGGTTCACAATTTGTGAACATGCATGGGAGAGAAGAGCACGCAGCTTCACCTTCTTGGAGGGGAAAGGCACTATGCACAAGCGGTAAACTGCGTAATGAAACTTACTTACCTGCTTGCACCTGAAAGAACACAAGACAAGACTGGCTCAACCCGGAGATGGTAAAACCTTGCAAAGGTATTGGGTGTTGCCCAGCCTGCTGCCCTACATATGTCTGCTTGAGAGTTGCCCACGAGGATGCCCCACTCCTCGTGGATTGTGCTCGAACCCGCAAGGGGGCGGGCACTGACTGGACCTGGTAGGCCAATGCTGTGGTGTCCATGATCCAGTGGGCAAGCCTCTGTTTGGAGACAGTGTTCCCTTTCCGCTGTCCACCAAAGCAGACAAAGAGCTGCTCAGAGTATCTTTAGCTCTGCATGCAAAGATGCGCAAAGCGTGCACTGGACACAGCAACGATAAGGTTGGGTCTACCTCCTCCAGGGCCAGTGCTTGTAGGCTCACCACTTGATCCCTAAAAGGGGTTGTGGGAACCTTGGGCACCTAGCCCGGTCGGGGTCTCAGGATCACGTGAGAGTCTTCCAGACCGAACTCTAGGCACTCTTTGCTGACTGAGAACACTTAAAGTTCCCCGACCCTCTTGTTGGAAGTGAGCGCGGTCAGGAGGACAGTCTTCAGAGAGACTGTCTTTAACTCAACTGACTCGAGGGGCTCAAAGGGGGCTCTCCGTAGGCCTGAGAGGACCACGGAGAGGTCCCATGAGGGAAAGAGGCACGGTCTAGGAGGGTTCAGCCTTCTGGCGCCTCTCTGGAACCTGATGATCAGGTCGTGCTTACTGAGGAACTTACCTTGAACTACATCGTGGTGTGCTGCTATGGCAGCTACGTAGACCTTGAGAGTGGAGGGGGACAGCTGCCCATCCAACTTTTCTTGCAGGAAGGCAAGCACTGACCCGACTGCGCAGCTCTGGGGGTCTTCATTCCGGGAAGAACACCACTTAGCAATCATACGGCACTTCAGGGTGTAGAGCTGCCTTGTAGGAGGGGCTCTGGCCTGAATGATTGTGTTAACCACATTGGGTGGTAGACCAGATAGGTCCGCCACGTCCTGTCCAGGGACCAGACATGGAGATTCCAGAGGTCTGGGCGTGCTCAATTTGGTTGCTAGGCAGTTACTAAGGTGATACTCAAAAGGCTCCTTGTTACCTTGAGTCAAAGGAATAAAACCGGAAGTCTCTATGATGTTCTGGTGCAGAGATATGTTTTGTTACTTGGTTGCTAGGGTAACCCCATCTTGTTGCTAGGCAGTTACCAAGGTGATACTCAATAGCAAGCATGTGGCAGAGGAAAACACATGAGAGAGAAACAACCACACGTAGACACACAGGAAAAAACAGGTAGACCCACCCGGACCATGACAGATCAAAGACCTGCCAAACTTTGGAAAATATTTTGAGTACCACAACAGAACAATGCTTAGTTCATATGCTTTTGCAGCACTTCGCTTTGCACACGGTCATTCCCCACTCACCGCTATATTATAATATACATTGAAATTCAAAAGTTTCAATACACCTGCTTAAAACCATTTTTTATTTCATGATTAATATTTCTTATATCCTGTATTTTATTAAAAAATTATAAAAAAAAATGAATAAAGTGCATAAGGACTTTGTTCAATTAACAGTACTGAATTAACTATTCTATAATCTCACAAAACTTTGAACAAAGCCTGATTCATAAAAAATTATGTTTTAATGTATTATTATATTACTATTTTCAGGACATATGCAAAAAAGTTCCTTTCATTACTTGAAAAACGTAACAAAAATAACTGTTTATTAAAACAGGATTATTTATCAGGGTTGGTGTGGAATAAAAAATTGCTCAGCAGAGGGCAATGGTGAACACAAGAAAATAAATATTAATCATTCTGCCCAGCTGAAAAATGCTTAATTGTATACTGTCACTGATTAAATACATACAACTTATTATTTAAAATTAATATTGTTGGTTTTATAATAGTATTTTCACTGATTACATTTTTCTAAACTATTCTTTTTAAAAATATGTGAATGCTTATACAGTAAAATAATCTTTGCCATGCTATAATGTTACTGGTTAAATCAGACATTAAATTTGGCATTATCAGGGCTATCAAATATCAGGATTAATGTCTTCTAAAGTGAAATGAATGCTTTTGGTGCAAAAAAAAAAAAGATACGTTTTAAGTACTTTTTTAACTCCAAATAATCGCTTCGGGTTCACAGCTGTATGCACAAGTGATGTAATCACTTTGGAATGTTCATGTGAGAACTGACACACATGCAACACTCCTGGAAGAGCAGCGCTGTTTACAGCTGAGTTGGAGGAACGCTGAACGCTGTTTGTTTTGGTTTAGTATCTGTTTGTTTACTCACAATGTGTGTTTATCCTGGATGTCTCAACTTAGAGAAAAACTTGAAATTATGTCCGTAACATGCCAATGTGAATGTGTGAATGTGCATTCTGTGAAGTGATGATTTATAGGTAAAAAGTACTTAAATATTTATCTTTTTCACACCAAAAGTGATCAAGTAGCTTTAGAAGACATTAATTCAACTACTGGGGTGTATTCCAGAAAGCAAGGTTAACTTACCGTCAGATAAACCTTAAACTCTTGGTGGATTAACCCCAAACTTGCTTACTCTAGGTATGTCGGTTCCAAAACACCTGTGAGGAGTTAGTTTAATCAACCTCCTATTGGTAACCTAGAGTTAATGCGCGCGCACGGCGAGTACATAAAGACATTTTCAATGGATTGCAGATTTCAGGAGTCACCATGGAAACCAAAGGAGAAAAAAAGCGAGCTACATACTTCGGTGAAACTGAGTTGGAGGTTTTAATGCTTGCTTATGAAGACTATAAGCCCGTTATAACAAAAAAAAAAAAAAAGCAATACTGCTGCATCAGCAAAAGAAAGAGAGTTGGCTTGGCAAAAAATAACGGACAGAGTAAATGCATGAGTTTAGAAAATTATAAATGGACTATTTTCCCCTTTCATTAGGCAAAAATTCTTTGGGGCATGTAAAAATAGACAAGTAGCCTATTTACTTGTTGGCCTCCATACATTTCTTAATATTAAAGTAGTAATGCACATAATTGGCTAGTTATATGTTCGCTTCTTCTTCTTATAAGGTGTAATCCTTCTGGAGCCAGGTGTGAGCCAAGTCAAAATGAAACACAAAAACATTCTCCAGCAAGGTAATATTTTCTAAACTTACTAAACTTGTTACTGACGCCATGTAATTTAGTATTTAATGTAATTTAGTTTTCTATGTAGCCAAAAGAAAGAAGGCTGAGGCCCGTAAAACAGGTGGGGGTCCACCTCCACCTCCACCTCCCCTCACCCCAGCTGAGGAGCTGGCACTGTCCCTTAACAAAGGGCGACCTGTGGTCGATGGGATTCCAGGGGGCAGTTCGTCAGACTCAGCCAAGACAATGGCTTAGTAAAATGTAGGTGTACCATATTAATACTTATGATTTATTGAAGTTTTCACTGTTTTAGTCAGTACTTTAATAAAGAAAATAATCAACACAGTCACCATTTTAAAAAGGCATTTTGAATGCATTTTACAGTCATTGATTCACTTGTGCAGTGTGCATGCTGCTTTGACTGCATATGCTGGATACTGTAATCTTATTACTAGTACTCTTAGATGTTCCTAATGTCCTTCTTTATTAGTTGTATTTGTTTAAGAATATACATTGAGTATTGAATATGCATGATTATCTTATTGGTTTAATTATCTTGCAGTTGCTGATGGCCACATTGTATTATTGGATCCTCCTGCAACACCACACTCTGTCACAGTTGTAAGTGATTATTGTCTTTTAGGTTTCTGTTTGCTAGCTAGACCAAGCATCCTTCCTTATTTTCACTGTAGGATGACGATGAAGAGACCACTTCAGCTGTGACAGAAACAGAAAATGTGGGGAGGCCCATAGAGGTATGATGCATAGAATGCATTCCCCCTTTTTTACATAAGAGAATAAATAAATTGTCATTGTCATTTTACAGAATATGGCAGGAGATTTTTAATACAGCTGAGGGTCCATCTACCTCCACACAGAATCTTAGCAGTGTAAGAAATGTTCTGCAGTTCTCCTTCCTCATTTAAATATTTGGTCTGTGTTTGTATTACAGACTTTTTCAGTAATGTTTAATTATTCTGTCTTTCTAGTTGCCTGCCAAAGAGCTGTATAAGGTCCACCTTCAAAAGCAAATCAGAAAAAGTGACATGGAGATGGACCTTATACAGCTTCAAATGGAGGAGAAAAGGCTTAACCTAAAAAAGGCCAGACTTGAAATTGAATTGCTGGAGCACCAGCTTAAGGTGGGAAACAGTATGTGAACATTAATCTGTCATTTGTTACAGGAAATAAGGAAACAATGAACAACACTTGACTGTTAACTGGTTTTAATTAAAGTGATTTTGGCAAATCATGTCTCGTACTACCCTGCCATCTCTTTCGTCTACTGGGTTCACTGGGGGTTGGGGGGCTCTCACCTCTCAGTGTGGCAATGTTGTGATGAACAACACAAGCAGCTATGATGTCACATGACCTTTCTGGGCTGACCCTGAGCCCACACAGGCACTGAAACCTTGCCTTCAGGATGCCTATGTCATTTCCACCTTGACCCGTGTTCTGCTGTGGGCCAGGTTGAATTGTGCTTGTGGTCCAGGCTCAGGTTCAGGGTAGGGTGTCATCATATAGGGCAGACAAGGGTACCCACTGTCCCCCAGCAAGTAACCATTGAAGTGTCCTATAAAGGTAGTTAAAGTGTATAATTGCATAAAAAAGCATTAAAAAAAAAGAAAACATTGTGTAAGGCAAAACATACCCTGTTGAAATTTGTGGCACAATGATGACTCCCTGAACATTCTGGCATCATGTACAGACCCTGGCCATTTGGCTTCAACATTAGTGATGAGGTGGGTTGCATCACATGTTACCTAGTTAGTGGGGACCAGTAATGAGGGTGATTTAATGGTTTAAACACCCAAACATTTAGCACCCAAAAAAATCTATTGTCACCTGCACATTGATGCTATGGATTGACTCCGTTAACATAGTCTCCTTCATTGACTGAAGGAGCTTTAATGGGAATGTGGGTTCCATCAATGCACCCAATCACATTTGGGAACCCTGAAATTGAAAGTTATATAATTAGAAACATTTAAAATGATTGTGACTGTATACAGTATGGATAGATTAAGTAAATGGTCTGTCATAGAATATCATAGAACGGACAAACCCGTCACTCTGTGGAATTCCTCTTTAATGACCCTCGGTGGTTTATGGCCAGGGAACTGCACAAAAGTGTGAAGGAACCGTTTGAGTGCAATGCATACTGTACGAACAGCCCTACACACAGTTGCCTTTCCCACATGCTCTGCATCGCCTACTGTATACAAAAAACTCCCCGTCGCAAAAAAGCGAAGGGCAATGCACAAAATGTGCTCCGTGTTAAGCACTAATCCGCGATGTGTCACGTTTGCTATGTATGGTTTCAAAATCTTCGTTAAATAAATTAACGATTCTTTTGAAAAACGGTAACGCTCCCGCAAATATTCATGTGGATACGAAAACAGATCGATATGTGGTCGTATCACCCTCTCACGGCGGAAAAGATTTCGTATTATCTGTGCTTCCACATCCACTGGATCGTCTTCAAAAGGGCACGCCATGCTCTGTCACCTCTCTGAAACAAACTAACTCTGGAACATAACCTGCTCCGGAGCAGGTTAAGTTCAGAGAGTGAGTTGCTATGACTACTAACATACCCTGAAAGTTACTTCTGTTTTTGGAACCGAAAGTTGAGGTTATCCACTTACTTACTCTTAAACATACCCGGGTATGTCACATAACCTGCTTTCTGGAATACACCCCTGGAGGTCATATGGATGAGGTTTATGCTGACTGTCTGTGATATTTGGAGCTTCAAAGGTCTGATCACCATCCATTTACATTTTAAGGACTGTAGATCATTTGAGCTAATGGTCTTGCATATATATTTCTACCATTGTGTCTGGACACTTTGAGATACCAAACCTGTTATTATATTTGGTTGGAATAAAAGGTGTTACCGAGTAAACAAAGTGATGGCGATGGAAGGATTCTACAGCCCATGATATAATGGAAAGTTTAAGTCCATGTGTCATAGAAGTAATAGTCAGTGCTACCCAAAGTGCATTGTGAACAGGTGTCTGTGTCGCTTAAACCCATTTTAAACTTTTTATTTGGGGTGATGTGAGTCCTATGAATAATCTTGTACTGTATGAGTTGAAAATTTGTATTGTTAGTCATAGAGAAAGTATTGTTACAGATTTCTTTCCAGAGTTCGGGGTTGGAGGAGAGTGCTAAATCATTTTCCCATTTGATTATTTGTAGTGTTATAGTTACATCAGTATTTGATATTTGTTTATAGAGTTTGGAGATTAATATTTTGAAATTAGTGATTTGTGTTATTTCTTCCATTAACTGAGAAGTGTGTAATGGGTTATTGGTTATATTAATCTTTGATTTAATTATGGACTTCATTTGTTGATACTGGAGAAACGGTCCCCTCCCTAGACTGTATTTCTGGACTAGTGTATTAAATTATATGAATTGGTTATTTTGGAATAACTATTTTGGAGGTGAGTGATTCCTTTGTGCTGCCTTGATGGGAAGTGGACAGGAATATTTTATAGATGAAAATCAGGATTGTGCCAGATTGGTGTATCTACATGGAGTTAGTGGTGATTTATTGATTCTGTTTACTTTCCACCAGGCTGTCAGAGTGGAAGCAATTGTAATATTTTTAAAGTAGATTTTTATTGAGTTTGGGAGGAAGACAAGGTCTGCAACTGTGGAATTTTTGTACCGATTTTCTTATAATTCTATCCATGAGTTATTAAAATCGTTTTTATGAATCCATTTCACGAAATATTAGAGCTGGTTTGTTAAAAATTAATATTGAAAATTTGGCGCATCTAGGCCACCTTGTGATTTTGTCTTTTGCAGTTTTGCCCGAGATATTTTTGGTGTCTTGTTTTTCCAGTAAAAGTGAGAGGTTAATGAGTCCAGTGATTTAAACCATTGTGGCAGGGCGGAGGGCGTGGCCGGGTCGTGATCCTACGCACCCGGTCCCGTATTAGGCTAATCAAGCCTCCGAGGTATAAAGGTCGACTGCAGGGTGTCGTGCAGGAGAGAGAGATCATGTCCGTCATGTGCGTGTTTGTGTCTTCTTTTAAGTTTACTATTAAACTATTATTTATATTGAAAAGCTGGTTCTCGCCTCCTCCTTTCCATTTACACCTTTACACTTCGGAGGCTTGATTAGCCTAATACGGGACCGGGTGCGTAGGATCATGACCCAGCCCCGCCCTCCGCCCTGCCACAACCATTTATCTGTAGGTTTTGTTGGAAGCATTGAGAAAAGATAGTTCATTTGTGGTAAAGTTTTCATTTTAACTGTAACAATTGTTGTTGTTGTTTTTTTTTCCTTATACTGCAGCTATAGTGAGTAGAGGAAGAATATGGTGTATAACCTTGAAAAATATGTATTTCTTCAAAAACAAAATGTGTTTCTGTTAATCAATAGTATTCTGATGTGAGTCCTTGGTGTGTTTCCTTTGTGCTGGCACGTATGAATGGTGTCTTGTTCTAATAAGCTGAATGTATGATATCTTTGCAGCTGGTGTTTTCTTTCAAATAATAATGTGTATGAGCAAACAAGGCTGCCTCATTGTGGGAATGCGCTGAAAATGTAGGACAAAGATAAAAAGTATTTCATGGGGACATGGCTGTTTACGCAGATGTTTCTAGGAGTTGATGTACTCTGTCCATGAACTGTAACATGAGGTCAAGATATGAGAGGCTACCAAAGATGTATGTTTCTGGATGGGCGAGGGAAAGAAACAAGGACGTGACCTCGTTAGTCAGAGATGGTGGGTAACAAGATAACAAAAAGGGACATAACTGAGAACTTAGAAAAATGAGTCAGAACGGACAGCTGACCGGTCTCATGTTTGTTGGTGTTCAATAAACTACAACTTTGGCATCTGGAACTCAAGACTCCGAGAGTTTTCTTACAACTTAGAGAGATTCATCGCGATTTTCCACGACACGAACCCTGAAGATAACAATGCGCCCCAGTATTACCGCCCAATTTCAAGAGTATCTTCCTCATGGAATTAAGTAAAACACTGAATGACACATGAACAAAATGATAATGTTGCTATTTTGCCCATCATCATCTAAAAGGCTGCACACTCCCATAGTTTAGATGACACCAGGGATGATATATCTGCGAGTGGGTGCATCAAAACCATTTGGTAAACATAGAATCTAAAACATTGGTGGGGATTAGGGATTAGTGTAGTCATATGGAACTGACGTTATTGTATACATAAAAGTGTAACCGGTTACACTTCAGCCAGTATTTAGACTTTGGTTACTTTTGCTGAGGCTGTTGTGTAGGAGGCTTGCCCTTCACACTCGATGAGGGTTATTCTCAAGAAATGGTGCCATATATTTTTACAATTTTTAATTATTTATTTTGTCACTTAACTGGAAAAGGTTACCTCTGAACTTTTCAAATTTTCCAACCTCATGCTCAACGTACCATGGTCATTAAACATTAGGGGACCAGGAGATCGTATAATACTTAAATTAGTTTTTCAAGAACCGATTCTTACACATTACCCTCAATCCTAGATATGTGGATAAAGAATTATTTATTGTTGTTAACCTAACCTCTCAAAGTGCTACATTATATAAATCTTGTCACAGTAAGTTTGGAACTTTATTATTTCTCTTTCAAATCATGTTTTGTGCAAACCCTGTTCCATTCAAAAAGTTTCAGAGCAAAAATGTTTAACAACGGCTTTAGCTTGCAAATATCAAGCAGAAGCTAACACTCATTATTTACCATCAATATCTGTGTGATATGTGGCAAGAATAATATTTTCAGTGCTATTATTTTAACAGAGTTGAACTATTGAGCTTTAAGTGTCCAAAATAAGTGAAAACATAATGAAATGCTGATAAAGACTGTATAAAAACTTACCTCTGTTTGAACCATATATGGTAAAAAACAAATTTTTTTATAGCAATGATGGATTTCTGACATCCATGTCAAATTGAACATCAATTTAAGATTTTACACATTCATCCCATTAAATATGATGATTGCGTTCTGGACATTTCTAAAAAAATATATTTTTTATATTTGTTTCTTGTTTTACTGTCTGTCTGACAGCAGATTGCTGAATGTTCAAACATCTCCACTTATTACGTTTATACAACAAATATTTGACATTAATTCCCTTGTTAATATTTTTTTAAGGGTAAGTTAATTTAACATTTAAGGGTAAACATTTAAGGGTAAGTTAATTTAACATTAATTTATTGTCAAATTAACCCCAGCATGGTATCCAGTGGCGGTTCCAGGTTCAGTGAATATTCAGGGCTTAACACAGACCTTTGTGGATAAGGGGCAATGCATTGATGAAAAATTGGTATATAATACACTTTATAACTAGATAAAAAAGTTTTTCAAGACAAACTTTATGTTGGCTTGAGAAAGCCTAGCCTGAAAGTTTGAAGTAGTTGAAGAAGCTTGAAGGTTTTAAGTTTGAAATAGTTACAAGTTTAAGTACTAGTTTTAAAAGTTCAAAGTTTAAAGATTATAAAACCATACAGTCTATCAGATAGATAGATAGATAGATAGATAGATAGATAGCTCATTTGGTTGCTAGGCAGTTACCAAGGTGATACTCAAAATGCTCCTTCCTACAGTGAGTCCAATGAACGAAACCAGAAGTCATTACGTTGTTCTGGTGCAGTGATATGTGATTTGTTACTTGGTTGTTAGGGTTGCTAGAAAGACTTTAGCATTTTTTATCACTTTGCTAGCGGTTGATAACATGTGTTAGCTTGATGCTAGAATGTTTTTAACACATTTTAACACTTAGCTAGGCATTGCTAACATGACTTATCACTATGCTAGCATGTTTTAGCACGTTTTAGCACTTTGCTACGTGTTGCTAGCATGTTTTTAGCATGTTTTAGCGCTTTACAAGGGATTGCTAGCATGGGCTAGTGTTAGATAATTTTGTCATGCAATTTATTTAATTTATTATTCTTGATCCGCAATCCCCATCTCGATGTAGCTCAGCTGAGGGAAGAAAGAAATGACACAAAGACCCGAGCTATCAAATCCTTCTTCAACGTTTATTCGTGCAGCACATCATTCCAACAGAACAACATTCCACTAGACCCACCAATGAAATAGTTCTTTACCCTATATGGGGGTAACATATATGTTTGAGCTACATGTGATACGTGAGAGTACAGAAACAGGAAATACATTCCTATAGACACATCCTCTTGCAGAACAGGGAACAGCTGCAACTTTTTGTGTTGACACAGCAAGCTAAACCAACAAGAGAAAAAGTTTAAAAGTTTAAAATCCACATTGCCCACTTTGATCCTGAAAAGATCACGTAGCCCTCTCAACCAACTTCAGTATTTGGTATACGTTTTGTTAACATGTCCACTGGCCCTGTAAAGTAAACAGTTAAAAGGGCACATTGACTAATTCTGAAGCACTGTTATGGCATCATGGTCGGTACAAGTCAGAGTTGTTTTGTTGGTTCCGGAAAGTGACAGATTGATTGTGTAGTTAAGACATGGAGGCCTCCTCTTAATCAGCTCCTCCTGATGAGTTGTTGCATTCACTGGCACAGAAATGACATAAGAAATCGATGCTGGTGATTGAGAGCACACTATACATTGTTTACCACCAGCGGTGTAGTTCATCCACAGCCACCCTACATTATTTCTAGGAATTGGAATTACACTTGTGACTCCTTGCTGTTGTGTTAAAGCTGAACAGGCATAGGCAAGCATGACCGCCTGCCATATGCAGAGCATCAGTAAGAATGTTTTCACATTGACTGTTCCGGGTCCCTCCTCAGGTCCTCCTAATTCGCAGATTCCCGGTTTGGCACTGGCACTGCATGTTCAGGTCCTCCAGTGCTTTCACCGTTCACCCTTGAATCAGTAAGGCCCTCCTCTGGTGCAGGCTTCACATGGCTTGTGTGGATCCGCTGTGGTTGAAGGTCAGTCAGCACCCCCGTTCTGGTCACCGCCAGATACTTTGGTTCACCTAACTTCATTGGTTTCAGACACTTCACCAGAACCTGCTGATTTGGAAGAAAATGGATGAGTAGGGCTTTCTGCAGGCAGAGGGAGAGAAAGAGAGACATCACCATTTAATGTCTTAATGAGGGAATCCACATATTCTCCACCTCCATCACCACCTCCGTGTCACCTGTGAAGAGAGAGCCAGTGCGGCCTTTGACCCAAGGGGTCGGGAAAGGCCTAACCATTAGTATTTCAAATGGAGAGAGTTTAACAACAGAGGATGGTGACATTCTGAGTACAGTCAACAAATCTGGTAGAACATCAACCCATGTTCTTCTGGTTTCAGTGCAGGCTTTGTTTAAATGTTCTTTTAATGTTCGATTTGTCCATTCAACCATGCCTGCTGACTGTGGGTGATACAGTATGTTGAAATGGCAATTTATGTTAAATTACTTCACGAGTAGTTGTGTAACTTTGGACATGAACGGAGTGCCATTGTCACTCTCAATTACGGTTGGAATGCCGAATCTTGTTATTATTTCTTTTGCCAGAATTTTTACCACTGTTTTAGCATTTTCCCTCACACGGGAAAGCTTCTGTCCATTTAGAAAAATGGACCATAATCACGAGCAATAATTTATTATTCCTGCAAGGTGGCATATATGTAAAATCTATTTGCAGGTGTTGGAATGGCAGTTTCGGGTGTGGTAATGAGTCGTGCTTCGTAGACTTGTGTCTGTTATTCTGTGCGCAAGTTTGACATAAGTCCAGGATTAATTTTATTGCATTTCGTACCCCATTTATGCAATAAGTTTGATTGACTGGATAACTTTTTCTTTTGAAACGTGCAAGATACCGTGATAATGTCGACAGAGTATTACTATTCCGGTTTTGGCCAGAGCCAGACACCCTTGTTTATCCCTTAACAAATGATTCTGGTCTGGTTTCACTTCATTTGAGGCCCAATGTTGAATGTCAGATTCAGATGGATTTGCCTGCAACAATTTTATGTCAATTTCTCTTACCAGAGTTGATTGCATCATGGAAACGGTCTCTTCAGCTTGATTCAGATCTGGGCCTAGCACAACTTCCTTTGCAGCCCACTTTGCTACTTCGTCAGCATACTTCGAGTCTGTGTATATATTGATTGATGTAACTTTAGCCAATTGGCATAATATGATCAACGCAAACAACTTTATATGGGAGCGAATAAGCTTCGATAATTTGATTCGGGAGTTCTGTTACAGCATAACCACACCAGTATACAGAATAATTTGGCTTGGAACTGGACCTGGACCAATGTACCAATCTCACCCTCCTCCAGGGCGGATGATGAAACATCTGGCCTGCAGGAAGTATATGCTTTCAGGCAATCAAGGCAATCATGTGAATAGTTGGAAAATTCACCTTTAATTAGAAATGTGTTTAATGATATAGTTGGGCCATGTACAACAGAGGTTGGTTTAATGGTCAGATTAGCAGTAGCTAATAAAATAGCTTCATATCCCAATCTATCTAAATGTTTTGACAAGTACACCACTGGTCTATATGTTCCGCCATGGGACTGAGCGAGGATCACTGCTGCTGTGCCTGCCGCCTCGTGCACATACAGATGAAAGGGTTCACCATAATTCGGTAAGCTGATGTGCAGGTGGAGAACTGTGGCCGTTTCATAGATGTTTGAAAGCCATGTCCATATCAGAAGTCCACTTGATAGGTTCCTCAGCACTTGAGAGTGTTGCTTCTCTCAGGATTTTGTCGCACAAAGAGCAGTTTGGCACCCATGCTCGACAATATTTCACTAAACCCAAGAAGCTTTGCATTTGAGTTTTTGTTTTAGGGTATTGGAAGGTAGTAATTGTCTTCACTCTGTCTGTGGAGAGATGTACTGTTTCTGTAGTTCATGACCCAGATAGTTAACTTTCAGTTTCACCCATTGCAGC
Source organism: Xyrauchen texanus (assembly GCF_025860055.1). Lineage (NCBI taxonomy): Eukaryota > Metazoa > Chordata > Actinopteri > Cypriniformes > Catostomidae > Xyrauchen > Xyrauchen texanus. Next base: position 775,793 of record NC_068317.1, on the reverse strand, counting down.
TTGTTTTTGGAAGTCTTGGCGAGCGAGCATGTTGCAAACAATCATTGACGCTGTTTTACAGGACTGCATCAGGACCGGAAACCAAGATATTGTCAGCATATTGTAGCAGACAGGTCTGTGGTGGAAGCTTGCTGTCTTTGAGAGTAGCGTGCACTACAGCGGAGAATACAGCAGTCGAGTCTCGAAATCCTTTAGGCATTCGGGTTCAAGTGTACTGTCGGCCTCCATATGTGAATGCGAACAGGGGCTGCATAATGGGTGCAACTGGCACACTGAAGAAGGCAGACCACAAATCAATAAAAGTAAAATGTGTTCTGCTGGAATTGAGTTAATGGTAGTGTACACATCTGGTACCACTGGTGACAACGGTATAATTAAATCATTAATTTTCCTCAAATCTTGTATTAAACACCATGTACCATTGGCTTTGTTCACTGGATTAATTGCTGTGTTGTATGGTGAGTGAGTAGGTTTTAAAATACCTTGTGACAGGCACTGTTGTATTATTGGGCCAATGCCTGCCTCTTTTTCTTTTGATAGCGGATACTGTTTGCAGTATACTGGTAGGTTAGAGCAGAGCTTGGCAAAATATGGTCTTACGTCATTGAGGCCCGCCTCATCTTTGTGGGCCATGGCCGCAGTGAATGAGTTGCCTTTAAATTGTGTTAAGTCGGGATATAATAGTGCGCATGGTGTCATTGGGGTGTTATGGGTTAAGGCTCTGTTCACGACAATATCATATTTAGGCAGTTGTTCTGACACAGAGACCGCTGCATGCATTTGATTAGCCTCTTTTCGTTCAGGACCTTTGTCCCAGAATGGTTTCATTTTCTTCCACACCTCGTATGACACTTTCATGTATTTATAATCCCAATGAGGGTCCCCCCACCCGCTTTTAACCATAGATTTTGATTCGCTCATGAATCGATCAATAAATGAGCCATCTATAGTATATGGATCTAATTGTGTTTTTCCTTCTGATTTCGGCCAGATTACTAATATAAAGGTTCAATGTTGAAACCCTGATTATTGCGAAACATCCACTGTTTTGGGTGGCCCAAATAATGGGCAACCCTTTAATAATCACCCGAATAATGTCACCCTTTTAATAATACTAGAACAATAATGCAGCTCAATTCCTAGTTTTTATTCTTCGTCTTTTCCTCAGGACAATTCCATCCCCTTCTTATTCACACCAGAATATGGATAACCTTAAAACTTCTGCAGCAGTAGGGTGACCAGATTAGAATTGGTAAAATTCGACGGACGAAATCTTACCAATTTACAAATTTGGGGCTGTAATTAATTTCAAAAATCTGGGCAAAATTATTTATTGAGGAATTCTGAATGAAATGACTGTCTGTCATGTAAACACGGAAATACAAATAAAAAAAACATTGAACTCAAGTGTCATCATGAAACAAATAAAACAAACACTGCGCTTTTAACATCAGCAACATCCAATCAAATCACTCCTTGTGACTTTTTTGAGCATGAAATTCGCGCCTTGCCGCCTACGTAGTCTACGTAGCCTACTGCAGCTCTCTACGTTCTTTTACTGTCTATGGTTGCAATGAGCAGCCGACAGGAGCTGGCTACAGGATGGCAATGAGCAATTTTTAATATTCTATCACACTATAACTACTCGAGAGTCTGCTCTTGAGACTTTGTTCTAATTATCGGGACAATTAGGGCAGGATTCGGCATTCGGGACAACTGCTTGGATTTCGGGACTGTCCCGAATTTTCCGGGACGTCTGGTCACCCTATGCAGCAGTGATGAGGTTAAACCTACCTTCCTTCCTATTTATAATAGGGCAATATCATCTCTATCTATTCAAATAGATAGATAAATATGTGATTTGTTACATGGTTGGTAGGGTAACCCCATCTGATTGCTAAGCAGTTACCAAGGTGATACTCAAAAGTCTCCTTTCGATCCTCATTGAAATAAGTCCACCCAGAATCTCTACAATGTTCTGGTGCAGATATGTGATTTGTTATGTGGTTGCTAGGGTAACCCAATCTGGTTGCTAGGCTGTAACCAAGGTGATACTCAAAATGTTCCTTGCCATCATGAGTGAAATATGTCAACCCGGTAGCCCACTGCTAACACCTCTCATGGTGGTAACATTTTATTTTTTTTTTACAACGTTTGATTTCATAACCTTAAATATAATTTTTATTTATAATAAACCCAGTGAAAGATCAAAATGTCACTCACCAGCCCTGTCTATTTTTAACATGCTTTGCTATTTTGGAAGTAGTTTTATCTGAGTATTCCTATTTAATCAAACCATGAAATCCTCTACACCAGGTATTGTGAGGAGTACCTCCCAAATCTTGCGTCTGGATCTATTAAGCCATCATTTGCTGCTACACTGAAGCAGTGATCACTTGTTTCTGTGTGCAGAAAGAGGAAATATCTCAAAAGTGACACCCACTTCAGCAAGTCTATCACACAGACGCCTCCTGCTCTTAATGTATTTCTGTTGCTGAGACAGACCTCTTGGATATGGATGACATTTACATTTACATTACATTTATACATTTGGCAGATGCTTTTATCCAAAGCGACTTACAAAAGAGGAAAACATAAGTGAATCATCTTAAGGAGACATTGGTACGAAAAGTGCCAAACTACAAAGTTTCACTAGCATAAGAATAGTAATCAAAACATATTTAAGTGCAACAAGAATTTTTTTATGAGTTTTTAGCCATATTTTGAAGATAGAGAGTGAGTCAGCTTCACAGATGGAGATGGGAAGGTCATTCCACCAACGTGGTATGATGAAACTGAAAGTCTGGGAAAGGGTTTTGGTGCCTCTTTGTGTTGGTACAGCAAAGCGACGTTCCTTTGCTGACCACAGGCTTCTGGAGGGAGTGTAGTTCTGCATAAATGATTTGAGGTATGCTGGAGCAGACCCAGTGACTGTTTGTATGCCAGCATCAGAACCTTTAATTTTATACGCGCATCAAACGGCAGCCAGTGGAGAGAGACAAAGAGTGGTGTAACATGCGCTATCTTTGGTTCATTAAAGACCAGACGTGCTTCTGCATTCTGGATCATTTGCAGAGGTCTAATTGCACATGCAGGAAGGCCTTCAATGAGAGAGTTACAGTAGTCCAGTTTACTTATGACAAGTTACTGAACAAGTAGTTGTGTGGCATGTTCAGAGAGGAAAGGTCTTATTTTCCTGATATTGTGGAGTGTAAATCTACAAGAACTTGCAGGATGAGTCTCTACGTACAAATGCTAATCCTCAGAGAGCTGAGGACAGACCTATGAAAAAAGCACATATGGTTCAAACAGTCATTATCAGTATTTCATTATGTTTACACTAATATTGGCCTCGTCAAGTTCAATAGTTTAACCCTGTATTCACAAGTTTGCATGTTAAGATAGTCTTGAAATAATGGCAAATGGTTAAAGTGGTTTTAACCCAATGTTTTTTAAAAGTTGACTGAATGCACCCTCCGTTTGATATGGCCGACCTAACAGATCCAAAACTCTCGCTATTAATAATTGTCTATGCATCTTAAGCTTAGGTAGTATTTTAACAGAAAACAAAATCACTCACATCAGTGTTAATATAATAATGTGTGATTCATCATAATCACATACACAGAGAAACTGAGTAATACTGACTGGCGTTGAGTTTTTTTTATCTATTTAAATTATAAGTATATAAATGACTTATTTAGGGTTGAAATATGTAGTGTTTTAGGCTTATGCATACGTTTAGTAAAAAATAAACAACCATTGGTACTTTGCAAGCATTGAACAACATATTTAGAAGAATTGGTCATTGAAAAAATAAATTTTTCTTTTTTCCTGGGACATGAGATGGGTAAACATGATTTTTTGAGAGTTCAGCAGAAACCTTTTCAAAAAGTTGTTAAAAATGTTAAATTAGGGCTATCAATCGATTAAACATTTAAGTTATTACACAATATGTCAGTTACCTAAAATAATCTCAATTAATCGCTGTGAAGAAGCTCTGAGAAAGCTGTGCTTTTCTTGACAGAGGTAGTCTTCTTGACAGGAGTTGTATTCTATTCTTAACAAAGGTAGTCCTGGAGAGCTAAAAATCATGTGGTTACCCTAGTATTGCAAGGCCTTTGCCATGGCCATCCATTGCAGGGGCACATGATTTGTGAGCAGCGTGAAACTGTGGCTCTGGAAAAATTACCGCAAGTCCACGACTTCCCACTTTATCCCAAAGGACTCCCGCTCCTCCACTGCGGCATACCTGGTCTCTGCTGAGGACAGCTTATGGCTAATAAAGGATTACTGGATGTTCCTCACCTTGAAAATCCTGGGAAAGGACAGGATCCCCACAATGCCTTCAATGTTTCTTATGCATACATTTGGAGGAGAAACTGATGGATGCAGTCAGATGTGTGAAGGACCAGTCAGGTAGTCTTTGAGGGACTTGAAGGCCTCCTCGGCTTCATCTGACCACTGGACCTTTTTTGGCTGTCCTTTCCTAGTCAGGTCATAGAGCGGACAGTCTAGATTGGAGATGTGGGGGGTGTAATAACCATCCAACCCTGGAAACGCACGTACTTGGGGCTTGCTGGTTGGTCATTGAAAGTTCTTTAGAGCTTCTGCCTCTGTTGTGGCATGATTAGACCACAGCCAATCTGGAAGCCCAGGTACCATGCTCCTGAAAGGTCAAAATGTCACTTCCTTGGGTTGGCTGCCAGATCGAGAGTGGAGATGAACTAAGCCCTTACCAACCTTTCTATGAGCTATCATCCAACCAGGGTATGGGATATTCTTTGAAAGCTGACACCTCGTTAAACTTCCAGCAGTCATTACAAAACCGGAAGGCGCCGTCGGCCCTTCAGACGATTAATATAGGGCTGGGCCAGGGGCTGGTGGATTTTTCAATCGCCCCCATGTATAGCATTTTCTGGACTTCCTCCTCAATAGCCTATCGTGAGCTTCTGGCTGGATCGCCACATCACATATATCAATAATTGCTGTTTAAAAGCCCCCAAGTGGACATATTTCAAAGATAGTCCATAATGGCTGATGAAAGCCTTCAGTAGACATTGAATACAATAGACAGTGGCTTTAGAAGTCAATATATTTATTATATGTATAAGATGGCACTGCTCTGCAGGCGACACGGAGGGCTGTTGCTGCATATTAGTTGTTTGTTTGTGGCATTTGTGGCGTATTCATCTACTGTTTGTTATCGGTTGGGCATTATACTTACTAAGTGTGAGTGTTAGTTGGGACTGTAAACTGTATACGGGTGGAACAAGATGGAGAAATATGGAATTGTTGATCATCGCGTGACTAAACCTGTCCAGTCGTGTTGTATAAGGAGCTACAAACGGGCTCATAGACATCAGTCAGCTAATATACAGCAGGGCTGAGCTTCTGGATTTGAGGGACTGCGGAGGGTTACCATCGACAAATCTGTTGAGAAATACACCTGAGGAGCAACTACAGCAATTCATACTAGCCTCTTGCCATGTTAGGAAGTGGGGCAAGAGGGGTGGCATTAGGCAGCGTGTTTGGAGAGCCACTAATCTACCCCTTTCACCTATGCTACTCTGCAATCCTCGCTCCATGAGTAACAAGCTGGATGAGCTGTGCTCACAGGTTGGAGCCTGCTACGAGTATCGTGAGACTGGCCTGATACTTTTTACGGAAACGTGGCTGCGCAATGATGTACCTGACAGTTTAAATCAAATGGATGGATTCTCCCATATATGCTCTGATAAAGATGAGAATTCCGGTAAAATAAGAGTGGGGGGAGTTTGTGTCTACATTACTGATAGCTGGTGCCGCAATTTTGCAATTAGAGAGAGAATATGTAACCCTGACCTAGAACTGCTGTGTATTACCCTGCGACCATACTATTTGCCAAGAGAATTTACCAACATATTTGTATGTGTTGTGTATATCCCACCAAGTGGGAATGCCACAAGAGCAGCCAGTCAAATTACAGATTGTGTTCACCAGCACTTACAAAACAAGCCGGATGCACCTATATTGATTTTAATCACTGTGGACTGGGGAAGTCTTTGCCAGGGTTTTTTTCAATATGAGAAAAGAGTGGCACGAGGAACAATAATATTCTTGACAAGTGCTATGGTAAAATCAAGGATGTTTACACAACCAGAGCCCCCCCCCAACCAGCTCTGACCACAATGCTATCCATCTGCTCCCTACCTATCGGTCAGTTTTTAAATCCAGTAAATGATCAATAAAGGCTGTAAATGTGTGGTCCAATATAGTATAGAGGAGCTCAAATGATGCTTCCTCTGTATGGATTGGGACATTTTCTTCCACAATGCAAATATTGATACAATATGATCACAGAATCATTTAGAGTGTATATTTCCTTTGGTGTGGATTCAATTATAACTCGGAAGGTTAAGCGATATCCAAATAATAAATCTTACATCACAGGGGGAATTTATCAGTAGGAAGAAAATGGCCTACAGATTAGGAGATACTGTGGGATTAAAGGCAGCACAAATGGACCTCGATTAGTAGCTGAGGGTGAACAGGCAGAACGAGACTTGTACAGATCTGACACAAAGAATCTGTGGGATTCAATATGAGAAATTGCCTATAATGAAACTGCAAGGGCAAATTAACTGAACAATTTTTATATGCAATTTGAAACTGATACTTTTAAGGAATGTTGTGAAGTCTTACATGAAGTAATTTGTAATGTTTATAATAATAATACAACTTTATTTTCCATAGCACCTTTAAAAGTTGCATCTCAAAGCACTTTACATGAGAAAAATGAAAATATATTAATGCAAGAAAACATGCACTTAGAAACATTTTTAAATAATACAACAATAATCACATAATCACAGAAAAGAAACCCTAAAAATGTGAGTTTTAAGAGAAGACTTAAAAATACTAAAAGATTCAGCATGTCTAACCTCAGAGGGAAGAGTGTTCCACAGTTTTGGAGCAAAAAAAGAGAACGCCCTGTCACCCATAGAATGTATACGAGTTGGAGGAACAGTTAAAAAAACAGATACGGAGGAGCGGAGATCCCGCATTGGAGTGTAGAGTGTTAAAATTTCAGACATGTATTGAGGGGCCAAACCATGCAAAGCCTTGTAGTTAAGCATGAGAATTTTAAAGTCTACATGAAACTTGACAGGGAGCCAGTGCAAGGACTCCAAGACAGGAGTGACGTGATCACCTGTCCTGGTCCTATATAAGATACCAGCAGCAGAGTTTTGCACATACTGCAACTTGTTTAAGGTACAGTACATTTAGAGACCTCAACAAGTTAAGCATTGCAATAATCAATATGAGAAAATACAAAAGTATTGATCAGTTTTTCAGCCACCGAGAAAGATAACATGGGGTGCAGTGCAATGTTTCTGAGATGGAAGAATGATGTTTTAACAGTATTATTGACTTGAGGATCAAATGTTAAATTTGCATCAAATATCACCCCCAAATCTTTCAATTTTGTTTGAAGCTCCAGAGCAAGTTTCAGTTAAGCACACAAGGTCAAGTTTTTCTTCAGTGATAATATCTGATAAAATCACAGCCTTGTTGTTCACAGAGTGTGTATTAAAAAGTGACTATTTAAACAGACCCAAGGGCACAGAGGATAACAGGAAAACTCTACATGTTTAAGCGCTGACAGGTTGTTAAAATCAACACCAGTGTACAGCAGTCTATGAGCTTTACGCTGAAATATAGGAACAAGGATGGCATCAGATGATGAATGTATAGAACTGTTCCTTGAAGAGCGATGTATATAGTGCTTAAATCGCTGTATTCCAACATTTCGGCAAAGTTCATAAGAGTCATTCGCCAAATAAAAGTTCCTATTTAAAGTTCAGCAATTTGCCAGCAGTGTACCTGTAAGAAATAGAAATGTTATTTCTATCTCAGCTCTGTCCAAGAAAGAAATGCTGTGTGTGCATTATCAAACATCTGTTTCATATCAGCATGGAGTTGAGCTGAGCCCCCTCCTCAGTCTGTCTGTATGTGTGTATATTGTATTAGTGTGTATGGCAAACAGTCCGACGGGCTCTCCAGGACAGACGGAGTATACCATATAGGTCTGATCGGCTCACAAGGAACTTTTGCCATATGGAATTGTTATGTGATATTGATATGAGGTAATGTTTGCTCTGATTGGTTAGTGATGAGAACTCCCCTTTTACTATTGTAGTATATCTTTGCATGCCACATATTGGAAAAGCTGAGCTGAGCTGCAAATTTGTTCGCTCCCCAACGTTGGACTCAATGCTTTGTATTGATTCATTCACGACTCAATAAAAGACAGAGAGAAAAAGGCACTGCTGTGGTTTAGAAGAACTTTTATTTCTAACAATTGGGGGCTTCGTCACCGAGATTCTCCAAACGGTAAGAATCTAATTTTCCTTTCAATGAGGGGTTGATTCTTACTGTTTGCTGAGAAATAATTTTGAAGTATATGATTATAATGTTATGATTATAATGAGTGCCGTATTGCGTTATTGAAAGACCGTATAGGTCATCAGAGATTGGTGACGCCTCATGTTTTAATTAATGCGGGAAGGGCAATAAAGGACATTATCAAGTTTATTTATCGTTGGGGGGTGTATGGTCTCCTCGTATTTTTGATAAATGCGGGAGGATTATCCTCGTGTTTCTAATGAGGTGCGGGAAGAACATAAAAAGAGACATGAATTCCCTCTTTTTTGTTGTGAGTAACCTCGTAAGTTTTTGATAAACTACGGGACGAACGTAAAGAAAACGTGATCAATTTTCTTCGTTGTGTGATATCCTTACTTTTGTAAGAAGGATTGTTGCGAGATATTTCATAAGAAATCTCCGTCGTTTTTTGGGGGGTTTGTGAGTGAATCAATGCACAGTTTATTTTGATTTTTTGATTTTTTTTCCCTCTTTCTCTATTCTTCTTCTTTCTTTGCTTCCTTGACTAAAATGCTTTACTAACAATTGACACTGCAGAATTTTTCTTCTTTGTTTTCTATTTGATTATTTGAATTTTGTTTATTTTGTTTAGAGGTGAACATTTTTGTGTGGTTTCAAAAATGGGAAATAAAATAAATTCACCTTTATTTAATTAATCTCCGAAAGATTTTATGGACAGAAATAATCAAGCCTTTTTTACGGAACCATATCTATCAAATTTAGCTGGCTGGTCAGTTGACAAAACACAATTAGATACGTTTCCACGTGAAGGTTCCTTTAAAGATAGAGATATGTCTGCAGCAAAAGACATGATTTATGGAAATTGGGGTGATCCAGAATGGGACTTCGATTATATGAAACAATCCTATAAAACTTGGGAAATGATGAAAAAGTACTGGGATCGCAGACCTGACATAGATAAAGCTGCTGGAATAAACAAAGATTGCAAATTCTCTCCCCCACGGGCTGATCTCAGTGAACAGCCTGAGGAGAGAGAAGAAAAAGGTTTCTCTCACACTGCTCTCCCCCCGAGTTATGAATATCTTCAGGCTCCTTTAGTGTGTGAGCCCGTAAAAAATAAACTGTATCCTGATTTGAAAGCTGCGACTGCATTTCCGTTCGTGGAAACTGCAGAAGGATTTAAGGTTCACCCGTTGCCTCTTGTTGATGTTATAGCTATCACCACGAATAATTTTTTAACGATGTCGATTGATGACCTTGGCAAGCGTTTACGTGAGCTTTCTTCTGCTGGAGCCTTTGCTTCCTCCAAAGGAAAAACTCTGATAATATTACAGGTTGATGCTGCGGCTCAGACACGTCCGTTTCGTAACAAAACAAAGCCTGTTAGATGTTATTGTTGTGGTCGTTCAGGACATGTTGCAAAGTTTTGCAGACAAAGAACTGAGCAGCAGCCTAATAGAAACCAGATGCGTAAGCGCTTTAATGGCTATGAGCACGAAAACCCTCCTTCGTTTTCTCCTAACCAGAGACAGAGTGTAACACATTCAGAGAGATATCCAACTGAATGGAATTGCACCTGACGGTGCGAGAGCAAAGAGTCTGAATTTTCATTACTTTCGATGCAATGTCCAAATAAATCAAATGTTTTGCCATTCCTTGAATTAAATGTGGACCATAAACCATACATGTTTTTAATCGATAGCGGCGCTTCGGTGTCCTCGTTATCTTCTGATGTGTACTCAGGCTCCATCACGGGAAAGAAAATTAGTTCTGTAGGGATTAATAATGTTCCTGTGAAATGCGAATTGACGCCCGCCTTACCAATTACTTCTAAGGATGTACCGACATTGTTTAAATTGCATGCTTTTGCAATCATACCGAATTCTCCATTCTGCCTGTTAGGTAGAGGCTTGATGCATAAACTTGGTATGAAATTGAATTTTGATTCTAACTCTTTGACACTTCTGTTTCCTTCAGTTTTTTTCCATTACAACCGACACAGGAAGTGCTCTTGTTGAAGATTCGTCTGCAACTGTGCTGCTACCAGACATTTCGGGAGTCAATTCAATTCAATTTGTCATTTCAAAGTTAATTCTATTCCTTCAGAACATAAATTTTATTCTGTTATTGATTTAAGCTCCGCATTTTTCAGTATTCCTGTGGATCATGACACTCAGCCACTGTTTGCATTTTGTTTTCAGAATTGTCAATACAGTTGGACGCATCTCCCTCAAGGGTTCAGAGATTCTCCGGCTGTTTTCTCCGCTGTAGTGCACGATACACTGAAAGATGTCAAACTCCCTCCAGACACTTGCCTGCTCCAATATGCTGATGACATTCTGGTCACTGGTGCCTCTGAGGACATGTGTGCTGCTGCCTCAAAGATTGTTTGCAATGTTCTGGCTAAGGCTGGTTTCAAGGCATCTAAAGGCAAACTTCAATGGGTGCAGAGAAAAGTCAATTACCTTGGACATGAACTGTCACAAGGCCAAGTTCGTCTGTCTGCGGACAGGATCAAAGCCATCGCAACATTTAAGCATCCATCCACACGGAAGCAAATGCAAAGCTTCCTGGGACTGGTCAATTACTGCCACCTGTGGGTGCCTAATTGCTCCATGTATGACAAAATCCTGCGAGATGCTACGCTGGGTGACAAAGAACATATTACATGGACAAGTGAGATGAATCAAGCATTCAAACATTTGCAATCATCACTCTTAAGGCCGCCAAGGGGCCTACCCTGTTACACACAAGACTTTCATCTATACGTGTACGAAAGTGGTGGCACAGCCGCAGCAATCCTGGCCCAAGAGCATGGGGGCACTTTCCGTCCAATAGCTTATTTATCCAAGACCCTTGATTCAGTGGCTATGTTTGCGTGCAGTGGCTGCCACAGCAATCATGATACAGGATGCTGAAAAAGTTGTTTTGTCACATCCTCTCATTGTACATGTTTCTCATCAGGTAGGAGCCATTATGCATAATATTTCGACTCAACACATGACTGCCCAACGCCGTTCCGGCTATGAGGCTATATTGTTAGCTACTGCTAATGTAACGTTGAAAGTAACTTCTGTTATTCATGGCCCTACTGTACATTTGCATAGGTTGCTGACACAAGGTGAATTTGAGAGCGACGATCACGACTGCCTGAACAGGATCCAAATTTCGACTGCTTGCAGGCCAGACGTTTCCACGTCTGTCCTGGAGGAGGGAATCCATTGGTATATTGATGGATCCTGCTTTAAGCCAAACGACAGTACATATTTGTGTGGTTATGCTATTGTTGAATTGCCTGATAAAGTAATTGAAGCGTATTCACTGCCACATAAATCAGCACAAGTCGCAGAACTGATTGCTTTAACAAGAGCTTGTCAATTGGCAAAAGGTCAGTGTATCAACATATATACTGACTCCAAATATGCGTATGGCGTAGTCCATGATTTTGCTAAATTGTGGGAGCAAAGAAATTTCAAAACCTCCGAAGGAAAACCAATTTCGCATCATAACATTGTGACCGAGCTGATAAGTGCAGCACAGCAACCATTGAAACTTGCTGTAATTAAAGTAGCTGGTCATAAAACAGGTGAATCTGACAAGGCCAAAGGAAACAGATTTGCGAATGAAGTAGCAAAATGGGCAGCAAAAGAAGCAATACGTAGTCCGCATGTAAATGAACAAAACAATGAAGTGCCGATGATGAATTCATCGTTGATTAATGATTTGGATGTTAAAATCTTACAACGAATCCTACTCAAGATGATTTGACTCATTGGGCAGCCAATGAAGTAAAACCAGATCAAGTTGGTATCTTAAGAGATAAACAAGGTAGAATCGTGCTACAAGCATCTACTGTTGTAATGCTGTGTAGGCATTATCATGGTGTATCACATGTGTCAAAAGAGAAAGTGATACAAAATTTGAATCAATCATACTGCATTGCAAACGTTCGAAGAAATACTTTGTTGATATCGGATGCTTGCCTGGTGTGTGCGCAAACAAACAGGCACAAGGCAATCAGCCATGATGCTTTACCGCATCCTGAACTTCCTTTCCAATATTTACAGATCGATTTTACACACATGCCTCCATGTGGAAATCACAAGTATTTGCTCATGATTATTGATCGATTTACTAAGTGGCCTGAGGCTTTTCCATGTGGAAAAGAAGACGCAAAGACGGTAGTGAAGGTTCTTGCCAAAGAAATTATACCACGTTTCGGTATTCCAACTGTTATAGCAAGTGACAATGGAACTCCATTTGCTTCTAAAGTAACACAATTATTAGCTAAAGAACTTAGTATTAATTGGCATTTTCATATCCCGTATCATCCTCAGTCTTCATCAAACGTGGAACGTTTGAACAAAACGATAAAAGAACGTCTTAATAAAGCGTGTCTAGATACGGGAAGAAATTGGGTTGATTTATTGCTTGCCGTACTGACTGAAATGAGAATGTCTCCGTCAGCCACTACAAAAATGTCTCCCTTTGAAATTCTCATAGGTAGACCTTTCCCGACCCCTTGGGTCAGAGGTCACGCTGGCAATCTTTCCACAGGTGACACGGAGGTGATCATCGCGGATTATGTGGATTCCCTAGTTAGAACGTTAAATGGTATAAATGGTGATGTCTTTCTCTCTCTCCCTCTTCCATCAGAAGGGCCCACTCATCCTTTCGTTCCAGGACAATCGGTGTTGATTAGGTGTCTGAAACCTACGAAACTTGGAGAACCGAATTATCTGGGGCCGGCCACTGTGATCGCTGTGACAAGGACAGGTGTTCTGACTGATCTTCAACCACAGTGGATCCACGCAAGCCGCGTGAAGCTTGCTCCAGAGGAGGGCCTTACTGATTCAAGGTGAACGGTGAAAGCACTGGAGGAGCTGAACACGCAGCGCCAGTGCCCAACCGGAATCTTTGAATTAGGAGGACCTGAGGAGGGAACCGGAACAGTCAACATGAAAACATTCCTACAGACACTCTGCATATGGCAGGTGTTCATGCTTGCCTATGCCCGTTCAGTATTAACACAACAGCAAGGAGTCACAAGTGTAATTCCAATTTCTAGAAATAATGTATGATGGTTTATGTTTTATGGTAATATTACAGGAAGATGTCTTTGTTATGAAGGTATGGGTAAATACCCGGAAACGAAGGTACATAGAATGTGATGCCTCAAGTGACCCTGAAGTATATCTAGACAGTGCTGGACAGCCAAGAGGTATTAAATGTTTGGATTAATTCTTGGCTAAAGATAGAGGAGGAATATGTAAAATATTTGGTGACAAATGCAATACATACATCCTGGGTCACATTGATGATGATGGTGAATTCATGAAGGTATGAAAGGAAATGGATAAGTTGAATAAGGAATTAGCTGATAACATCAGGGAATATGGGGAAATTTTTCAATGTGTGTGGGTGGTTCGCACCCTGGATGTCTTCCATTATATCAATTGCTGTATGCATTCTACTTATGTTATTATTTGGCCCATGTTTGCTACAATTACTAATGCAAAAGAGTGATTGTTATGTTTGTACATATATACCAGAAAATGATGAAGATGGTCATATCATAGCTGAGGGTATAAATAATATGACCAAAATTGCTGATGAATTACAGAGAAGACAAGTGGAAGATGGAGATGGGTTTTGGAAATTGGATTACAAGCTGGAAACAATTACTTGTATCTTCTTTAATACCAATTGGAGGTATACTGTTAATCCCTTAATTTATTGTTTGCTGTATTATTTCATTCATTAGGATGTTGATTTATCGTTCTATGAATACTTTTGTATTCTCTCAATACTCCTTAGCAAACAGAACTATCAAGTACTAATGACTTTGAAGGAAATGTTTGATTGAAATATGTTTCATATAATATTCTGTAATAATGTACATGCTGAGAATAATGTAATGTGATAATTATGTTATGGGATAACTGTCATTATCAAAGGGGGCACTGTAAGAAATAGAAATGTTATTTCTATCTCAGCTCTGTCCAAGAAAGAAATGCTGTGTGTGCATTATCAAACATCTGTTTCATATCAGCATGGAGTTGAGCTGAGCCCCCTCCTCAGTCTGTCTGTGTGTGTGTATATTGTATTAGTGTGTATGGCAAACGGTCCGACGGGCTCTCCAGGACAGACGGAGTATACCATATAGGTCTGATCGGCTCACAAGGAACTTTGCCATATGGAATTGTTATGTGATATTGATATGAGGTAATGTTTGCTCTGATTGGTTAGTGATGAGAACTCCCCTTTTACTATTGTAGTATATCTTTGCATGCCACATATTGGAAAAGCTGAGCTGAGCTGCATATTTGTTCGCTCCCCAACGTTGGACTCAATGCTTTGTATTGATTCATTCACGACTCAATAAAAGACGGAGAGAAAAAGGCACTGCTGTGGTTTAGAAGAACTTTTATTTCTAACAGTACCTTAAAGCCATGGAGAGGTAATCCACACCAACAGCAACCAAGGGTAGTGTAAGTCCTGGGCAGGGTGACAGGAGGGTTGATTCCCGCAGATAAAACTCAAAGATAAAAACAGCAGTCCAAAAGATAAAATGTGAATTCACATTGCAAAAGGGTAAGTAACAAGAGGGGACTTCTAAAGCTCTAAAATCCCACAACCTCTTAAAATAAATCGATAAATATTTATAAACAATGAAAAACGTGAGAGAGGTGCAGCAGCCAAACCTGCCAGCATTCCCTTTCAACCGTAATGTTTGTGATGATAGGATGTTAATAGATCCATGTGTTGTGACTAAGGTTTTAAAAAAATATACACACTAGTAAAGCAATGAGGCCAGATGGCATGTCAGCTTTTCTTATAATTTTAACTGACAAGGGGATGAATGAGTATTTATATCGATTATACCTAAAAAGGGACCCTATATCTCCTGCCAGAGTTCATCATCAGATCCTCAGAATACAACACAAGAGAAGGTTCAGATAAAATCTTATTGGCCTGCCGAATCATGGACTGCTCAAAAATATGAATACATTATGAGTGAAAGTGTGATGCAGATACCATTTCATGACCTTTGCGTCAGTTACACTTGATTTATGTTATGTTCCTTGTCCTACCTTCACACACATTCCAGAGCACATCAGTCGCTTATATCCCATACTATGGAATAAAGACAAACCTGTTGTTATGCAGCCGTTCTTAGTAATTAAACAGCTTCTTGGGGCTAGCATTCCATCTGCTAGCATTCCATCTACGGTTCATGGCTTAGGACAAAACAACAGTATCCATCAGTGAGACAGATTCCTCCAGCATCTGATAAAATGTCTGTGAGAAAATGTCACACGTCCTGTGTGTCACATTCATGTAATCTTCTAAATGACGGATTCAGGCATATTCATGAATTATTCTCTTTGGATTGAATTAGTGAAACACAAATTAGTGAAACTTAGATATTCTCTTTATAATGTGAACTTTGTAGCATAAAATGAATCATACAGAGAAACCTGTTTGAAAGCTAGCATTATTTATTTTATTCTGTTTTTAGCCTCTAAAAGACACACTTCACCTTTAATTTAAAAATATACTAATGTTAATTTTATTTCATGTTTGTTCTTTATGCATTATCAGTTCTGTTTAAGGAGAAAATTCCAAACAAAAATTTTAATTTTATAAAAAGACCCAGAAGAGAACAGTAGGTATACGCTCCTGGCTTTAACGAGATTGCTGCGTGTATTTTTCCTTTCCTTTTATGATTTTAACTAGTAGAACATGTAAATAAAGTAATTCCTAAGAATAGCAAACAGTTTGCCTGCAAATCGATGTCCTCTTATCAGCACAGCAGGTCTATGATTACAAATTTTAATTAATACCAAGCTCTTGAAAGTTAGCTTTGTATATCAAATTGTTAATTACAAAGTTTTATCTACTTTGGCAACAAAATATCAATGCTGCCCTTCTCCATTTCAAACAAACAAGTAGTAGCCAATGCTGTAGCATTTGAACAATCAGAAATTAGCTTCAATTATGAATGAAAGTAATGTTGTTCAAAGTGCAATGACTTCCAACCATGTCTATCGTTGCAAAAGTCAGGAGGGAATGCAATAGATGCCTTATGTTGACCACGCCCACTGGGTCTTAAAACGTTTAAAAATAAATTTAAACTGTCCTTGTATGAGTACTATGTGATTAACAGTGTGCTGGCTCGAAATCACTGAAATTTTCAAATTGGCACAACAGATGAAACTACATACAGTATGTTAAAATATTTTAATGTAAAAACTCAATGAGTTTTCTTACCAGATGCACTTTTCTTTGGTGCTTCTCATTTCTTAAATTTAGTTTTTCTAAGCACCCGACACACACATAGGCAGAGTCCGAAGCCAAAGGTAGCTGTCTTTTTGCCTCGCTGCCCTATCAGATGGACCTTACTCAACAGACAACGTTTGCGTACAAAGGTACCTCCAGAAACTGTTTTTGGACAGGTTACTGAGGCAGCATAAGGTCACAATGTTGCTAGGTTACCAGCAACTGATTGACACAATCTGGTGTCAACTAAAGGTAACGCGTCTGCGTCATTCAGTCCAACGAAACCACAATGGTCTAATAATCTAGAACAGAAGTGTATATTTACAGTTTTGTATATTTACAGTTCCCTATCTGTCGCTCACTTGATGTGTCAATGTAGTGACACAAGGGGTCGCACTTGGGAGCCCCAAACACCTTTGATATTTGAGAAAAAGCAGATGAAAATTGGCGAGTGGAATTTGCATGCCATTTCCCCGGACATACAGGTATAAAAGGAGCCAGCTTGCAACCAGTCATTCAGATTTGTTCTTCGGAGCCGAGTGGTGTCTGTGTACTCCACTGCATTTCCATTCACCTCAAAGCATTGTAAGCTGTTGGATAAACGGCACATTGTAGAGGATTCTCCTCCTCGCACGGATAAGTGCAGAGAATGCCCCTGGGCGCTTCAACAGCCACACAATGAGAGTATTCCTCTAAAAGATTGAGCACTGATGGAAAGTGTCTTTCTAAAGATGTCTATCCATCTGTGAGTAGTTCCTGGATGCGGTCGATATCTCTCCACCTCTGATGGCCATGATCGCTGCCTCACGTGTATGGGCCGTAGCCACGCGGAAACAGCATTCATGGACGGTTCATGCTCTCACTGGAAGAGCATGACCATGGCAATGTTGTGGTCGTGGCTTTCCTTCTTCAGAGGGAACTCCACCCCAGCCGCTCCCTGCCCAGGTCCTTCTACTTACGGGTATCGGGCCACTTGGTGCAAAATGTCACCACCTGGAAGAATTTCCTGAGACTACCGTCCAAGGCCTGTAAGTCTATGTCATCCTTGATGGCTATAGCTTACAGTGCCACTGGACAGGCCACCTCTGACCTGCATGCCATGGCCCTCCTGCAAGTCTATCAGGCCAAGGTGTTGAGAGAGCTACACAAGGGTAGTACTGACCGAGAGTGATGCAGGAGCTGCGCTCGGCTACAGACCTCGCCCTACGGGCAACGAAGGTCATGGTGTGGGCTCTCGGTATAGTATATTTTTCAATATTCTAGTATGTTTTTATATATCAAAATACTTATATGAGTTTCTAGGCCTTTGTGTGACCCAGGAGAGAGCATATGAGGTTACTAAAAGTGTTGATGCTGCAGAGAACACAAAGAATGGTATATAACCTTGAAAAACAGGTGTACTTCTTTAATCAGTTATTATATGAATGGTGTCTTGTATTTTTGCAGCTGGTGTTTTGCTGTTTTTGTTAATTAGTAGTATTCTGACATATATCCTTGATGTATTTCCTTTATGCTGACACGTATCTCTAAAATATATGGTGTGTCTCATTAAAATACAGGATGCAGTTCTTACAAAAATACTTTTAATAAGTTAGATATCTCTTATATGATATGTTTCTGGCATGGTGTTTTATCCTGATGAGTTAAATATCTTTGGAGCTTGTATTTTCTTTCATTAATCAAATGATACTGTGTATGAACAAACAAGGCCGCCTCATTATGAGGGTACACTGAAATGTAGGGCAAAGGTAAAAGGTATGTGATGGGGACATGGCTGTTTGTCTCATACACAGGTGTTTCTAAAATTGATGCACTTTTACCATGAACTATGACTTATGTCAAAAATAAGTGGAGTTACCAGTTGATGTATGTTTTTAAAAAATAATTAGATGGGGGATTTTCCACCAATATTTAATTAGTGAGGAAAATAGAACATATTGGTGGTGAAGGAAAGAGACAAGAGTAATTATTCTATTGTTCAGAGATAATGGGCAAGAAGATAACAAAAAGGTATATAACTGAGGACTCAGGAGGATAGAGACAGAACAATCAGCTGACTGGTCTCATGTTTGTTGGTGATCAATAAACTACAACTTTGGCATCTGGAACTCAAGACTCTGAAAGTTTTCTTCAACTTAGAGAAACTCATCGCAATATTCCACGACATCGGGCAGAGAATGTCCACCATGGTGGTCCAGGAGCACCACCTGTGGCTTAACCTGGTCGATATGAAGGAAGCCGACAAGGCGGTCAAGAAGCAGATGGAGGCAATGCACCCAGTGCTGTACTGTCTGAAGGCTCCTGGGGCATATGGCATCCTCAGTGGCAGTTACACCGATCGGGTTGATGCATATGAGACCACTTCAGCACTGGCTTCTGACTCCAGTCCTGAGATGGGCATGGCACCACGGCACGCATCGCATGGCTATCACGGCGATCTGTTTCTGTGCATTCAGCCCTTAGATGGACCTTGCATTTCTGCAGGCAGGGGTCTCTTTAGAGCAAGTGTCCAGGCACCTCCAAGTTAGGCTGGGGCACCGTTTGCAACGGGCAAGCAGCCTCATGTTGCGTTGACATATCAACAGCCTCAAGGTGGTGGCGGTATTGCTGACCCTGCGCAGGCTTTGGCTGTTGATACAGGGCAAGCATGTGTTGGTCCGGACGGACAACAATGCGACAGTAGCATACATAAACCAAGCCAATGTGGTTTACGTTCACATCACATGTCGCAACTCGCCCACCATCTCCTCTTTTGGAGTCAGCAGCGTCTGAAGTCATTGCGGGCCACTCACATCCCGGGCGATCTCAACCACGCAGCGGACACGCTGTCATGGCAAGTGACGCTCAGGGAAGAGTGGAGACTTCATCCCCAGGTGGTTCAGCTGATTTGGATCTGGCCCACCCAGACTTGGTTCCCAGAGCTCACGATCCTCGTGACAGCCTCTCCCTGGCGAGTTCCTCTGAGGAAGGACCTTAGTTTTCAGGGACGGGGCACGATTTGGCACCTGTGCCCAGACCTCTGGAATCTCCACGTCTGGCCGCTGGACGGTGGTAGACACTATCACTCATGCCAGGGCTCCCTCTACGAGGAAGATATATGCCTTGATGTGGCATCTGTTCGCCAATTGGTGTTATTCCTGAGGTAAAGACCCCCAGAGATGTGCAGTCGGGTTGGTGCATTTCTTCCTGCAGGAGAGGTTGGAGGGGCGGCTGTCCCCCTCCACCCTGAAGGTGTATGAGGCTGCTATAGTGGCACACCACGATTGTTCCTTAGGCTGAATCCTCCTAGACTGCACCTCATGCCCTTGTGGGATCTCTCCATGGTCCTGCTGGGCCTACAGAGAGCCCCATTAGTGTCAGTTTCACTAAAGGCCCTCTCCCTAAGACAGCCCTCCATACTGCGCTCACTTACATCAAGAGGGTTGGGGACCTGCAGCCATTCTCTGTTGGCGATACGTGGCTGGAGTTAGGTCTGGCATACTCTTATGTGGTCTTGAGACCCCAACCGGACTATATGCCCATGGTTCCCACTACTCTCTTTAGGGACCAAGTGGTGAGCCTGCAAGTGCTGCCCTGGGAGAAGGCAGAACCATCCTTGTCTTTGCTGTGTCTGGTACGTGCTTTGCATATCTACTCGGACCACATGTAGCGCTTTAGACACTCCGAGCAGCTCTTGTCTGTTTTGGGGGACAGCAGAAGGGGAAGGCTCCAAACAGAGGATGGCCCACTGGATTGTGGACCTCTGGGTGTACGAGCACACTTCACTAGAAGTGTAGCATCCTCTTGGTCCTTGGTAAATGGCGCCTCTCTAGCAGACATCTGTAGAGCAGAGGGCTGGGCAACACCCAATACCTTTGCAACCTTTCTGGGTTGAGCCAGTTTTGTCCCATGTGTTGGCAGGTACGAACAAGTAAGTGGCGGACAGCTGGCCGGGTGTACCACTTGCACAAAGCTCCTTTCCCCTTCCCGATGGGAAGCCGTGTGCTTTTTCCCCCATGTGGGTGAACCCTGGATATCTTTCCTCCTCAGTCCTGTGGCAGGCGAGTTTGGCAGAAAAATTCGATGCCAGACCCAGTACTTGCACTGGTATGCCCTGTACTGGTGTAGGTGCTCCACATGTGAGGTTGCCTGTCGTAACCCCATGTGATGTATTTTCTACGGTACGGTTTCCCCGATGGCAATCCCATGTCTGCCCTTGAGCCTCCTCTGCCCTCAGCCACCATGTTTGTAGAGCTCCTCCCCTCCGGGTAGGACCTACCTCGGGGCTTCTTTCCACATGTGTACTACCGTACTCCCAAGTGGGACCTCTAGTGTCAATACATCAACACAACTTCTTGTTCAGGGAATGGAACGTCTCGTTCAGGGAACGGAGGTTACAAAAGTAACCAAGACGTACTATTTTCTTGCTAGAAATGGAATCAAAAATTGGGAAAAGTGAATAAAAACTTTTATAAACAAATTGGCTATCAACCACCCTTTTGGCTGTCTTTTTTTCATCTCAACCGTTGTGGAACAGTGCACATAGAATTGTGGGATTTCATAGGCATAGGATATATCTATGCTGCCTTCAAAAATCAATCAGATGAAGGTATCTCAGTAGAAAGGATGTGACAAGAACATTGGATTCGGACGTGCCTTTGGTCCCTTTCTACCTCTATATACAGTCTCCGGAGGCAGCATTTTCCTGGTTTTGGATGCAGCCATAAATTATCCTTCCCCTTCACATCTGGCACAACAGTTTTAATACACATTTCACCTTTGCAGTTTAAATAAACTGTAGTTTTCACATACAGTACTTTAAAGAGGCCATGAAATGGAAAAACAAAGTTTCCTTGATATTTGGACATATAAGAGGTAACTACTAAATTCAAAACCCAGTCTAAAAAGAGCATTTATAGTTCCCACCTGTTTGAAACATCTCATTTTGAAAACTTTGTGTTTGTGATGTCACTAGTCATTGCACAGTTGTATTTACATGCCCCACAACATGTGTCCTTGCACCCTTGGCCCCAACCACTGGCGCTCAGTTCTTATTGTAAACAGAGGGAGAGAGACTATTTCTGAACACCAAATGGGTCCCAAAGTTTTTTGGGACCCATTTGCATAGGCTATAACATGCATTGCACATACATCTTTTAAAAGACACTTTACTGTACAGCTTTTAAAAGACGCAGTGTCAAGTTACAATTCAGAAACAGAGATTGCTTGAGTGAACTTTTTAATATGTTCAGATGCGATGTGCATATGTTTTAGAATGTTGTGGAAAGCTTGTTCATTTTCTTATGATTGATTTTTTAAATATGGCCAAATTTGAGGTGCTGCACGGTGTTAGCCAATCAGAAGAGGGTGGAAAATTATAATTTATAATTAAATTACAACAGTTTTGGTGCAAAAAAACTTTACTGACATTATCAGTGGACCTCAGGGAAGATAATACAATTATATAAAAAAACAGCATTTCATGACCCCTTTAAAAGTGCATCTAGAATTAGGTTTTCTTAAAAAACTATCAATAAATTAAGTTTCAACAACATAACAGCAAGTGTTCCAAGGTACAAGGTACATACTTTATTCAAGGACCATGTGAGATTATAAACTAATAAATGTATTTCTTATTGATTTATTCTTAGATGTGGTGAGAGAATCTGAAGGCAGTTTGACCAAATACAAGATTAGATTTGTCTCTGTTTTAACTCATGAACAGGATCAAGAACGACAGTGCCAGCGCCAGTGCCAGGCCTAACCCTAACCCAGTATGTCAGGGGTACTTGGCTAAGGGAATTTGCACAGGGAGATAAAGTACTCGTATTACTCCCAACATCGGGCTTCAAATTACTCGGCAAGTGGCAAGGACCCTTTGAGGTCACACAACGAGTCCGGGAACTCGATTATGAGGTAAAGCGAACCGATAGAGGGGGCGCACATCAAATATATCACCTCAACCTCCTGAAATTATGGAGGGAGGTGGTTCCTGTGATGTTGGCTACGGTAGTTCCGGAGAGGGCGGAGCTCTCTGGAGGCCAGAGGTAAACACAAAACCTATTCATAACACACCGTATCAGCTCACAGGGGTTGCCAAGTTGCAACAAGAATTTGCGGACGTGTTCTCCCCTCTACCGGTTCGTACGAACCTCATCCAGCACCACATTGAGACCTAACAGTACGTAGCCATCCCTATCACTTGCCCGAACACAAAAAGAAAATAGTTTGGGAAGAATTAGATGCAATGCTCGATATGGGGGTAATAGAGGAATCCCACAGCGTTTGGTCCAGCCCGGTTGTTCTAGTGCCTTAGAGCGACAGGTCTTTACGGTTCTGTGTGGATTACAGAAAAGTCAACGTGGTGTCTAAATTTGATGCGTACCCGATGCCCTGCGATGATGAGTTGCTCGATCGGTTGGGTACTGCTCGATTTTATTCGACATTGGATTTGACAAAGGGTTATTGGCAGATCCCCTTGACACCAATTTCCCGTGAGAAAACAGCCTTCTCCCCGCCGTTCAGTTTGCACCAATTTGTGATGCTTCCGTTCGGTTTGTTTGGGGCCCTGGCTACATTTCAGCATCTCATGGACCGACTCCTCAGACCGCATGCAGCATACACTGCTGCTTATTTAGATGATATAATCATTTATAGTAATGATTGGCAGCAGCACATGCAACATCTGAGGGCGGTCCTGAGATCACTGCGGCGAGCGGGGCTCATAGCACACCCCAAGAAGTGCGTGATTGGGCGTGTGGAGATACGGTATCTGGGGTTCTACTTGGGCCACGGCCAGGTGTGTCCCCAAATTGACAAGACTGCTGCAATTGCGACCTGCCCGAGACCCAAGACCAAAAAGGGGGTGAGGCAGTTCCTGGGGCTGGCTGGCTATTACAGGAGATTTGTGCCTAATTATTTGGACTTCACCAGCCCGCTGACTGACGTCATTAAAAAGGGGGCTCTCCCTTTCCTTTTACAGATGGACGCTTCAGACAGAGGGCTGGGGGCCATACTCTCACAGGTGGTGGAGGGGGAGGAGCGCCCAGTGCTGTACATCAGCCGTAAGCTCTCCTTGAGGGAGACCAAGTACAGCACTGTGGAAAAGGTGTGTCTGGCCATCAAGTGGGAGGTCCTCACTCTCTGATACTACCTGCTGGGATGGGCCTTCAACCTCTGCTCGGATCACGCCCCACTCCAATCGCTCCACCGCGTGAAGGATAATAATGCCAGGATCATCCGGTGGTATCTGGCCCTCCAGCCTTTTAAGTTCAAGGTAGTACACAGACCGGGGGTACAGATGGCTGCCACTGACTTCCTCGCCAGAAATGGGAAGGGAGTGGTAGGCAGGCCAGATGGACCCTGGCCTGAGTCGGGTGGTGGGGGTATGTGGCAGAGGGGGGACCCACTCCACCAGCAGTCGAGAGAGTGTGTCTGGGGCCTGAACAATTATTGTGATGCTATAAAAGTGTTATTGTGAGACTGTAAAAGGATTATTGTGATGCTGAAGAATCATTATTGTGATGCAGTGAACACTGAAGTGGGTCCATTAAAAATCTATACCTGAGAGGAGCAACTCACCTTTCATGTCCTCGTTGTAAAACTTTACAGTTACCAACAAAGGCAATGGATTTTATTTATTTATTCATCTTTGGAACTTTGATTTTATGTCTGCAAAATGCAATTGTTCCTAAAATTTATCATAGAAATGTATCAAGTGAGAACTTCCACACAACCCCTTCGCTTTGCATACCGAGAATGATACCAATGCTTTGCCCTTTAAATGTATTCCCATTAAAAAAACTAATTATACATTTGTGGAGAGACTTTAAAACTCACTTTACAGGGTCAAAGAGACCTAGATGCACTTTCAAAGGGCTTTACAGTATACAGTAGCACTCCAGCCACAGGTCTGATTGAGACACAGAACAAAAAGAATTGCTGCTGCCCTCAGCACTGCAGGTGTTGAGCATGAAGAGCGGCAGAGCTAATGGCTGCAATACAGGAACAATGGAGACAGTAAGAGGGCATTAGTCTGACTGTCAAAGAATATTCCACCTGCACTCTCTCCTGCTTATGCTTCACACTGGCAGACACACAGAGACCACTCACACATGTAAGACCTTTGTTGGGACCCTCAGATTTCATAGTAAATTGAAATTAAATTTAACCGATCTCTTTAAAAACGTCATACTCATTTCTACTTTATTTGTATAATTGATTTCAACAGTCCATGAGATTTCAATTGAAGCAAAGTTAACCATTGGCAGGTAAAGGTAATGGAAGGATGATGGCAGATAAATGTATTGTAGATGCTGCTATCCTAGAGGAGCAGAATACAACACAGGCAAACAAACATATATGCACCTAACATTCACAAAACAAATAACGTTGCTGTGATTACAGTGATTAGGAGTGGTGGTGGCGTAGTGGCTAAAGCACATGGCTGTTAATAAGAAGGTCACAGGTTCTAACCCCATTGTGTCCTTGAGCAAAGCACTTAACTCCAGGTTGATCCGGGGGGATTGTCCCTGTAATAATTGCACTGTAAGTCGCTTTGGATAAAAGCGTCTGCCAAATGCATAAATATAACATTTTTGTATTGATTCATCTACTAAACATAGAAAAGCAAAACATATACAAACAGAATCAATATTTAACCCCCACTATTACCCACCATCCCCCAGTGGTCACATTATTATAGACACATAAACAAACAAAAACCAAACAAAAACAAATTATAAGAATCATACACATTATCTACTACACCTCTCTCCACTGTCCCTCCCCAAGAGCTCTCCAAAAAAGCCAGATATTTGCCCCATTTCCCCACAAACAAGTCTAAATTCTCATGTCTTCTTGATGACCCCTTTTCAAAAGCTGCCACCCCACCCATCTCCGAACACCACTCCTGAAATGGGGTCACTCCAGCCAACATCCATCCCCTTAATACTATGTCTGGCAATCATTGTGCTAGTTAGGACCCAGTTTTAATGTGCTTATTGTCTTTATTGATGACCGCCCCATCACCTAAATTACAGCGTCTGGGGCAAAAAAAAATCTGAATGCCCAATACCTCACACATAAAACTGAATCTTCTACCAAAATTCTTGGATCTTAACACACCCACAAAAGACAAGGGTTGTGTCTCCGTCTTCTGATTGACATCGCCATCAGGTGTCTTTAAGGCCAAGCCTATACAATCTAGAGGGGGTCCAATAGAATCTATACAAGATCTTGAATGGCATTAGGTACACCCTAGTATCTCTAGATGCAGACTTGATGTTTTTTAGAATCCTAACCCACACTCCCTCCTCCAATACAAGTTTAAATCTTTCTCTCATACATTCTTGATAGAAGTTAAAGCTCTGTCCCCCACACTATGAATTAGCAGGGAGTAATACACTGATGCCTCATGACCTTTTCAAAAAGCAGTGATCACCACTCCCAGAGTATCTGCCACTTTAGGGGGGTGTAAACTACTCCCAAAAACAGTACAAGGCAGGTGGCGCAGCTGAAAATACTTATAGAACTGAGATCTGGGAATCCCAAAAAGTTTAACCAAATTTTCAAAGGATCTCAACATTCCACTCTCATATAGGTCACAGAGTGTAGTAACCCCCCTCACGATCCACTCTGACCAGCAAAAAGAGGACTAATACATAATTTGGGGTTCAGCCATATGCTCAAGGCAACATTTAAATAAATGTCTGAATTAAACACTCTGGACACTTTTCTCCACACAGAGTGCAAATATGAGACAAGAGGGTATAACTTAACTTCTCAGGTTAGTTTTATAGAAAGGCTTTTCAATGGTGAAATAGGGGCAATAACTTCCTGTCAATACAAAACCAGGGAGGGGCTCTCTCAGGTGGAAGCGGCCAATGAGCCAAATGTCTGAGACCGAATGCATAGTAATTGTTAAGAATATGGGAAGCAGGAGAAGGCAGACGGTTGGTTTGGATCCACATGTGGTTTATTTACAAAAATAACAAGTAAGCAAACACAAAGAAAAGTCCACGATGGGAAAAATTAACTAACACAAAAGAACACACAGCTGGTAGAAAATCCACGAAGGGCTGGAAACATGGGCAAAGGCATGACATGAAACGATACAACGAACGACAAAGGAAAAGGAAAACAACAGGGTTTAAATACACAGACACAATGAAGACTAAACGATACACAGGTGAGAACAATGATGAGTGCAGGCAGTGAGGGAGGCCGGGAATTGTGGGAATTGTAGTCCTTAAGACAAAGTCAAGTGAAACATGGAGCGGACAACAAGGAAAACGTGACATGGAACAGGATAAGTGATATGTGAAACAGAAAACACGGGGCAGACAACACGGGAACGTAACATAATCCACCCTCAAAAGGACCGGATTCCAGATGGTCCTAAGAAACAAAAAATAGCAAAGATAAACAAATGTTCAAGGAGAGAGGGGCTAGAAAAGGGGGAAAACAGACAGACCAAAGGGGGCACAAGGGACACAGAGACAGACTAAGGAGGCAAAAGGGACGGACAGGCAGACCAGGGAGACCGAGAGGGCCGACAGGCAGTCCATGGGGATATGAGACGGGAACCGGGTCAGGTGGCCTGGGGTGCGTCCACCGGGTAGGGACAGGTTTAGGAGGCCAGGGAGGCATCGACCGGGCAGGGACAGGTTTAGGTGGTCTGGGAGGTGGCCACAATCTGGGGACAGGTTTGGGTGGCCCGGGGGCTGGCCACAAGGCAAGGACCGGTTCAGGAGGCCTGGGAGGAGGAGTGGCCACTGGGGGAGCTGGCAGAGCCGCGTGAGGCGGAGCCAAGGAAGACTTCTGAGGCGGAGCAGTCGAACACTTGGGTGGCGGCGCCGAAGGAGGTGCAGGTAGGGCTGCAGGAGACCCTGGGGGCCGAGCAGAGGCAGGCAGAGCCGTGGGGTACACTGTGGGCGGAGCCGTAGAAGGCTTGGGAGGCGGTGCCGTGGAAGGCGTAGGCGGAGCCGAGGGAGGCGATGGCGTAGAAGGCTCAGAATGCGGAGCAGAGGGAGCCACTGGAGGCAGAGCCGAGGGAGGCGATGGCGTAGAAGGCTCAGAAGGCTGAGCCAAGGGAGCCACTGGAGGCGGAGCTGAGGGAGGCTCGGGAGGCAGAGCAGAGGGAGGCTCGGGAGGCTCAGGATGCTCGGGAGGCGGAGCCCTAGGAGACTCGGGAGGCGGAGCAGTAGGAGGCTCGGGGGGGCGGAGCCCTGGAAAGCTCAGGAGGTGGAGCCCTGAGTGGCTCGAGAGACCTGAGAGGCAGAGCCCTGGAAGGCTCGAGAGGCGGAGCCCTGGAAGGCTTGAGAGTCGGAGCCTTGGGTGGCTTGAGAGACTTGTGAGGCGGAGCCCTGGGTGACTCGAGAGACTTGTGAGGCGGAGCCCTGGGAGGCTCGGGAGGCTTGAGAGGAGGAGTCCTGGGAGGCTCGAGAGACTTGAGAGGCGGAGCCCTGGGAGGCTCGAGAGGCGGAGCCCTAGAAGGCTCGGGAGGCTCGAGAGGAGGAGCCCTGGGAGGCTCGAGAGACTTGAGAGGTGGAGCCCTGGGAGGCTCGGGAGGAGGAGCCCTGGAAGACTCGAGAGACTTGAGAGACTTGAGAGGCGGAGCCCTGGAAGGCTCGGGAGGAGGAGCCCTGGAAGACTCGAGAGACTTGAGAGGCGGAGCCCTGGGAGGCTCGGGAGGCGGAGTCCTAGAAGGCTCGAGAGGAGGAGCACTGGGAGGCTCGAGAGACTTGAGAGGCTGAGCCCTGGAAGGCTCGGGAGGCGGAGCCCTGGAAGGCTTGGGAGGCTGGAGAGGCGGAGCCCTGGGAGGCTCAGGAGGCGGAGCCCTAGAAGGCTCGAGAGGCGGAGCCCTGGGAGGCTCGAGGGGCGCTGGCTCTTGGATGGTCATGGCTACTGGCGCTGGCTCTTGGACGGTCATGGCTACTGGCGCTGGCTCTTGGACGGTCATAGCTACTGGCGCTGGCTCAGGGATGGTCGAGGCTACAGGCGCTGGCTCAGGGACGGTCGAGGCTACAGGCGCTGGCTCAGGGACGGTCGAGGCTACAGTGGTCCTCTATATTTTCAAAGGTCTGAGGGTTCAACGTTGATATCAGATCTCTGGTGCGTGATAGCAGTCCTCCAGAAACAGCAATTTGTTTATATAAAATATGTTCAGCACAAAATATTTCCATTACTATAAATTCATAGTACTCCAACTTTAAAAAATAACAACATATATGAATTCTGAAACTTGGGAAATAATGCCCAAAGTGTCTTCTTTCAAATGATACTATAGCTGTGTCCATTCTCAAAACGCTCCAGTAAATACAACCATTTAAGTTCAGGTATGTCATTTTCATGGTTTGTACTGAAAAAGGGGGGCACACATCGACGGGTTAAACTGTGATGCCATGCTCCCTCGGAATGCCCACATCATGGGCTTGGTCTTTCCTAGTAAGTAGGGGAAAGGGATGATAAACTGTATTGGAAAGCACCCATTACGTGATTTGGGCGAAGGCGACCAGCAAAACGGGGATATCTTACTGAATGGAGTAATGGGACCCCGTACAATAAACACTGACTGTACATGATGATGTGCCTGAATTATTATCTTAATTCCCCGATGGGGAATGCTCGGGCATGCGCATGGTGAATTACATGTGAATGAACCTTGACCGAAGTTGCCCTCATGAGATTGCGCGATTGCCAGCCATTACTATGAGAGTGAATGCGCTGTTGACATGAAATACTGGCTTTTGATATTGATGCGGACACGTTAAGATGAACAGACAGCATTACAACTTTATAATGAGCAGGCAGCATGGCAACAGAAGGCCTAGACCCATGACTAAATCTGAATACATTTGATGGATATGATAATGACTTGGCTCATTTCTGATGGAAACCAGCTGCTGCCTGAGCCGATGATTTTGACGGACTTGGCGTGGAGCACGCTCCTTCCGCGCCGGGTCGTGCAATCCGATTGAGAGAGATCTCCTAAATGAATGAGATATGGGTGAAGATAAGGTTTGCTGGTTGTTTACTCCCCATGGGTTTGTTGTTGGCAGAAGTTGAGATGAAGTGATGACGTCGTTGGAAAGGGAAGGCGGGCTCCCAGAGATGTTCTGTGCACTGGAGAGGTTGAAACGTGTCTATTTGCCGTGTTAGCACACTGAAACAGCAATGTGATAGATTGTGAGCAGATTTAAACAGCAATGGCTTATATGCGATTGGCTAGGAATTACCCAGCTAATGATGTGATGATGTACAGCTGCTAGTCTTCCCGCTAGAACTACGCTGCGCTTCCATTTCTTGAAGAAAAACAATATCATATTTCTTATGTTTAAGAAAATAAATAACCTTCTGTAAAGGCTGGGAAGACAAGGAGAACACGGAAGGTGGGTTGCTCCACTCAGGTAATGATTTTTACTGAACACACTGCAGCACTCACAGCTTCATAAAATTGTCTCACAATAGCAACTCTACAGCTTCACAATAGCAACTGTTCAGGACCCAGACTCTATCTGCCTTCTGCTGGTGGTGTGGGTGGTTTTATCCACTTTCCCCATGCTCACTGGAATTAGAGAAAGGTGTTAGTCATAATTTAGCTCAGGTGTAAGTGCCCTTACCGCTTTCTCTCTCTCCGGACAGGCATTTGACCACGCCCCCGCTGCCACACCTTCTTTTTATGGGGTGCCCCAACCCATTCACATTCAATGCGGAGAGAGACAATCCACTCATATTAACATTGACATTTTAGAAAAAATTGATTGTGTGTCAAAAACTAAATTATAAAGACCAAATTCCAACATCAGAGCAACAAACAAACCCCAAACTTCCCCCGAACCAAACAAACAGAAAAAGAAAAATGTGACAGCGCCAACTGGCGTCCAACCCTCTAAACTCAAACAGTCCATGTACGCCTATGAAAACCTCCGCAACATCTTTGCCATCGGATTGCTCATTTTTGGTGCTTCTGTACAAATTTTAAGAGACAGAATTACACAACAGATGATAATCTATAAAGCAAACTCCAGCCAATAGGCAGGATAAACACAAAGACGTGTAGATTCATCCCAACATCTGTTCCAATAGTGTGTTCTTCAGACAATCAAGTGAATGTTCAGTGAGTCAGGTCCACTCGGCTGTTACATGATTGCAAAAAAATAACCCTAAATATTCTACAGAAATAACTCCAACCAATAGGAGGCGTAAGTGCAAAGAACGTGCATATTCATCCTCAAACTGTTCTGAAGGAGTGTTACTCCACAAATCAAACTCCGGCTGCTAGGTGGAACCAACACAAAAGGAACAAAGAAGGTGCTCAGTTCCTTAGACGGTCAAGTGAATTCCACCAGCCAGGTCCACTCGACTGTATAGACAGTATCACACAATGACTTACTCATTCATTCCACTGACTTTATGAAGGACAATGCTTGAGAGTTTCTTGCATTCCTTGAATCGATCACGTTTCTCTCTTGTCAAATTCGCAAAGTCTTCGAACACGAAAATGCTGTGATTCTTCCAAGAAAGCCTTCCTTTATTCCTCGTGTAACACAAGATCTTTATTGGATGATCTCAGAATATATATATTTATGTTAGACGATGGCGCCACAGATGGCCGACTCGTTGTGGAGATCTCCAATTCTTTTGTTGTTTTTGTTTGTTTGTCCTGTGTTTAGTAATCTTTTTCTAGTAAGTTTTACCAGGGACAAACTGCTGAACATTCGGCAGCACATACCAGATAATCTTTTCCCGGTTTTTGAATATTCAGAAATCTTTCTTAAAAAAGACATTTTAGTCGGAACGCA
The DNA here is from genome assembly GCF_025860055.1 of Xyrauchen texanus. NCBI lineage: Eukaryota > Metazoa > Chordata > Actinopteri > Cypriniformes > Catostomidae > Xyrauchen > Xyrauchen texanus. The sequence continues at coordinate 744,339 of NC_068317.1, read as the reverse complement.
GCTGTGTTGTTTAAACGCGCTACGAGACCCAGGCGAGGGAAACGAGCCGCGCGCTGGTTAAACTCCGTCAACGCGGCATTCGAACAGCACTGCCGAGCATTCATCTAACGAATCTCCGCTCTCTTCCCAACAAAACTGACGAACTACATCTTCTCACATGTACTAATAAGTACTTCTCAAACTCTGCTGCACTGTGCTTCACAGAAACCTGGCTGAGTGAAGCCATTCCGGACAGTGCATTACATCTGTCGGGCTTCCAGCTGTTCAGAACGGATCGCATTGCGGAGTTAACGGGGAAAATTAGAGGCGGTGGAACATGCATCTTGTTACAGATGTAACAACGTTAAAGAGAATGTGCTGTCCTAATCTGGAAGTGCTCTTTATTAATTGTAAGCCATTCTACTCGCCGCAGGAGTTTTCTTCGTTTAATTCTGGTGTGTTACATTCCTCCAAACGCATCTGGGAACATAGCGCTGAAACAGCTGGCTGATCAAATCACAGACACAAAACAATAATACCCGGTGTCAGTTATTATTATTCTTGGGGACTTTAACAAAGCAAATCTCACACGTGAACTGCCCAAATACAGACAGCACATTACATGCCCTACCAGAGACAGGAATATACTGGATCACTGCAACACAACAATAAAGGATGCATTTTTATCTGTCCCACGTGCAGCTTTAGGACTCTCTGATCACTGTCTGGTTCATCTTCTTCCGACCTACATGCAGAAATTTAAATCAACAAAGCCAGTTGTAAGGACTGTAAAGAGATGGACTAATGAAACAGAGCTGGAACTACATGCCTGCTTTGACTGCACTGATTGGTGTGTTTTTGAAGCTGCAGCTACAGACCTGGATGAGCTCACAGATACTGTTACATCATACATCAGTTTCTGTGAGGGCATGTGCATCCCTACTAGGACATTTTTATCATTCAACAATGATAAACCATGGTTCACAGGAAAACTCAAACAGCTTTGTCATGCCAAAGAGGATGCTTACAGGGGTGGGGATAAAAACTTGTATAATCAGGCCAGGAACATAATGAATAAGGAAATTAGAGTGGCTAAAAGAAGCTACTCTGAGAAGCTGAAAAACAAGTTTTCAGCTAACGACCCTGCATCAGTGTGGAGTGGCCTGCAACAACTTACTAATTACAGGACTCCTACCTTGTGGTGGACCAACAACTAGCTGATGACCTGAATGTGTTCTAATGCATATTCGAAAGGCCCAATTTCACGCGCACTCGGACCTTCACTTCACACAAACATTAACACCTCCTGCAACCCCCCTCCTGCTACACACTACCTGCACTCAAGATCTGTGAAGACGATGTGTGCCGTGAATTTCATAAGCAAAGGTCAAGGAAGGCTTCAGGCCCAGATGGCTTCTCACCAGCGTGCCTTCGTTCCTGTGCTAACCGACTGCCCCCATCTTCACACAGATCTTCAATAGATCACTGGAGCAGTGTGAAGTCAGTGTTTTCTGTTTCACATGTCACTTATCACGTTCCATGTCACGTTTTCCTTGTTGTCCGCCCTGTGTTTCACTATCTGTGTATAAAACTACATTTCCCATGGTTCCCGGCCCTCATCACCACTGCCACAGCGTTATTGTCCGCACCTGAATGTCGTTTGTTATCTTCCTGTGTCGCTGTATTTAACCCCGTTTGTTTCTTCATTCCCCTGTCGGTCTTTGATGTATGTGGACGCCTGTTATCCGTGCTCTCTGTCTTTGTTTATCCCCCGGTTAACCCTTTGTATGCCTTCCGTGTTTTGTTTGACTTTTTCCCATCGAGGATGTTTCCTTTGTTCGTGCTTTCTTTTTGTGTTGCCCCTTTTATTCAATAAAGCTCCGCTGCAATTAGATCCTCGTCCCTTGTCTGCCTTCACCTACAACCCTGACAGAAAGACTGACCGAAAATGGATCTAGCAGCGGTTTTCACCGAACTGGCCCAGGTGAATTTGTCGCCATCCACACCTGGTTCGACAACGCTTCCCTGAAAAGCATCTTCATGGTCGGGTTACCATCATGCCGGCGGAGGGAAGCGCCGGAACCCGGGGAGCACATGTGGAGGGAGTACGTGAGTCTCGTGCTGAAGAAACTCGCGGCCGAGGAACAACCCCTCGTGATTCCGGCTTTCGAGCCTGAGCCCATGCCTACCCAGATCGACGAGCCAGCGCTGCCAACTTCGTCCGCCCGGAGGAGGAGGAGAAGAAAAGATTCCGCTCTCCAGCTCACGCCGGCCACGATCAGCGAGCCAGCACCTGCGCCTGCCACGGTCACGAGCCAGCACCCATGCCTGCCACGGTCAGCGAGCCAGCACCCACGCCTGCCACGGTCAACGAGCCAACGCCCACGCCTGCCACGGTCAGCGAACCAGCACCCACGCCTGCCATGGTCAGCGAGCCAGAGCCCACGCCTGCCACGGTCAGCGAGCCTGAGCCCACACCAGCCACGGTCAGCAATCCAGCGTTGCCAGCCTCGACTGTCCCAGAGCCAGCGCCTGTAGTCTCGACCATCCCTGAGCCAGCGCCTGTAGCCTCGACCGTCCCTGAGCCAGCGCCTGTAGACTCGACCATCCCTGAACCAGCGCCTGTAGCCTTGACCGTCCCTGAGCCAGCGCCAGTAGCCATGACCGTCCAAGAGCCAGCGCCAGTAGCCATGACCGCCCAAGAGCCAGCGCCTCCCGAGCCTCCCAGGGTTCCGCCTCCCAAGTCTCTCGAGTCTTCCAGGGCTCCTCCTCCCGAGCCTTCCAGGGCTCTGCCTTTCAAGTCTCTCGAGTCTTCCAGGGCTCCGCCTCTCAAGCCTCTCGAGTCTTCCAGGGCTCTGCCTCTCAAACCTCTCGAGCCTCTCGAGCCTTCCAGGGCTCCGCCTCTCAAGTCTCTTGAGCCTCCCAGGGCTCCTCTTGAGCCTCCCAGGGCTCCACCCCTCAATTCACTCGAGTCTTCCAGGGCTCTGCCTCACAAGCCTCTCGAATCTTCCTGGGCTCCGCCTCTCGAGCCTTTCAGGGCTCCACCTCTCAAGCCTCTCAAGCCTTCCAGGGCTCTGCCTCTCAAGTCTCTCGAGCCTCCCAGGGCTCCACCCCTCAAGTCACTCGAGTCTTCCAGGGCTCCGCCTCTCAAGCCTCTCGAGCCTTCCAGGGCTCCGCCTCTCAAGTCTCTCGAGCCATCCAGGGCTCCGCCTCTCGAGCCACCCATGGCTCCGCCTCTCAAGTCTCTCGAGCCTCCTAAAGCTCTGCCCCCAGAGACTCCAGAGGCTACCAGGTCTTCGCCTCTGAAACCTCCCACGGCGCCACCTCCCTCAGCTTGGTCTCCAGAGCCTCTCTCAGCTCCACCTCCGGGACCTGTCCCTGTCCTGTGGCCGTCTCCCAGGCCTCCTGGACCTGTCCCTGTCCTGTGGCCGCCTCCCAGGCCTCCTAGACCTGTCCCTGTCCTGTGGACGCCTCCCAGGCCTCCTAGACCTGTCCCTGTCTTGTGGCCGCCTCCACGGTCAGCAATCCAGTGTTGCCAGCCTCGACTGTCCCAGAGCCAGCACCTGTAGTCTCGACCGTCCCTGAGCCAGCACCTGTAGCCTTGACCGTCCCTGAGCCAGCGCCTGTAGCCTCGACCGTCCCTGAACCAGCGCCTGTATCCTCGACCGTCCCTGAGCCAGCGCCAGTAGCCATGACCGTCCAAGAGCCAGCGCCAGTAGCCATGACCATCCAAGAGCCAGCGCCAGTAGCCATGACCGCCCAAGAGCCAGCGCCTCCCGAGCCTCCCAGGGCTCCGCCTCCCAAGTCTCTCGAGTCTTCCAGGGCTCCTCCTCCCAAGCCTACCAGGGCTCCGCCTCTCAAGTCTCTCGAGTCTTCCAGGGCTCCTCCTCCCGAGCCTTCGAGGGCTCCGCCTTTCAAGTCTCTCGAGTCTTCCAGGGCTCCGCCTCTCAAGCCTCTCGAGTCTTCCAGGGCTCTGCCTCTCAAACCTCTCGAGCCTCTCGAGCCTCCCAGGGCTCCTCTCGAGCCTCCCAGGGCTCCACCCCTCAAGTCACTCGAGTCTTCCAGGGCTCTGCCTCTCAAGCCTCTTGAATCTTCCTGGGCTCCGCCTCTCAAGCCTTTCAGGGCTCCACCTCTCAAGCCTCTCGAGCCTTCCAGGGCTCCGCCTCTCAAGTCTCTCGAGCCTCCCAGGGCTCCGCCCCTCAAATCACTCGAGTCTTCCAGGGCTCCGCCTCTCAAGCCTCTCGAGCCTTCCAGGGCTCCGCCTCTCAAGTCTCTCGAGCCATCCAGGGCTCCGCCTCTCAAGTATCGCAAGCCTCCCAGGGCTCCGCCCCTCAAGTCACTCGAGTCTTCCAGGGCTCCGCCTCTCAAGTATCTCGAGCCTCCCATGGCTCCGCCTCTCGTGCCTCCCAAGCCTACCACGGCTCCGCCTCTCAAGTATCTCGAGCCTTCCAGGGCTCCGCCTCTCGAGCCACCCAGGGCTCCGCCTCTCAAGTCTCTCGAGCCTCCTAAAGTTCTGCCCCCAGAGACTCCAGAGCCTACCAGGTCTTCGCCTCTGAAACCTCCCACGGCGCCACCTCCCTCGGCTCCGCCTCCAGAGCCTTCCAGGTCTCCGCCCCTAAAGCCTCCTACGGCGCCACCTCCCTCGGCTCCACCTCCTGAGCCTTCCTCGGCTCCGCCTTCTGGGCCTTTCTCGGCCCGGCCTCCGGGGCCTCCCTCGGCTCCGTCTCCTGAGCCTCCCTCGGCTCCACCTCCAGTGCCTTCCAGGCCTCTGCCTCTAGAGCTGCCTACGGCGCCACCGCCCTCGGCTCCACCTCCTGAGCCCCCAGAGCTCTCCATGGTTCCGCCTCCCTTGGCTCCGCCTCCTGGGCCTCCCACGGCTCCGCTTCCTGGGCCTCCAGGGCCTCCCTCAGCTCCGCCTCCTGAGCCTCCAGAGCCTCCCTCAGCTTGGTCTCCAGAGCCTCTCTCAGCTCCGCCTCCGGGACCTGTCCCTGTCCTGTGGCCGTCTCCCAGGCCTCCTGGACCTGTCCCTGTCCTGTGGACGCCTCCCAGGCCTCCTAGACCTGTCCCTGTCTTGTGGCCGCCTCCCAGGCCTCCTAGACCTGTCCCTGTCTTGTGGCCGCCTCCCAGGCCTCCTGAACCTGTCCCTGTCCTGTGGCCGCCTCCCAGGCCTCCTGGACCTGTCCCTGCCCCTTGGACTGCCCTCTTGCCCTCTGTGCCCCCCGGACTTCCTGTCTGCCCCATGTGCTCCCCTTGGACTGCCTCCTTGCCCTTGTGCCTCCTTGGTCTGTCTCTGTGTCCCTTGTGCCTCCTTGGTCTGTCTCTGTGTCCCTTGTGCCCCCTTTGGTCTGTCTGTTCTCCCCCTCGTCTAGCCCCCCTCTCCTTGAACTTTTGTTTGTTTTTTCTATTTTTGTTGTTGTATAGGACCGTCTGGAATCCGGTCCTTTTTAGGGGGGATTATGTCAAGTTCCTGTGTTATCTGTCCCGTGTTTTCTGTTTCACATGTCACTTATCACGTTCCATGTCACATTTTCCTTGTTGTCCACCCCGTGTTTCAGTATCTGTGTATAAAACTACATTTCCCATGGTTCCCGGCCCTCATCACCACTGCCACAGCATTATTGTCCGCACCTGAATGTCGTATGTTATCTTCCTGTGTCGCTGTATTTAACCCCGTTTGTTTCTCCATTCCTCTGTCGGTCTTTGATGTATGTGGACGCCTGTTATCCGTGCTCTCTGTCTTTGTTTATCCCCGGTTAACCCTTTGTATGCCTTCCGTGTTTTGTTTTACTTTTTCCCATCGAGGATGTTTCCTTTGTTCGTGTTTTCTTTTTGTGTTGCCCCTTTTATTCAATAAAGCTCCGCTGCAATTAGATCCTCGTCCCTTGTCTGCCTTCACCTACAACCCTGACACATACATTGCACTGTACATAATATACTGTATTTTTGTTCTTTATATAACGGATTTGTAATAAATTTGCACTACGTGTGTGTATGTGGGTATGTATGAAGGTGAGTTTATATACGTATATGTATAATTATTTGTATTTATTTTTTATTTTTTTATTATCTATGTCCTGCTGCTTTTGTATTGTTTCTGTATTGTTGTACACTGGAAGCTCCTGTCACCAAGACAAATTCCTTGTATGTGTAAGCATACTTGGCAATAAAGCTGATTCTGATTCTGATATATATATATATATATATATATATATATATATATATATATATATATATATATATATGCCCAACCCTGATTATGTTTCAAACACAAGCAAACAAAGCATTTGCAGTGGAGTCCAGGCCTGTGCCAGAGCCCAGTCATGGATGTGGTGCCACTCTTGATGTTGTCTTTGAAGTGATTGTCTGAAGCTCCTCCAGAGATTATTATTCAGCTGCCTTTAAGTTTGGCCTTTCTCTCAATCACTGTTTACAAACATTTCTGCTTGAAGTTAGCTGCAGATCATGAGGCTGCAGCAGAAATATAGGGGTGACCGAGATATGGAGTGGCATCAGTCATACATACACTCATATTAGTGCTGCTGAACAAAAGGAAGAGTAGACAGGGAAGGTGTCATAACCAAAATTAACACTTTACCACTCCTGGTAATGGCATGTGATTTGAGAACATATACCTGTCATAAATGCACTACTAGTCTAATTCCCATACCTACAATTGTGTTTAGATAATACTATTATTCTAAAATGTGAATAGTGACTATTAAGAATGAATATCTGATGCTAAAATTTTGATTGGTGGTGTATTTCTTTTTAGCTATGAACAAGAGCTATGAAAATCGGCAGCCGATTTTGCCGGGGCTTCAGCCCCGAATGTTTTGAGTGTAGCCCCGAATGTATTTTGAAACGTTGACTGACAAATATGAAACCGGACATTAGCCTATGTAAACCCCCGAAATCATAAATTGCCTTATTTCATTGTGCTTTGGCTTTGCACATACTGCATACAGCCTGTAAAAATAGACATAGGCATAATCTAGCCTATAGAATAAGTTCCATTGCTGTCGGTAGCCTATGGGTGACTCCGTTTCTTCCTCTCTGTTGAATATGCAGCAGGTAGGGGAGGAGCTTGCACAGTCGTTGACATCAACTAACGTTATTTAGTGGCGAGTTAAAAGCAGTTAGCAGGAAAGACAGCAAAAATGAAGCAAATGAGGCTTTGGGGATTTTTGCGAAAGAAGTCAGTTGGTAAGAATTCACATTTGTTTTTGTTCTTAAAGTCTAAAGATCATCATCTGGCTGGCTTTCACCCACAGTAGGCTAAACCTCAAGATGTCCACTACCGACTGTCATTACACATTGTAACCTCTAGCCTCCTTGTTAGCGCATCCGCCTCTCACGCTAGAGACGTCGGTTCAAGTCCCGTTCGGAGTGTACTTTTCTTGTTTATCAGGTGTTGTTTTCGCTAAGGATAACCAATAAGCATTAGCATAAAATGTATGTGTGACTTGTTTTGTGATATTAGTTTGTAGTAAATATACACTTTGATTTGATTAAATGGTTTTGTAGAGGGTAGCAAAGATGAGTAACAGACTGAGGAGCCAGCAGCAGCAGCTGTGCCAGAATCAGGCATGGAAACTGGTAACAATTAATCAGTCACTTTACTTTAGAGAAAGTTAAAAGTGAAACATTGTTTATCCCAATGATCCTAATGAAAGGATTTTGACAGATGAACATGGAGAATTATATACAGTTAGATTCAATGGTGTGTCAATGAACTTACACTAAAGTTATTCATTTATTGCTTTAACTTAGAATCTTATACATAATTTTGACTATTTATGTCAAAAAATATAAATGATTTATATTAAATATTTTTTTTACCTCACTTTACTCACTATAATATAACTCTTTTGTAATGACTTTATTGTAATGTACATGAAAATTCAAGAATCATGATAGATCTTAGGGCAATCCCACTGATCTGCTCTTCTCAATACATTTTCTTCAATGGTATTGGTCTACAATTTGAAATATGTAGCACTTGATGAATTAGATGTTTGAAGCTGATTTGCAATAATTTATGTGCTGTATCTGTTCTTTTGCATCACAGACAGGACCGGCGCTACCTATAGGCAAACTAGGTAGTTGCCTAGGGCCTCGGCCTTGGAGGCGGGGCCTCCAAAACATACACATGCTTATCCACCAATCAAGCGCAGCAAAATACTATGCTGTTTGTCCATTGGATATAACAATTGTCATTCACCTGTAGTTAAACCAATTAATATCACCGTTTACATGCGAGTCACTCCCAACCTCTGAATTTATGAATGAAGAGATTGTAGATGAATAAATCCAACTTCTCTGCAAATGTATCTGATGGCGTCGAAACGAACTCATCCTTCAGGGGCTGCTAAGCGTAAGGCTAAGCAGGCACGCAAAGAAAGTGCAGCTCGTGATTCAGGTATCATCTATTTTTGAGTGATTGTAATGTATTGTAAAAAATAAACTGATTCTAACGATCAGCGTCATTTTGAGATAGATCATTTGACGGTTATTTCCAGTTCAAAAGAGCGCGAGCACCGTTGATGGACTGAATTCGCTTCTGACACTTTGAATCCGAGCGTATGTAGCTACAATGCAGACTTTTGTTAGAAAAAAAATACGTTCTAAATGAACCGTCCGAAAGAGTCTGATTCGCGGAAATGAATCGGACTTCCAGTCACTGTTGGAGAGATAGAGGCGAATTCATGATTACCTGTTGAACTGAATCTTACAAAGGAGTCGATTCTCCTCGATGGAATCGATTACAACCTGTGGAATAGAATCTTGATTCCTAACTCCTCTGAATCAAGGAATCGATTCTTTTAGAATCGATTTCCAGCCCTAGTCAGGAGCTGACTCGCAAAATACTACAGAAAAAGTCAAGTTTGTCAGTCAAAGACTATAAGCACTATACTAAAGCATTGTTTATTATGTTTTAAAACAGTCTGTATATCTTCTAAAACGCAGATGTTTAGCCTACATTAACTGCTCTAGTCTATCATAATAGACTATAGACCATAATAGACTTCATTTTTTTTCGTTTTCCAATCATAAATACTGTTGCAATATTTATTGAAAATAAGTATGCAATCTTAAGCATATGAATAAGCACACAATTACAGTTGACGAAATGAACTTGTCTTTTCACTTCCACTAGCAGCTGATTTGTGTATCATAAGGTATTTCTCTACAATACATACCTAATATGACTATATTTAGTCTATCAAAAACAAAACTGTTCATTATCCCAAATAGTGGGTTAGTGTGTTACCATAAATAAATTACTGAACAAATTACTGCAAAAAACTTCCTGACTGCTAAAAAAAAAAAAAGATGACTTTTCAGATGATTATTTTTTTTGTTTAAATTAAATTAAAGTTACATTAATATGCACATTTAAGTAAAAATATAAAAGTACTGATAACAGGTTTTGTATAAATAAAATGGTTAGGAATCATATTTGTTTTCAAGTCTTTTGTATTAAATGATGTTTTATTAACAAAGTTCGGGAGGAGCACATTCAGATAATCAACGAGATAAGAGGTATATATACTGCAGACTTACCTCTGTTCATTGACAGTTTATCAGCATCCCTCCACCACCCCCATCTCCTCACTTTGATTTTTAATAATCTCTTATTGGATGTAAACAACACAATCCAAAATACAATGCAATCCAATGTAATACTGTGTAAATCTGGCCAAAATTCAGAGCCTGGAGCCCTCCCCTGGACAGCATGCCAAATACGCATAATCTTTACTCTATTTAATTTGATTTAAGTGTGAACTCGTGAATTCTGAAAGGTGGAGGGGGGGAGGGCATGGCGGGGGGCCTCCAACATACATTTTGTCTAGGGCCTCCAAATGTCTAGAACCGGCCCTGATCACAGATGATTCAGGGAGGAGAGAGGATGAGTTAGTCGAGGATAGTACTAGAGTGGAAGATTTAGGAACTGTAGAAACAGGCCCAGCCAGAGCAAAACTCAAAGAATACCCTCTCACCAGCTTTGGACTACAGAGAAGTGGTTGCTAGTGTGAAAATAAAATTGTCTGGGCTAAGCCCCGGATGTCCTTCAATGCTGGAAACGCCTCTGGCTATGAAACTGTATTTTGCATTATTTTAAGTAGAATTATATTTTTATCCCTATGCCAATGCAGTTATTTAGCTGTTTTTCCCTTGTATATTTGCAAGCACAGCTGGAATCTGTGTGCACAGAACTCTGTAGAAAACTGTTCTGCACAATTGCTAACTTGATATCAGCTACCAATAAGAGTGTCATACTCCTAACTCCATTGTACTATTTAAATCCCTTCCACAGGTTTTCCATCTATATTACCGCAGAAAATGGTTCACAGATTCCTCTGGGCCTGCATATTTGTGACAACGGCAAATCATTTTATCACTTGGCAGCATTCAACGTAGTTTCATGACCAGTGCTTGGTTTAAACGGATTATAAAGTAATTATTTTTCCTACTGTAATCTAATTGCGTTTAGTGTGAAATTTTTTATTGTAATCAGATTACAGACTTTTAAGTACAATACTTGGGATTACACATTTCGAAATAATATTCTTTGTTCAGTACATTTTAAACATGAGTTATGTTAATATACATTCAGTTTATTTTTCTGTGACCATTGAAAGGAATGTATAGACCTTATAAACAGACATTCCTTTAAATTTGTTGTGCAGACAACTTTTCTGTGAAGTGTTTCAGAAGTAACAAAAGTAATTAGTAAAGTGATTGCTTTAAGTAAGAGCAATCCGATTACAATTTTAGATAAATAATTAGTAATGGAATACTTTGAGTAAACCAATAGTGCTCATGACAAATTTGTAGCCTATCATTTGTATAAGTAAACCAGGTGGTAAAACGGTTTATTGGATGAGTTTGCTTTGTTTAAATGTGAAAAAAAGTTATCAACAATCATAATTTCAAATCAATAGCAAGCATCACATTGTAGGTAGCTTTCTATCCAGCACTTTTAATCCAAGAAAAGGCAACAGAGAACATATTTGTTTAATTATTCTGCATTTATTCAATACAACATTATTCAAATCATTAACCTGTAGGTCATACAACAATCACCTCATGTTGTTACAAACATATTCTTTCCTTTTATGGAACACAATTTATTTTCAACATAAGTGATTGAGAACTAGTAGGCTATTGTAGAGCAAAAAAAAGCTTACCATGCATGCAAGTTAGTAAGCAGTACGGCAAGTGTGGCAAAAATCTGCTGTCACTGATTAGAATGAGAATAACATCAGAATAATGTATAGACTTAACTATTACACAGGATGTACATCGTAACAGTATCCTAATTTCATTTTATAACATCAGACTTTTAGAGTAAAATAGTAAGTTTGTCACTTGTGGAAGGTCCACATATTACACTTCTTGCTGTTCCGAAAGAACACAAACACACACACACACACACACACACACACTCTCTCTCTCTCTCTCTCTCTCTCTCTCTCTCTATATATATATATATATATATATATATATATATATATATATAGCAATCCTAGAAAAACATTTGATGTCTGAAATTAAAGTGAAATTACTTATTTGTGGAAGACCGTGTGGTTCGCGATTCTCTTTTTCAGCTGCTTGGGTCAGTTCTTCCAAATAATTTAACTCATAAATGTAACAAACGATAGTGGAGACAAAGAGCAGAGGAACAATTCAAAAGACTAATTAACAGTAATAATGAGCGGTCATTGGGTTGAGGAATGTAGAAAATCCCGACACTGGCTGCAGCAGTGGGGAAGCGATCTCTAATAGAGTGCCCGTCTTAGTCGCGCAAAGGACAATCCATGAAGAGCGTGTTCGTAGGATGTGTGTATGTGTTGTGGAAATCAGGAACAGATTCGTAGAATAGTGAGATGCAGAACAAGGCCCAGCAGCGATGAGCGAACTTAACTCCTCACACGCGGTCAGAGACAAGGTTTCCTCCGTGGAAGACCAGCTGACAGGCAGCAATGCTTGAAGGCAGCCAACAGATACATGAGACAGGACCAAATAATTAGAAAGAGTGAGGTTAGAACTCAACATCAAACAACAATCTAGCAAATATACTGAGAACACGGCAGACTTAAGAAGGCAGTGAATTAGATTAGATAGACAGACAGACAGACAGATAGACAGATAGATAGATCGATCCTTTATTGTCATTGTCACCAGTACAATGAAATTTAAAGAGCTCACCAGTCAGTACATCATTCATAAATTCATAAAATAAAAAAAATATTGTATATAAAAACTGCCCAAGTATGCCCACATACCCACATAAAAGTAAATTTTATCATTGCACATCCCTTTTTTACAGTCAATTGTAAACAGTATTACTTCAAAATTAATTAGCTGTATTGAGTATGGTAATTGCTGTAGGATAAAAGCTGTGTTTGGATCTGTTTGTCCTTGTTTTGACTGATCTGTCTGCCTGATGGCAACAACTCAAACGTGTCCAGGGTGTGAACAGTCCTTTATAATGTTCTGTGCTTTTTTGATGCAACTGGAGCTGTGTAGTTCTTCCAGTGTGGGTAGAGGGCAGCCAGCTATTTTTGGGCCATGTTGATGACCCTCTGCAGCGCTTTCCTCTGAGCCACTGTGCAGCTGGTGTACCATACACAGATGCAGTATGTAAGAATGCTCTCGATGGAGGCTCTCGATGTTATTCTTCCTGAGTATTCTGGTCTCTGCTGGGCCTTTTTCAGTAGCTCAGAGTTGTTGGCGCTCCAGGTCAGGCCCTCCCCAATGTGGACTCCCAAGAAGCGGAGAGGGTTCTCCACACAGTCCCCGTTGATGATTAGTGGTGGCGTGTCCATTTTCTTTCTCCTGTAGTCTATTATGAGCTCCTTGGTCTTTGTGGTGTTAAGCAGCAGGTTGTTGCCCCTGCACCATGCTGTCAGCTGCTCCACCTCGTCCCTGTAAGCAGACTCATCCCCCCCAGAGATAAGCCCCACCACTGTGGTGTCATCAGCAAACTTCACAATGGTGTTGCTATGGTGGACGGGGGAACAGTCATGTGTGTAGAGCAGGGGGCTCAGTACACAGCCCTGGGGTGAGCCAGTGCTGAGGCTCAGGGCTGTGGATGTATGATGGCCCACTCTGACCCTCTGTCTGTGGCCAGAGAGGAAGCTATATATCCACATGCAGGTGGAATGTGGAAGCCCCAGGTCGCCCAGTTTTACCACCAGTTTGTGTAGGAGGATGGTGTTGAACGCAGAACTGTAATCCACGAAGAGCATCCGCACATAGCTCCCCTGCTGCTCCAGGTGTGACAGAGCAGCATGTAGTTCTGTGGCCACGGCGTCCACGTGGATCGGTTCGCTCTGTAGGCAAACTGGTGAGGGTCAAGGCTTCGTGGCAATCTTGCAATGATGTGACTCCGGACTAGTTTTTCAAAGCACTTCATCACCACTGGTGTCAGTGCTACTGGCCGATAGTCGTTGAGGCTGGAAATGTGGGGTCTTTTCGACAGGGGGATTATGGTGGAGGACTTTAGGCAGGGTGGTACCGTGAACTGTTCCAAAGACAGGTTGAAAATCCTTGTAATGACTCCAGCTAGCTCCTCTACTGTGAGGTTTAAGCTGCTGAGGACCGCGGGGTTTGGTGATGCTGTCCCTGGTGGTGTCACCTCAAAGCGGGCAAAGAAGAGATTCAACTCCTCTGCCAGAGCGGTGTCACCATCAGCAGCTCCGAGGTTGGCCCTGTAGTTGGTGAGGTGCTGAACTCCCTGCCACACCTGCCTGCTGTCATTACTGTCCAGGCATTCCTCAGTCCTCCTCCTGTAGTCTGCTTTGGCCTCACGGATGCCTCTCTTCAGGTTAGCTCAAGCTGTGCTGTAAAGAGCTTTGTCTTGGGATTTGAAGGCGATGTTCCTCTCCTTCAGCAGCTGCTGGACCTCCCGGGTCATCCAGGGCTTCTGGTTGGGGTAGACCCGAATGCGTTTGTCCACAGTGACGGTGTCTATGCAGTTTTTAGTGTAGCACAATACACTATCTGTGAACACCTCCAGGTCCTGATGTTCGAAGACCCCCCAGTTGGTCCTATCAAAGCAGTCCTGCAGCTGCTGGGTGGCACCCTCAAGCCAGGTGGCGACCGTTTTTGTGATGGTAGGAGCCGTTTTCTTGATGGGGATCAAAAGCAGGGACACATGGTCAGACTGGCCCAGGTGTGGTAGTGGTCTAGCCCTGTAGCCTAGTTTGATGTTGGTGTAGACCTTGTCCAGTGTCTTAGTTCCCCTAGTAGCACACTTAACATGCTGGTGGAATTTAGGGTATGCTGCCTTTAAGTCTGCATGGTTGAAATCCCCTGCTATAATCTGCACAGCGTCAGGATACTTGCTCTGCTGAATGCTAATGCTGCCATGTAAAAGTCCAATAGCTGAGTTAGCATTAGCATCTGGTGGGATGTAAACAGCAGTTATCATGACCACAGTAAACTCTCTTGGGAGGTAAATGGGCCTGCATTTAACTGTCACATACTCCAAATCTGGGGAGTATTGGCTGTCCACAGTCACTGTGTTAGTACACCAGCTGTTATTCACCTGCACACAGAGCCCCCCTCTTCTGCTCTTACCGGAGTCTACTGGTCTGTCATGACGCTGTGTAGTGTAGCATGCTAGCTCAATGGCAGAGTCCGGGATGGATGATTGAAGCCAGGTTTTTGTAAAAAGCAGAATGCAGCTGTACTTCACTGCATTGTTCGTTGTAGTCTGTAGCCTCAGTTCATCCATTTTGTTCGCGAGGGATCTGGCATTCGTGCGAAATAGGCTCTGTAGCAGTGGTTTAAGTGGCTGCCTCCGTAGCCTGGCTAGCACACCGGCCCTGCAGCCTCACCTCGCCTTCTCTCTCTGCGCCGCCCTCGCCTCCTCCCCACGGGGATGATAAGCCACAAAGAGCCTTGGCTCCTCGCCAACTCCGCTGGAATCTTGTGAAGACGGAGTAACTCGCTTGAAACACTCCGTTCTTAACATAGTCCAATCTTAAGGAGATTGTGCCAGCTAAAGATGTTACTCGCCCGACAAAATGTACACAAATCAAGACATAATGCATACATAAACAACCATACAAGCCACCGACCGGGTAGATACTGAACTGCTGCAACTGTGTGCGCTGCCATTAAAGCTACATTACAGTAGAACCAATGTCGCTCTGCATGCTATTTAGTGTCATGATTCTCCCCTTGAACAATCAATGTTCCCATGCAAACACTGATCATTCATGCCGGACGCGCCTGCGAGACATAAGGGAGAGCAAATGACAACACATACAAAACAAACCGACAAACTCAGTGGAGCCGTGACACAAAGTATTTAAAAAAAAAAAGCAACTTTAAAAATTATAAGCCATGAACCAAACCATCCAGCTCCAACATTAATCACAAGATTATAACATTTTATTCAAAGCAACAAAAAAAAGTGTCTGAATATTGGAAGACACTTCCAATATTGCAGGAGTGAGCAGGGTTGCAAAGCAAAAGCACAGGGAGCTGCATGAAAAAAATATAGACCTGTGCTGTCAAAATAATTTTTTAATGAGAGGTTGCGAGGGGAAGGGACAACTGGTGCAAACCATTACTCTGGTCGAACATTGAGAGCTTGACTTGAGCTGCCTCTGCACACAGCACCGCATGCAAGAGAGCGCTGCAACACGAAAACTCATGTAAATCCACAATGTGCTCAAAGCAAATTAATTTAAAGATGTATTTATTTCAGAGATGCAAATTGTGGGCATTACACAGAAAAGACATAGGAAAGATATAATAGTTTGGTCAAATGTAACTTTTTGGATGGGACGGAGGTTGAAGTATTTGATGTGAGGCCCCCTTGAGAACTAATGCAGGTACTACTCATCCCATGAATAATATAAAACTATTGACTGACTATAAGTATGCATTCAAATATTTTATGTTTATTGGAGTATATTCAGATTTATTCAGATATGTAGAGACCAAGTGTTATGAGTGTGTGGGAAGGAGGAGAAGGCAGACTGGAGGTGCGGATCCAATCGCGGCTTTATTAACAAACAAATAATAACTATACAAACACAGGAACAAAATAAAGGGTCCACAATGGGAAAAGGAAACTAAAACACGGGAGAACATAGAGGGGCAAAAACATCCACAAGGAAACCTCGAGCGAACAAGAAGATACAGGAGCAGCGAACATGAACAAAACATCGACATTCAACGATCAACAAAGGAAAGAGAAAACAGTGGGGTTTAAATAACCAGACACGATAATGACAAAATAACAAACAGGTGCGGACAATAACACAGAGGCAGCAGTGAAGAGGATCGGGAATGAAGGGAAGTGTAGTTTATACACAGACAGTGAAACACGGGGCGGACAACAAGGACAACATGACATGGAGCGTGATCAGTGACGAGGGAAACAAAAAACACGGGGCAGACAACATTGTAACATAGGCCCCCCTCAAAAGGACCGGATTCCAGATGGTCCTAGAGGGGAAAAGACCCACAAAAACAACAAAAACAAAAAAATGTCCAAAGAGAGGGGGTAGACCTGGGGGGAAAACAGACAGACAAAAGGGGCACAAGGGACACAGAGACAGACCAAGGAGGCACAAGGGACACAGAGACAGACCAAGGGGCAATCAGGCAGTCCACGGAGGCGAAAGGGGCAGTTAGGCAGTCCACGGAGGCACAAGGGGCCGACAGGTAGACCAAGGAGGCCGAGAGGGCAGGCAGGCAGTCTATGGGGGTGTGAGATGGGGCCAGGGTCAGGTGGCCTGGGGAGCTTCCACCGGGTAGGGACAGGTTTAGGAGGCCAGGGAGGTGGCCACAAGGCATGGACCGGTTCAGGAGGTCTGGGAGGTGGCCACAGGACAGGGACAGGTTTAGGTGGCCTAGGAGGTGGCCATAGGGCAAGGGCCGGTTCAGGGGGGCCTGGGAGGAGGAGTGGTCACTGGGGGAGCTGGCGGAGCCAAGGAGGACTTCTGAGGCGGAGTCGAGGGAGGCTCAGGAGGCGGAGCCGAGGGAGGCGATGGTTTAGAAGGCTCAGAAGGCGGAGCTGAGGGAGCCACTGGTGGCGGAGCCGAGGGAGGCTCAGGAGTTGGAACTGAAGGAGACTCTGGAGGCAGAGCCATAGGAGGCTCGGGAGGTAGAGCTGAGGGAGGCTCAGGAGGCAGAGCCGAGGGAGGCTGAGCTGAGGGAGGCTTCGGAGGCGGAGTCGTGGTTGGCGGAACCATGAAAGGCTCTGTAGGCAGGGCCGAGGGAGGCTCCGGGGGTGGAGCCGTGGTTGACGGAGCCGTGGGAGGCTCAGGGGGCAGAGCTGAGGGAGGCTCTGGAGGCGGAGCAGAGGAAGTCTCAGGAGGCTGAGCTGAGGGAGGCTCAGGAGGCTGAGCAGAGGGAGGCTCAGGCGGCAGAGCAGAGGGATGCTCAGGAGGCAGAGCTGAGGAAGTCTCAGGAGGAGGAGCAGAGGGAGGCTCAGGAGGCTGAGCAGAGGGAGGCTCAGGAGGCAGAGCAGAGGGAGGCACGGGAGGCAGAGCCGTAGGAGGCTCGGGAGGTGGAGCCGTAGGAGGCTCGGGAGCCTCAGGGGGCCGAGCAGAGGGAGGCACGGGAGGCGGAGCCCTGAGTGGCTCGAGAGGCGGAGCCCTGAGTGGCTCGAGTGACTTGAGGGGCAAAAACATCCACAAGGAAACCTCGAGCGAACAAGAAGATACAGGAGCAGCAAACATGAACAAAACATCGACATTCAACGATCGACAAAGGAAAGGGAAAACAGCGGGGTTTAAATAACCAGACATGATAATGACAAAATAACAAACAGGTGCGGACAATAACACAGAGGCGGCAGTGAAGAGGATCGGGAATGAAGGGAAGTGTAGTTTATACACAGACAGTGAAACACGGGGCGGACAACAAGGAAAACGTGACATGGAGCATGATCAGTGACGAGGGAAACAGAAAACACGGGGCAGACAACACGGGATCGTAACACCAAGCTACCTACAGTAATTCACTTTTTTTTTAATGGGAGTGAGGAGTCGCTGTAAAGCTCTTTTGCTGTGATTTTTCATTACCACGTTAACATCAACTTTTCTGATTGGAGGAACTAACTTTAGGATCATGGGTAGTGTAGTTCTTCACTGGGAACTCTGCTATTAAAACAGCAATTTGGCACTTGCCACATTTGCACCTTGGCGAGTGTTAATTTTGGACCCACAGAATGTTTGTGGATGGGCAAAACAATGAGAAAAGTGTTTCAGTGTTTTTGTGTTAACTGCATGTCTAGAAATGTAATGCATTTTCAGATGCACACACAAAATTTACACTCAAATAGTTATTCACAGGCTAAATCATCTACAGTAAATATAACATCTGAAAAGAACTAGCTGGATCATGTGTTTGTTTATTCCTGTGTGTGTAAATTGGTTGTGAGGAGAGATGCTGTCAGCATCAGGTATTACAGTATCTCTCTCTCTGTCAATATCCTACTGCATTTTTACAGTCTCTTTTACTCTGTTTTATCTTTGTTGCTTGTTGTCTCTTGTGATGTCAGATATTTTATCTGTGTTTAATTGTATCTCTTTCTGTCTGTCTAGTGGTTGGAGGTCTGTAGCCTGTCTAGGCACCTCTCTTGGGCTTTATGATGACAAACCTGCCAAATAATTTTCTGTGATTATTCTTGATCCCTTCACTGGACTGTTTAGCAGTGTGTCTCTCATTCTCTCTGATGTCTTAAAAGCTCAGTGTCATAAAACTCATGATTATATGCTTTAATGTCATGTTTTGGACTTCCTATTAGGACATGCTAAACAAACAGATCTTTTTGAAAAGAGGTCTGTATGTCAAAGCTGAAGAGGTTTTAAGACTTTTCTGTTTTTTTATCTCAAATGTAATAATGTGTTTTGACTGTCTTTCTTAAATCTCTTAAAGATGACTAATATGAGAAGGCTTGGTCTGTTATAATCGACAATATATCTGTTGTAGACTATATAGTACACTCTACATGCTCTCAGTTAAAAAGAGTGACCCTTTCTAATAAACAGAACAAAGAAACAATTCTTAACTCGATTCTCAATCGACACACAGTTTTTATGTATTTCTAAGACAACAGCTAGTCACCAATCATGGCTTTCAAACACATTACTCGTGTATCTGGAAATGTACTCAACACTGATTTATTTAATTAATATAGATCAAAGATTTACACAAAAATCCACCAGGAATCTACAATCACTTTTAAACTAAAGACACTTAAACAGATCAAACACTGAATATAAATAACACATTTTATGGCCAGAACCATACTTTACAAAATATGTGAACACAGACGTGAAAGTTTGGCCATCGTATCGTAAGCTTGCAGTCCTCTTGTACATTACGCTCATGAGTTGCTGTGATGGTGGCAAACTTCAGTACTCAAGGGGGCTGTAAAAGTCTGTGTTATTAATCCGGATGTGTTATTATATCGGTAGTTAGTTTGACAGTTGACAGTTTGAATAATAGTGGATTTGTCTTAATCTCAAGTCTTTTGAATCTGTTCACAAAGTGATTTGTTCAGATGAATTTACTTATTTGCTCACTAATTCGTTCATTGACCATTTCTGTGGTAATAGGTGGTGAGTCGTTCATGACTGAAACAAGTCTAATTATTCTTTATTAAAATGTTCACATCTACAAACCTTTTAAGAGATTTCAGCTGTTTTTAAGCATCATAAGTGTTTCCCCCAAAAATGTCAACAAAGTATAGGCCTATTTAGGCCTATTTATGATTTAATTAATAGCTGAGCATGACTTTAATCTAGCTACTGTATCCAAATAGTAGGGCTGCACGATTTGGACAAAAAAGTAATATTACAATTATTTCAAAAAATATTGCGATTGCGATTTGAACTGCGATTAGATGGTAATGTTTTCCACATGTTCAACCCAATCCCTCTTAAAAAGAAACAAACTGAGACCCTTTTTTCAGTTCAACCACAAACAAATAAATATATAAACAGTGAAACAAAGTCTTCTTCATATCCAAATGTTACCATCCAGTTGGTAAAACCATAATTGTTGCCTAGTTTTTGCTGTCAATAATAATGTTGGTTGATTGAATAATTCAGTATAAACAAATTATAACTTTCAAATATAAATGTAACTCTTTATTCTAGGCCTTAAAATCTAGTAGGCTTATGCAAACTATTCGTTACTATATATAAGATAGTCCTAAAGAATGAGGCTTAATGTCAAACTGAAGTTGAACTGATAACCCATTGGTGTATTTCAATTTAAAGTGGAAATTTTGGTTAGTTTGTCAACATTTAATTTAATTATTTGTATTCATTATTTTATTATATTTAATTTAGCAATGCATTATATTATAGTAACAAAATATTTAATATAGATTTATTATACGTATGTTCCTTCCTTTTCATTTTGTTGGATGTTGGTAATATTAGTTCCACTTTTACTTGTTTCCGCGGGGAGTGTAATAAGGGTGACACGCTCTCTCGTGAAGTAAACGAATGAAAGGAGAATGAAGAGATGTTTCTGGACTCTACAGGTGTTACTGATAATGCCATTTAATAAAGATGTTTGAATTATACCCCATCTTGTATTATGCGCTATTATTATGATACCTGTGCCTTGCGGAGACTGAGATGCTGCTACCGCAGATAATAATAAAAAACGCTGCACGCAGCCAGTTTAGTGTAAATAAATAGTTTAGCGCACATAAGCAATTGGAACCGAACTCAGATCACTTCTGTTACTCAAAGTATGAGAGGGAGTTGTGGAGCACAGAACCGCTCTGAAAACACTATAACAATGTGCTAATTTAATATAGACTGGACTGAGCAGCGCAAATAAACTTTGAAGGGAGCAGACTATGTATTTAGTTAATTAAATCGCAGTCTTCGCAATTTAATAATCGCAAGGTCATATCGCGGTTTCGATTTCATTTCGATTAATTGTGTAGCCCTACCAAATAGACAAAAAAGTTTCAATAACAACTTAATGTCATTTTAATGACAATTTTATATATATATATATATGTATATATATATAATTTCATTTCAAATCACCACCTGGTTCAGTGAAGGTGTGTATTCAATCAGAGGGTCAAACAAATAATATCCTTTACAGCTCACACTCAAATGCTATTGGCTCATGCTATAGTCAGTCTTTACATGCAAGAAAAGCCACCAAAGCAGTCTCACACTTGATACTAGAGCTCAATGTTTTCAAAAGGGAGAGACATCAGTCAGTGTTCCACAAATAAGAGTCAGTGTATGTAAGTTAAAGAGAACAATTTGTTAACTTAAAAAGTTGCTCAATAACACTGATTTGTCAATCGACTGAACAAAACTGTTAACTAATTCTAATTAACTAACTTGCTCAGCAAGCTTCCCTTCAAAATGTTGCTCCACCATGACAGTAGTTAACCTAAAATAAAAAAATAAATAAAAAAAGACCATATAAGAATAGTTTGTGCTAATGCTGCCCCTTTAAGCCAAGTTGAGAATCAAACTTGTGCTTGCATTGCATTATGAATTGCACATGGCAGAATGCAATGATACACGAAATCAAGTTTGCATAGCTTGAAAAGTTTGCATTCATGTATTTGTGTAGAGTAAGTTTCAGGTCTATATTTAAAGTCTGACACATCTTGCCATGGGGTATTGTCTATTGTCGTCTATTGTTTCTCATTGTAGTCCTTCAGTATTCACCAATGTCATACCTAAATGGATGTGACATCTGTTCAGGGTAACTTTTTGAGCTGTAGCTGCTGAAGCGATAGCCCTCAAAGTTTTCTGCCCTCTCAATTTTAGCTGGGAGAGTGTCCTGGTATGACAGGGCAGATTTTATCACTCCGGAATCCTCAGGAATCTTAATGTCAGAGTAGGGAGAGTTCTGAGTTGCCTCTTCCAATACTGAGTTACATTTAGACAGACATTTTACGTCATAGATGTTCTCTCCATGCTTGACGACAGATGGCTTGGGGCATGGCTGGTATGACACTTTTGTAGTTGTGGTTATTATGGTCTGGAGAGCTGCCGGGGAAGCAGAAGTGGGTCCTGTGTACCTACATGGGTAGTTGCTGTTGTAGTAGTGGTGGTTGCCATTGGTCGGCAGCTGAGGGTAATCTCCTCGTTCCCCGTAAACACCTTTACTATGAATCTGCTTCCAGTTGTGATGTTTTCCCGTGGTGTCTGCGTAGCTCCGCTCATGGGTGGCTAATGGGCTCGTGCCATGAGAGACCCCACTTAGACAGGGCCCAGATTTATTAGGTTCCATCTCAGATTGTGGGTTAGCAGGGTCCTTGTACAGTGCTGCTGGATAAGGACTTGAGCTGATGTATCCTGGGACTGTAAAATCATAGCCACAAGGGGGGCGAGTCATATACAGACGGTGGTTGGCAGGCTTCTGCAGTGAGCCTGGGGCATCGGCCATGGCCGCAGCAGCGTTTGTTTCATAGGGGAACTTGTAGGGCTCTGGGTTCTGGAATGGAGGGTAGTGTTGGGTCTGGATTGGGAAGTTGGACTCTGCAATGATGCTGAAGCGGTCCGAATCCTCCATGGTGAGCTGGTGGATATTTGGGAAGGCCATGTCATGGTAGCGCCCAGGCTGATGACAACAGAAAACAAAGTCTTATGACGTCTCCAAGAACCCCAGCTAAAGTAATCCTCTCTAGATCATGACTAAACAACAAGTTTTTAGAATGTAGAGGTATATGTCTTCATTATTCTGGCTAAAATTTGTCAATCTTTTCATTTTACAACAAAATCTAACATAGTTAAACTTGATCAGGTATATCGATCTTCTGTGGTCTGACATGATATAATTCATCTTATAACTATTTTTAAAAATATAATTTTTTTTATATTTTAATATTAAAACCCCATCCTTCTACTTACCACTTCCTTAAAAGCAACCACCCTTCCCATTTCCACACACCACTCCAAAAAAGAGGGCACTCCATCCTACTTCCATCCCCATAAAATGATTTGCCTGCCGATCATGAGACTGGTCAGAACCCAATTTTTTATGTGATTATCCCCCAAATTTATGACTGACCCATCACCAAAAATACAGAGTCAGGGACAAAGTACAAAATCACACATAGAACTTTCAACCAAAATTCTTTGATTTGTAGCACACCCCCAAAAACATTGGATTGTGTCTCCATCTTCTGATTGGCATCACCAGCAGGTGGGTGTGTCTTGAAGACCAAGTTTATATAATCTAGAGGGGGTCCAACAGAATCTATGTAAAATCTTAAATGGCATAAGGAGAACCCTCGCATCTCTAGATGCAGAACTGATTTTTGTTTAGAAACTTAGCCCACACTTCCTCCTCCAATACCAAGTTTAAATCTTTCTCCCATAATCTCTTGATAGACGTTAAAGCTCCGTCCCCCAGACACTGAATTAACAGAAAGTTATACACTGATGCCACATGACCTTTTCCAAAAGCAGTAATCACCTCTCCTAGAGTATCTGCCGCTTTAGGGAGGTTTGAGCTACTCCCAAAAATATTACAGAGCAGGTGGCGCAGCAGTAAATACCTATGGAACTGAGATCTGGGAATCTGAAAGCGTTGAACCAAATTTTCAAAACATCTAAACACTCCACTCTCATATAGGTCACCCCCTCACAATCCACTCTGACCAGCAGAAAGGGGACCTTTCAATACATAATTTAGAGTTCAGCCACATGCTCGAGGCAACATTTAAATAAATGTCCAAATTAAACACTCTGGACGCTTTTGTCCATACCGTGTGCAAATGTGAGATAACGGAGTGCGACTTAACTACTTTGTTGAGTTTAATAGAAAGGCTTTGTAATGGCAAAATAGGGGCAAGAACTTCCTGTTCAATACAAAACCAGAGATGGGCTCTCTCAGGTGGAAGCGACCAATGAGCCAAATATCTGACACCGAATGTATAATAATAAAATAAATTCTTGTGTAGGCCTAGCCTACCTTTGTCAGTTGGCCTATGTTACTTATTAAAATGTAATCTGGCACATTTACCATTCCAAATGAACGACTTCGCTATACTATCAAATTGCTTGAAATAAGAGAGGGATACATCTACAGGGAGAGACTGTAACAAGCAGTTACATTTTGGAATACAGTTCATTTTAATAACATTAACCTTCCCAATCACAGACAAATGTAATGAAGCCCACCTGACCACATCACTCGAAAACTTTTTAATTAAGAGGTCAAAATTAACAAATTTGCTGGGAATAAAATGGCTAAATACTTAATTCCCTGTTTGGGCCACTTGAAGGCACCCAGCTGGGCAATATGCTGTCAGAGACACAGCTTCGGATTTAGACCAACTGACTCTGTATCCTGAGAACTTAGAAAAGGAGTTAATAATTCTGTGGAGATCTAGTAGGGTCGGAGACAAATAACAAAATATAATCTGTGTAAAGTGAAAGTTTATGCACCATACCTCCCGCCACCACCCCTGGAAAATCATCTTCCCTTCATATTCTTATTGGTTCCAGGGTAAGACAGAACAATAATGGGGAAAAAGGGCAATTAATCCATTAATTTGTACCGCCGCTACCGGGCGTCTATAAAGTAATTTAATCCAACCAATAAAAGTTTTCCTGAACCCGTATATTTCCAAAATCTTAAAAAGATAATTCCATTCTACCATATCAAATGCCTTTTTGGCACCAAGTGAGATGGCAGCGGAGTCTGATCATTCGCCACTGACCACATGATATTGATGAAATGCCTAATATTATCAGAAGTTCTACGATCCCAAATAAACCCCACCTCAACTATATTTATAAGAGATGCCATAACTTTCCTTAATCGGTTAGCCAGAACTTTTGAAAAATTTTAACATCTAGCTGGATCAGGGAAATTGGACACTAACTATTACACTTGCTTGGATCTTTGTCTTTTTTAAGAATCAGAGCTTGTGTCATGGTTTTTTATTTAAGTAAAAGTGTCAGGTTTCACTTCAAGAACAAAAGTTGCTCAGCTTTCTGGCAGGAGAGACGGTTACACTTCTCTTCAAAACTAAATAGTCTCTCTCTCTCTCTGTGCTGGTGCTTGTTCAGATAAATACCTGTGTGCAATCCGCGCAAGCAATGGAAAGCAATCTTTGTTCATGCGCCAGTAGTCAAGAGGATTGTCACGTTCACGTGATATGAGCGTGAAGCGAACGACTGTGTTCCGCAACTGCTTTTGGGTCCTTGAATAACGTGTAACTTGCGAAGAAGGGCACCCGGTGGACTTTCTGGTGCCCTACGCAGACTGCGTACTATGCGTATAGGGAGCGGCGGTACTGCTTTGAAGTATTTCCACACCGCTGATATCGGCCTTTGCATGGTAGCGCCGTGATTATGATTAGATCTCTTTCGGCCAAAACAAAAAATGCCATTTTCGGTGGCCGAAAGGTCGGTGCATCCCTAATATCTATATTTCAACAACATTTGGCGACATTTGGCGCTTCGGCCCTAATAACTGCTTTAAGTGCCTCCCAATTTGGACGTTGTTTCACAAGCTATCCTCCAGTTTTTCCAAAACGCGCTGCAAATCCATCTTGGTCGCTAGCGGAATAGCAGCTAATTTCCTCTCCGAAGACTCCAGATAAACGTCCGACAATCTTGTAACCAACGTTCAACCGAATTTCATCTCCATGGAAGTAATCTATCGACGTATTACAGCAAGATCTTCCAAATCTGCAACGACTTTCGTCAGCATTACTAACACATTCCTCAATTCATGCCAGATTTATTTCTGTTCATGGTCCGAAATGAGTCCGGGGCTTCCTGCCTGTTGCTCCGGGTAATCAGCCTGAGCACGAAAGTGTCTTTTAATATATCTAGAGCCCGAGCATCTAAAAATTTTTGACATATTGTCTTCCTAGAACAGTTAAGAATCAGGGTGTATCGAATCTCACTGGTTTATGACACACATAGTAATAAAATTCACACGTTCACACGCCTCCCATGGCGTCACGTGACCTCTTCGATATGTACATTTTAACATAAAATCTTGTTTAAAAAAATAGTTACGGATATGTCATATCATGTGGTGGCTCAGTGGTTGAGGCTCAGGGTTACTGACCAGAAGGTCAGGGGTTCAAGCCCAGCACCACCAAGATGCCACTGTTGAGCCCTTGAGCCCTTAACTCCAGGTTGCTTTGGGGGGATTGTCCCTGTAATAAGTGCACTGTAAGTTGCTTTGGATAAAAGCATCTGCCAAATGCATAAATGTCATATAATGTACAGTATATTTACAATCTTTACACTACCATCCAATATTTGGACATACAAACTCATTCTTTAGTATTACAGTTTTTCCGGAATTTACAATAACAGTGAAGCTATCAAATGTATTAAATAGCAAATGAAAGTATGGGTAGTATTATGAGGTGACTTAAAAAAATACTTCAGTATTGAAGGAGTACCCATGTACTGTATGCTGGACACTTATTGGCTGCTTGTCCTTCGCTCTCTAGTCCAAAAGGTGCAATACTATCTGTAACTTTTTGTCATACATGGCATGATTTGTTTTTGTCTACAAAACTAATTTCATGCATGTAAGCATAGACATTTTTAAGGTTTTTACGATCATGTGAAACATTTTTTCAAGTATGTCCAAACTCTTGACTGTATGGAATGAATTTGTCTGTGGTGGTTGCCATGATGTACATACAAAAGTTGAATATAACAGAATATAACAACAAGTGTGTGTGTGTGTGTGTGTGTGTGTGTGTGTGTGTGTGTGTGTGTGTGTGTGTGTGTGTGTGTGTGTGTGTGAGCGTGTATTTATCACTTTGTGGGGACCAAATGTCCCCATAAGGATAGTAAAACCCGAAATTTTTGACCTTGTGGGGACATTTTGTCGGTCCCCATGAGGAAAACAGCTTATAAATCATACTAAATTATGTTTTTTGAAAATGTAAAAATGCAGAAAGTTTTCTGTGAGGGTTAGGTTTAGGGGTAGGGTTAGGTTTAAGGGATAGAATATAAAGTTTGTACAGTATAAAAACCATTATGTCTATGGAAAGTCCCCATAAAACATGGAAACACAACATGTGTGTGTGTGTGTGTGTGTGTGTGTGTGTGTGTGTGTGTGTGTGTGTGTGTGTGTGTGTGTGTGTGTGTGTGTGTGTGTGTTACCTCTGGCTCCACCAGTCTTCTTTTCTGTGAGAAGTGAGGTGAAGACAACCGTCTCTTCACTGCACTCCTTCTTGCCTCTGTTTCAGACTTACTCTCTGGTCTGTGGTGGTCATGGACTCCTTTAGCCTTAAAAATAGACATTACAGAGAGAATGAAACATCTAACAATGTCATAAAACCCAAGATTTGTAACCATTTATAACCCAACATAACTATATTTTAAAATAATTATACACTGTTCTATTGTATAGTTACATTAATCTGTGCAATTCATTTTAAATCTGTTCATTATATTAATTTTGTTTCTGTAAAAAGTCAATAATAGTAAATATCTTAAGACATTATTTCTATGTGATTTAACCCTTAAAATTACTTTTGTTGGTGTAACCTAATGTAGTCAAGTTGATTTGGTCATATGAAATAATCATTTCCATTTGTCCATAATCAAATCTGTCAATATAGATGTTTCAGTATATTTTATTATTTGACAAAACATTTTGCAGTGTATGAAAATATGTTAAACCAATGACAACCCAATGTCATTTGCACATAAAACAATATAGAATGCATTGAATGCACTAAGCAATTATTATATTGAAAAATAGTTATGCTTGTTTGGTATTTGTTTGGGAGGATTTATGCATTTGAAGTTATCACTGTGATAAAAAAAAAATGTGTTGCCTTGCAGCAGTACACCAAACCAATAAACTCACCTACTGTTTTAACCAATGGTCAATGTCTTCAATACAATTACATGTACCTGGAAAAAAATGGCCTTTCCATCAACTCTCCAAAAATTGGTGACTGGATATCCACTGTGACCTCGGCACGGAATCAACTCTAGAGCTGTGTTACAGTTCGGGCAAAGCTTTTCTGTAAAACAAGGCAGAAATCTTTACCTTTTCTTTTCATCATCATCAGCAGCAGCAATTCACATGTTACAAAGGTTGTTGTATAATGCTACAAGAATAGAAATGCTATAGGACAATACACTTCACAATTCAGTTCAACCTACAGGTAAATTGTTCTCTAACTGAGCCAAAGACTCAAGAGTGAGATGGTCAAACTCTCTCCTGATAAAACAGGGTCATTCAGTGAACCGAAGTGGGTGTGTTCTGGGAGTTTGACATTCTCGGTACCTATACAGGAAGGTCCATTAACAGAGGTCACGGCATTAAAGACTACACACATAAATATTAGGGTTCCTAAAAGCATTTTATTAGAAAGCCAACTATTTTCTGGTACCTCAAGAAACCAAGAGTGCCTCAATGTTTCTTCTGTAAACAGATGAAACCATACAGTCTTCTGAAAAAACTAGCATCACATTTTTTTTTATCTTTATGGAATAGTACTGTGTGGCCAATTCAAGAACCATTTACAACAATAAACTTAAACAAAAACCTTTTATGTTTAAGAAATTTTGTAATAATATTTTAAATTTTCTTGCAGGCACCTACAGTACTTGCCACACTGTTATAGCAAAAAAAAAATTTTAAGATCTGTTTTTCCTTATCAGACTCGTTTCTAACATGATGAACTTGTCTAGTAGATGCTGCTGATTGGAGGACAAGTTGGTGAACTCACTCTGTTGTTTCTGTCGTGCTTTATCACAGATGGCCGGTCTCAGCTGAAGTTTGGTCCCATCTGGTAGAGAGCAGTTCCGTGAACACACCACAACACCAAGACAAGACTTCTTCAGGATATGACTGTTGTGATTATTCGTGTTTCTCATGGCCCATCCACTTAGGTGTCTCTGTGCATTTTTATCCTCACTACTGTAAATATAACGCACATATCCATCCGTCCACTCCTGGAATACATCATACTGCTTTGTGTCCTGGAAAAAAAGTCATTTTTATTACCATATTCGGATGTTTTGTTTGCTATTCATGCAATTTAAGCCTGCCAGAATAATGGAGTGATATGAAATGGTATATACTGTATAAAATATATATGTTGTAAATATTCATTTCATAATTGATCTATTATTAAACATTATATTTCTGCATATATACAGTGACATTTTTTTTTTCTCACATAACCCAGCTAAGCTGGGGTCAGAGTGCAGGGTCAGCCATGAAACGGCACCCCTGGAGCAGATAGGGTCAAGAGTCTTGGTCAAGGGCCCAACAGTGGTGTCTTGGGGCTTGAACCCCCGACCTTCTGGTCAGTAACCCAGAGCCTTAACTGCTGAGCCACCTAATACACTTAATTGTATTAGGCTTTGTAATAACCAGTATTATGTTATAAGCATTAAAGTAAGAAAGGTTAAATGAAAGAAAATAGAACATAAAAAATATTTAAAGATTAGAATGTAATGTCCATTGCATTACACAGTACAATTTATTTATTTATTAACTGGTTTAATTCAACACAAATATATTATTTAGTATGTCTGAATCCAGCTGACTACATTATCAACATAATTTTTAAGGGACAGATAAGGTAGTCCAAACAGACATCTGATATATGGCCATATATAAAATTATAGTTAATATATTTGAGCATATATGTACATTTTGAAATTATATTAATATTTGGGAAGTATATATGTTATGAAAACGTAAAAAGTTATAAAATGTGTTTAGTAGCTTTTTTATTTTTATGTGTGTTGCATATAGAGAAATACAAGTATACTTGCTTAAAGGCTATTTGAATTTTATATCAATGAAACCCATATAACATATGTTCAATATGTGTTTTATATATACACTGCCAAATATCACATTTCTGTAAAGGAGAAATATATCGATAAAATATTTTAAAAGGCGCTCGTAACCTAAAGGATTATCCTTAGGTTACAAGCGCCTTTTTATAATTGTATTAATATTGAAATATGCCAAAAATGCATGAGATTTAACTTCATAAATATATAAAGTTAATTCTTTACCTGTGGAAGTTTGGAGTCGTTTATATCCCAAGTCAACTTCATCCCTAAAGAACACACACAGTCCGAGCTGTCAAATTGATCTGAGGATTTTGACATAATATTTCTCAGATCCGGATCACAGCAATCTTCAGAATCAAACATCAAGACTCTAGATCTTAGAATGGATCATACATCCCCCAGTCATGTCTATACTTCCAAAACAGTCTTTCTTGTCTCCTAAAATCCACGTTTGTGTAAGCCCGTCCAGGTGCGCTTCACACAGGTAATGGTTTCAGGTAAACGTTGCTATGTCTATGTAAAGATGGAGGCTGGGTTTAACACATACGCATATACACGAACACGGACTAGCTCAAACACTTCGTACTTTCACTGAACATGATCCGTGCGATTCATCTCCACTAACACTTCACTTTAACTTCACAGTTCAACTCAACCGCGGAACGAACGAAAGCGCTATGTTTGACTAGAGACAGCAGAGGCACAGACTGACACCGCTTGGGGTAAATAAATGTTCCATAAGTGTCCCAGATTTTATCTTTGCGTTTGCAGTTTTAAGGGGAAAATGACCGTGTCTTTTCAAACTGAGCCCGACGGTGTGATATTTCACGTGTAGTCAGCTAATTTACACGAGCAACTTTTAGTGGTACTGAACAGCGGTTGCTGGTCACAGAACAGGACTGGTCCAGTCGATGGAGCAATGTGATCTACAGCAGGTCATTAGTTGTTGTGTGTAAACGAAAAGCCGCACTGCTGACACAACACGGACTGGTCGTTAACACAACAAACACAACAGTTCATAAACACACGCACCTTTTTATGTATCCATTGACGATCACTAATGCCATTGGAAATGGCAAATATTAGGCTAGTGATTATCATTAGCCTATACAATTTTACAGTTAAATATTTACGGCCAGGCAACAAAAGGCAAATGAGGGCATTATCTGAATCGCAGAATGAATGAGCTGTTTTTCCATTTGTAAGAGAATGTTTCAGAAAAATAATAGCCTAATAAAAATAAAAATAATAGCTAATAGACTAATAATAATTTGTATATGATTTTTATTCAACGAGAAGTATATGCTCAGTTCTGTAATGGTTTCAGTCCTCGCATACGAACCTCACAATAATCTAAATTAAATTATTTAACATAAATCTAAAGTTGAATGTAGTTTTGTTGGTTAAAATCAACGGCTCATAATATTGTAGCTGATAGCGAGCAGCTAAATTAATTTATCGTGGCAGTAATAGTCTTGTTAGAACGAAATAAAATGTAATTTAAGTATAATTAACGTTAATTGAATACAATGTATTGAACTCGTATCTTGAATAGCAGTCAAGTTTCAGTCTAGCTAAAACACAAGACTTTTGTTGTGAGTGCATTCAGTGTCTTATCTTAAAATTGTATAGGCTACAAGATGTAAAAATATTTGAGGTGTGATTTAATTTGAACTTTAGGCTAATCATTTTTCTAGGTAAATGTAATCTCCTTTCAATCCAATATGGTGTTGTCCATCTCAATGAAAATATAGGCCTATTATTTTTTCATTGCAAATGAAAGTGAGAAATTGTTTAAATTATTACAAATCTACTGAAGGCTTTTAGAGCCATTGATTTATGTTTCAGAAAAGAGAAAGAGTCCCTGTCACGTAATTGCAGGTATTTTTAAATAATAACAAAATAAATAAAAGAAAACCTGTTATATCTGGATTTGCTTATTCGTTATATTTACTGTATTCTTTTTTTGGTTGCATTGTTTTTATACCATCCTCACATAAGAAAAGAATCGGTTGTAGGCTAGCCCTATACCAAAGCCATTTTCTTCCATAAATCACTCCTTTTATGACTTCACTGGTTACTGTAAAAGCAAACAGCTACTCACATTTTGTGTGTGTGTAGGCTACTGCGTAGGCTCCCTGTAAAATGCATGCCATTTGCTAAAACTTGGAGGATTATATTCGATTTACTGTGGTTTTTCACACCATAATCTTTCATTTTTATGCAGGTATTTGGAATGAAGATGTGCATCTATTGTAGGCCTACCTTCTTAAACCCAAACTATACTGAAGCAATAACTTTGGGTACCCCCTTCTGTCATTAAAAAGTAGGTGTTACTAATGGTTAGAATAAACGCTATTAGATCATTCCTGTCAAGCGCGCTCACAACTTATTCGACGGAATTTACTCACTTGATATCGAAAATGATCTCTGTTGCACAGGTAGATGCATTTTTCCCCGACTACGAAAAGACAGATGTCTGATCCGAGCAATTATACAACTGATCACATCCCTGGAGAGTCAGAAATAATTGTATGTTAATTAGCGAGAGATTGACATTTTCAGACAAGTGTCGATAAGGATACATTTGTCAAATAAAATTTGCCGCAACAAATAAAATAACAACCAGAATATGTTATAGGCCGGGCGAGTCGTAGACCCAGCACACATTAAGAGTTTATCTACACTGGTACACCACACGAATTCTAAAGCTATCACATTAATTTTTGCGATGATTTGAATTATTTGTGATGGAGGCACCAAAAGGATTTTTGGGACAACTTTGTAGACTACTGGGCCCCCTATTTTACGCAACCCGTAAACATTTTTTTTTTCTTTCATTATAAGGTATCCTTAATAATACATGTGAATAAAATCATGATTGCACATTCAATAAGACAAACACTACTAAAAACAAAATAAATTAAAAACGAATTTGAATTCAAAAAGTTCGTTAAAATAACAATGCATTTAATAAAACTATACTATAAATACATTTCATTATTTATTGAGTTGTGACTGTTTCTAATGTAATTGGATTTTATGTGGGTCAAAAATGATTTTTTACATGAAGTAGCCTAATCTATTGATCTGCCACTTCAGGAATTATTCAATTAAGGTGTCTTGTTATGTGAATTTACAATACTTTGTAGGTGAATAATTTTAATTAAGAAAATGTCCATGACAGCACCTAGAATGCATACTCTATGTGGGTCCTATATATATATATATCACCCATATGTTTTTCTATGGTATGCTATTTGATGCATTTAACACTGGTATAATTTTTGTATTACATTTATTGATTGTAAAGTACACTGTTAAACATGTTATTGCATTTTTGCGGTAACTTACTGGCAGCACTATTGCCAGTAAGTTACTGTAAGTTCCCCTTTACAGTAGCTTACCTGTAAATGTGTTTTACGGTATGATGCCCTTACTGCAATTTAATTTTACAGTAAGATGCCCTTACCGCGATTTCATTTTACAGTATGATTTACTTACTGCAATTTAATTTTACAGTAAGATGCCCTTACTGCAATTTAATTTTACAGTATGATGCCCTTACCACAGTTTCATTTTACAGTACAATACCCTTAAAACTGCAACTTATTTTTAATTTATTTTACGCTATTTTATATTTTACATTAATGCTATTGAATTTAATAAATTCCAAAAAAGTGACTTGAGTTAATGTACATCAGCATATTATTTATTTACTGTCACAATCAATTACATCCAATTTATTTATTGTGATGCAGCATTTAAATTTTTTTTTTTTTGAGAAATTCATGCATAACAAATAAAAGCAGAGATCATGACAATACTCAAAAACAAACAAACAAAAAAACAAGTACAATAAAAATACACTAACAGTTCTCAGCTAAAACAAGAGAAAACTAAATCAAAAGGAAATGGCACCCACCTCTCTACTAATCCCAAAGAAACAACAATATAAATGTGTATGGTAAAGAACAATACAACAAAAGTTTACAAACAAATAACTGATCTGAGGAATGGTGCTGCTTTTGCCCACAAAGCTTCTTCTCCTCCAATCACAGCAGATTTACAACCGATCATTGGCGTCAGGTGGCAGCAATTCCTTCCTGCTTATGGGAAGTAGAGAGAGAAACAGGGAGAAAGGGGAAAATAAATAAAGAAAGAAAGAAAGAAAACAAAACAAATACATCCTTGGACGTACACACAGCAAGTTCTACAGATTGTAGCACCGCACATGTAATATGAATAATATTTCATAAGTTTAGTCTCTAAGAAATGCACAAGTCCCCATTGACTTCCATATTCATACTATGGAAGTCAATGGACTGGTTACCAACATTGTTCAAAATATCATCTTTTATGTTCAACAGAATAAAGAAATTCATTCAGGTTTGAAACAACATAAGAGTGAGTAAATGACAGGATTTTTATTTCTGGTCGAATCTCTTTAAAGCTTTCTCTTCTATTTGGCAAAGGAATTACACGATTCTCATAAAAAAATTGGGAAGATTGTCGAGTTTTCAAATGCACATAACAAACAATAAGTAAGTGTAAACATTATGCAACTATCGCTTTACATTTTCCTATATTAAAAATAGCGGAACTGTGATCCTTTCACATAATTATCATTCTCATCTTTATCCCTCTGTCTCCACCTTTCTCTTTTAAAGGTTATATTATTTTCTTTTCTATTGGTGTGTAGCTCAGTTATCTTTTTACCTCGATTTAATTTCTTAACAGAGCATTTTCTTTAAATGTGACTTGTACTCAGGGGCGGATTGGCCATCGGGAATACAATCCCGAACGGCCGGTCCATTTCAGGCCGAAGACCGGCCGGTGGTCAAAGAGGTTTTTTTTTTTTAATGATACGCGACCGGCCTAACCGGCCTCTCAGCTGCAGCGGAACGCAATACTTTCAATCTGAGGGGGGATACGAGCGGCCCCTCCCAACTTGGACTGATCCTCGTTTTTCCTGACATCCGATTGGCTCAAACTAGGCGCCGATCAAAGGAGTTTACTTTTGGTCATGTTTGGCGGGTTTGTGTGAATGCAACAGATACGAACGGTAAAAATGGCAAAAAGAAGAGAAAGAAATGGGTGGGGCCGAAAAAATAAGAATTAAAAAGAAAAAAAAAATTGGCACAAGAGGCAGCTAAATGCGCCAAATTAACAGACCTTTTCCGTAGTGGAAAGAGTGCTGTGGCAGCCGGAGGTGCAGATGAGGAATGACCCAGCAGCATGGGCAGGACAGGTGCACGATTAGGGATATATTAGTGATTTATTATACACTGAAATTGTTTATATTTGCATTTAAATATAGGCATTTATTACATGGCTTGGTAGAATTCCAATGTAGGAAGAGAGAAGAGGAGGAGCAGGAGAAGAGACGAGGAGGAGGAGCAGCAGAAACCAGGAAACAGACAGGTAGAGGGGCAGTGTGCAAGGCTGGGTAGGCAATCATGTTAGGCATATCAATCAATCAATCAATCAAAGCTTTATTAAGGACACACACACACAAAATAGAAAAATACAGCACAATATTACATATTTACATATAGGAAAAAATGCCAATAGTTCCACATACTAGATAATAACCTGACTGAAGCACAGATTGAATTAGAAAATGTATTATTCTTAGTCATATTTATTACTGATTTTCTTCTCATGTTCTTCTCAGCTGTACAATCAGTAAGCAGAGGCAGGGGCCAGCACAGGGGAAACTGAGCCAGGGAGAGTTGAAAGTGAGGACACACACACACACACACACACAAATCTCTATTTTATGGGACTGCATTGTGGTTTTTGAGTATCTGAGTGGGTATTTGTTAGTATTTGTAACCATTTTATCACTCCGACTGACTGTACACATGACATGCTGGTAGTTAGCAGTATACTAACTATACTGTGACTTATGTGTTCGAGATTAGGTTTTGCTGACCTGGTTGTGTTCAGTGCAGTGGTGACTTGCTTATACAACCTGAAGAGGCAGGTGTCATCCTAAAATTTCTTGAAGGTCTTCAGTGTAATCTGATTCTCTTTATACCATAAAAACACTATTAGAATTAAAATAACTGCAAAAAATCCTTCTGCTCGTGCCCCAAGGGCACTCGCATAAAAGGCCTCTCCATCTTAAAGTCCCGGGCTGAATTTCAGTCCCAGTATGTCCCTGCTTGTACTTCTACTTATGGAGATTTAGTAGTCCACTGCCACCTATGATCCCAAGTCAAATCAATGAGCCCACTTGTCCAGAGCACTTACTACTCCGCTTTGTAGAGGTATGGGGGAATAGTAAAGCTATCGGGTCAAGAGCAGTGAGTGATTCTCTTTGTCTTTTGTTGTTTGATTGCAATGGCAAACAGCAGCACACCTGTGTATATGCTACTGTCACTTTAAGACCGAATGCACAGATCCAATATAATGACCATTGATGGGAATAACGACATTATATATAACGTTGTTACTAAAGGCGTTACTTTTTTTTAGTAACGAGTAATCTAGTTGATTACTCTTCCCATCTTAATAACGCCGTTACCTTTACTGCTGTAATGGTTCAGTTTAAGTGTAAAGATAGGTTGATTTGGTTATATGTCAACCTTTAAGCGCCCTCTTGTGGCGAGGATTGTGTATGGTAACTTCCGTATGACTTGTGTATGACTTGCGTCGAGTACAACATCATTGTAATGTGTCATGGCTGAAGAGCTGCTTGTACGGTGAAGTTGTGGCTCGCATAAGGCTGTAAGTTGCTATTATTTGTCATATAAATATGATGTTTAGTAAGTTTGTCAGTAAATTCATTAATCTAGAGATGCAAATGTACTATAACCGTGATGTATGTGTGCAATATGTGAGCATTAGTTAGCGATCTTTTGTTATGATAATTAGGCTAATTTGGCTTCCGTGATTACAATCTAGTACCTAAAACAAGGAATATAATTATCAAATGTACATGACAATGTAACGTTTAATGCTTATGTTGATTTAATGTTTCAATTAAGTGCTTTATTTAGGCAGTGTCCAGTCAGCTATGCACTTTGAATATGTACAATTCTAATTGCTGTATTTTCTCTGTTTGTTTACAGTTTTACAATGTTGAAGTTTAACGAGAAAGATTAAAAGCCATGAATCAACATCTCGCCTGTTCACTGTCTGTCTAGCTGGATAGAGAAGTGACACGTCTAGTGAGGACAGAAAAACTGCCAAAAAATGAGGCGCGTTACTATAATTGAAGCTGTTTTTTTTCATCAGACCAACTAGATCTCTGATGCCGGTTTCGGCTTGAAGCGATCGCGGCACTGCTGCTTCTACTCTGCTCCTGCTACGCGCTCGCACTGCCGCGCCGCCTTTGCTCTAATCTGTTAACATGAGTGCCGAACAAAATACGCGCTGCTAACGCGTGCAGTGGGAAACCAGCGTGAGCCGAGAGTCAAAGACACAATTTTACTGTTTTCCTTGGTTAGTGGGCAGTGCACAAGACAAGCGCATAAATGCTGACGATTGGCTGAGGTTGAGATTGTTTGTTTTTTTTGTGGAGATGTAGGCTATTTTTTTTATTTTTTTTTTATGTATTACCTGTTTACAGGTGAAACTCGAAAAATTAGAATATCGTGCAAAAGTTCATTAATTTCAGTAATTCAACTTAAAAGGTGAAACTAATATATTATATAGATTCATTACAAGCAAAGTAAGATATTTCAAGCCTTTATTTGATATAATTGTGATGATTATGGCTTACAGCTTATGAAAACCCCAAATTCAGAATCTCAGAAAATTAGAATATTGTGAAAAGGTTCAGTATTGTAGGCTCAAAGTGTCACACTCTAATCAGCTAAACACCTGCAAAGGGTTCCTGAGCCTTTAAATGGTCTCTCAGTCTGGTTCAGTTGAATTCACAGTCATGGGGAAGACTGCTGACCTGACAGTTGTGCAGAAAACCATCATTGACACCCTCCACAAGGAGGGAAAGCCTCAAAAGGTACAAAAAAGGTGCAAAAGAAGTTGGATGTTCTCAAAGTGCTGTATCAAAGCACATTAATAGAAAGTTAAGTGGAAGGGAAAAGTGTGGAAGAAAAAGGTGCACAAGCAGCAGGGATGACCGTAGCCTGGAGAGGATTGTCAGGAAAAGGCCATTCAAATGTGTGGGGGAGCTTCACAAGGAGTGGACTGAGGCTGGTGTTACTGCATCAAGAGCCACCACACACAGACGGGTCCTGGACATGGGCTTCAAATGTCAAACGTCTTACCTGGGCTAAAAAAGAAAAAAAGAACTGGTCTGTTGCTCAGTGGTCCAAAGTCCTCTTTTCTGATGAGAGCAAATTTTGCATCTCATTTGGAAACCAAGGTCCCAGAGTCTGGAGAAAGAGAGGAGAGGCACACAATCCAAGATGCTTGAAGTCCAGTGTGAAGTTTCCACAGTCTGTGTTGGTTTGGGGAGCCATGTCATCGGCTGGTGTTGGTCCACTGTGCTTTATTAAGTCCAGAGTCAACGCAGCCGTCTACCGGACATTTTAGAGCACTTCATGCTTCCTTCAGCAGACAAGCTTTATGGAGATGCTGACTTCGTTTTCCAGCAGGACTTGGCACCTGCCCACACTGCCAAAAGTACCAAAACCTGGTTCAATGACCGTGG
The DNA here is from genome assembly GCF_025860055.1 of Xyrauchen texanus. NCBI lineage: Eukaryota > Metazoa > Chordata > Actinopteri > Cypriniformes > Catostomidae > Xyrauchen > Xyrauchen texanus. The sequence goes on along the minus strand of NC_068317.1, from coordinate 705,945 downwards.
TATTACTGTGCTTGATTGGCCAGCAAACTCGCCTGACCTGAACCCCATAGAGAATCTATGGGGCATTGCCAAGAGAAAGATGAGAGACATGAGACCAAACAATGCAGAAGAGCTGAAGGCCGCTATTGAAGCATCTTGGTCTTCCATAACACCTCAGCAGTGCCACAGGCTGATAGCATCCATGCCACGCCGCATTGAGGCAGTAATTAATGCAAAAGGGGCCCAAACCAAGTACTGAGTTCATATGCATGATTATGCTTTTCAGAGGGCTGACATTTCTGTATTTAAAATCCTTTTTTTTATTGATTTCATGTAATATTCTAATTTTCTGAGATTCTGAATTTGGGGTTTTCATAAGCTGTAAGCCATAATCATCAAAATTATATCAAATAAAGGCTTGAAATATCTTAATTTGCTTGTAATGAGTCTATATAATATATTAGTTTCACCTTTTAAGTTGAATTACTGAAATGAATGAACTTTTGCATGATATTCTAATTTTTCGAGTTTCACCTGTATATTTGGATTCCTTAGCTTTGTTATAGGCCTACAATTGCACTTTTCAGTTACATTGAAAGCACCTCATGTTGTTACACTGTTCTACTTTTTCGAGGAAGAAAATACTTGAAGTACAGTATACCAATTGCCTGAAGATTTTTTTTGTTTTATTTGCACTACAAAGAGTGTATATTTGTTATTTCTTTTTGGTATAGTGCTTAACAAGCATAATTTAATTTTGCCCAGTTGTGGCCTGTTGAGGGGCAATAAATATCAAAAGTTCCAAAACATCTTTTGTGTTATTTGTATCGATCCATTATATAAATATAATATCTACATACATGGCACTTGATTGGAGGCTAGACTCACTTTGTCCCACAGCAACATTAACATAGTTTAGATTTGTGTACATTGTTTCTGTTAATAATGTATTGTATTAAGTGTCAGATTTATCATAAATAATTGAACAATAACATGTATTTAAAGTTCAGTTAAAGAGGGATGGAGGTGGGGTCACATTTGAGCATTTAAAAATGTACTTGAAAGTAACGCAATAGTTACTTTCTGAAGTAAATAGTTACTTTTATAATTTGTAACTGAGTAACAAATTTAGTTACTTTTTTGGAAGAAGTAACTAGTAACTGTAACTAATTACTTTTTTAAAGTAATTTGCCCAACAATGATAATGACTGACATGCATCCAATTTTTTCCCTATTGTTTAAGTTCACTTAAGACATGACCTACTGTGACCTATTCAATTTCAAAAATGCAATGTCAAGTCATGCATTTTGACAAATAAGGGTGTACAGGTGAAACTCGAAAAATTAGAATATCGTGCAAAAGTTCATTAATTTCAGTAATTCAACTTAAAAGGTGAAACTAATATATTATATAGACTCATTACAAGCAAAGTAAGATATTTCAAGCCTTTATTTGATATAATTTTGATGATTATGGCTTACAGCTTATGAAAACCCCAAATTCAGAATCTCAGAAAATTAGAATATTACATGAAATCAATAAAAAAAGGATTTTAAATACAGAAATGTCGGCCCTCTGAAAAGTATAATCATGCATATGAACTCAGTACTTGGTTTGGGCCCCTTTTGCATTAATTACTGCCTCAATGCGCGTGGCATGGATGCTATCAGCCTGTGGCACTGCTGAGGTGTTATGGAAGACCAAGATGCTTCAATAGCGGCCTTCAGCTCTTCTGCATTGTTTGGTCTCATGTCTCTCATCTTTCTCTTGGCAATGCCCCATAGATTCTCTATGGGGTTCAGGTCAGGCGAGTTTGCTGGCCAACCAAGCACAGTAATACCATGGTCATTGAACCAGATTTTGGTACTTTTGGCAGTGTGGGCAGGTGCCAAGTCCTGCTGGAAAATGAAGTCAGCATCTCCATAAAGCTTGTCTGCTGAAGGAAGCATGAAGTGCTCTAAAATGTCCCGGTAGACGGCTGCGTTGACTCTGGACTTAATAAAGCACAGTGGACCAACACCAGCCGATGACATGGCTCCCCAAACCAACACAGACTGTGGAAACTTCACACTGGACTTCAAGCATCTTGGATTGTGTGCCTCTCCATTCTTCCTCCAGACTCTGGGACCTTGGTTTCCAAATGAGATGTAAAATTTGCTCTCTTCAGAAAAGAGGACTTTGGACCACTGAGCAACAGACCAGTTCTTTTTTTCTTTAGCCCAGGTAAGACGCTTCTGACGTTGTTTGTTGTTCAGGAGCGGCTTGACAAGAGGAATACGACATTTGAAGCCTCAGTCCACTCCTTGTGAAGCTCCCCCACACATTTGAATGGCCTTTTCATGACAATCCTCTCCAGGCTACGGTCATCCCTGCTGCTTGTGCACCTTTTTCTTCCACACTTTTCCCTTCCACTTAACTTTCTATTAATGTGCTTTGATACAGCACTTTGAAAACATCCAACTTCTGTTGCAATTACCTTTTGAGGCTTTCCCTCCTTGTGGAGGGTGTCAATGATGGTTTTCTGCACAACTGTCAGGTCAGCAATCTTCCCCATGATTGTGAATTCAACTGAACCAGACTGAGAGACCATTTAAAGGCTCAGGAACCCTTTGCAGGTGTTTAGCTGATTAGAGTGTGACACTTTGAGCCTACAATACTGAACCTTTTCACAATATTCTAATTTTCTGAGATTCTGAATTTGGGGTTTTCATAAGCTGTAAGCCATAATCATCAAAATTATATCAAATAAAGGCTTGAAATATCTTACTTTGCTTGTAATGAGTCTATATAATATATTAGTTTCACCTTTTAAGTTGAATTACTGAAATGAATGAACTTTTGCACGATATTCTAATTTTTCGAGTTTCACCTGTATATTTGATCGGTATTTCACAGAACTGAAATGGGTGCTCGAGCGCTGACAGACTGTGCTCACTCTTCGAGTGTGTGCACGAAGGGCTGCCTGTCAGCATGCGATTGCTAAATTCCGATCTCTTGCATGGTTTATTGCAATTTTAATAACTTATTAAAACACATTTTGCCATTATTTTCTCATTTACCCATGTTTCTTTATCACTCAAATGCATCAGTAACTTTAAGCAGTCATAACACGCATAACACATAACATTTCAGAAAGCAACAAGTGAAAATATAATGTTAATCTTCTCTGCGGTGACTGTTCGGTTGCATTTTAAGACCTTTGAAACCTGGATTTAAGACATGTTAACGCTAACTAAGGCCTTATTTTTTCATTAACAAATTTAAGACATTAAGACTTTTAAAGGATCCACGGACACCCTGAGTACAATAGGGACAAATATTTAATGGAACTGCAAAGATTGTGTATTGGTGTTGGTGTCTGACTGATTATGGTGGCCTGTCTGGGCCAATATTTTGTCCCAGCCCTGCATAAGAAACTTACCTAATTTGACATTCTCCACTCAAATTCGGTGAGCCTCTGCAGAAATGTTGCTACCCGGGAGTTGATGGCAGTCACCTTTCTCTTCACAACACCTCCTGTCTTTCGACTTGTGCCAACTTTGGCCGTGCACTTGCTGCCCTCTTCAGGGTTGATCCTTAAAAAGAATCTTAAAACAAACAGGTCTTACATTTTCATATTAACACATACAGTAGTCATCTTTAAATGCGGCCCTTTATTTTTCTCAATATAAATAATGTAAGAAACAAGATATTATTTTTTCCCCATGAAAACAAGCACTGACTTTGTTTATAAAGTAAATCAAACACCCACCCACGCACGCAGGGGATAATCCATGGCTAGCTGTGCATTAATCGATTTTAAAGCATGACGTGGAGGCAAAGAACCACACGAAACGAAGCGGAGGGTTGGTTGCCTCTGCAAAGTGCATTCAAATAATTTAATGCACAGCTAGCCGTGGATAATCCCGCTTATACCATGGTCATTTGTCAGCACTGACAACTTAAAACTGTTGTTGATGTTTGCGGCGCAATATTTGACCGGAAGGGACAGGCTTGCGGAAAGCCTGAACGCTTCTCTAGAGAGGAAATGGATCTGCTTGTGCGCGAGGTTAAAGCGAGCAGACCATCTACGGGACAAGCTGGATTCCACCATATCTTTATGTACACAATAATAATCTTTTACATTGTAATCCTTTTATTTTTAACATTTGGCATGTTTGTCTGCATGTGTAATAAGCAGAGCGTTGTGCATCCGCCTATAGGTGCATATTACTAACGCGCCCTTTAAATAAAAATAAAAAAACAATGCCATTGACTTTAGACCAGGTTATAGACCAGGTTTTAGTTGGTCAATGGCACAGTCGGTTTCAGTTTAAAAGAAAGTCATACAGGTTTGGAATGACATGGGTTGTGAATATATTAAATAATTTTCATTTTGGGTTAACTAATCCTTTAAGGTTTTTGTGGTGAAATACTCACCTCTGTACCATCTCCAGCGTAGTGGATGCTGACTCCCGATACTCCAGATTGAACACATAAAAGGAGCTGAAAAAGGCAGCGAAAGCACTGGCAAAGTTATGAAGTTGGTTAGCTTCATAGAAGACCTTCCCCTCAATGCTGACCATCCAGTGGGTTGCAAACAGCAGACTACTCCCTAAAACAAAGGCATCTTCAGCTAAATTGTTTCATGTAATAGAATTCTTAACAACTGTTACCTAGCATGATCACCCGTGGTGTGGTAGGCAATGTCACCTCCTGCTCAACTGACATCTTGGTCGAGGTTGGCTGAAAGAAAAGATAATAATAATAAAATTCTCAGATATTGCAAATAATTTCTATTTAAGAAAAAAAAATTGAGATTTCAACTTAGAGTGATGGTGTAAAAAATATAAAGAAAGAACTTTTACATCTGTCAAGATGAAGATGTGGTCCTCCTCCTCTTGAAAGTATTTCATTAAAAGAAGAATGGCAGCGATAGGGACCAGATGGTTGTTCATGCTTTCATGCTCCATCTCTCGTAGCAAAGCCTGGATGTCCTGGTTCCATTTTAGTCCTTGATTTAGGAAAAAGTTCATAATCTTCCTCCCCTTGGTGAGGAAAGCTTCATGGAGGCGTGTGTCAATATCAATATCAGTGAGCATATGGAAATGACTGCGGAGACCTCTTTTAGTGAAGAGAAACGGCCATTGCTCCTCAACTTCACACAGCCTACAATAACATGTACAAATGAATTAAAATGAAATAAGAAAATAACAAATAAGAAGCTATAATAAAATAACAAATAAGATGCTTAATTCGTGCTTATAATTAATTAATTCTTGCATTAATTACATAAACTTTGACTTGATTTTTTTATGTAATTTTTCCCTTATGTATACTAGAGAGGGGGGGCTGTTTTACCAATAATTAGCATAGAATTTCTAAAATATTTTTCAATGAATATTTTTCAATTAATCTATTAGTCTGCCTTTACATTGGCTTTAAAAGCGTTACTATTTTAAACATTTCTGTCCTGTGCAGAGTGAATCCAGCACGTATATGATACTATATTTAACTTTAGCTGTCACTTCAGAAACAGTTTGCAGCATGCAATTGGCTGTCGGCACCGTTCAATACATCGTTTTCATCGTGTCTACACTTTGTTAATGAGAGGATTCGCGAGCCTGCATAATTTGGCACTGAATTAAAATGCCGTTATGAGCGGTGAGTAGATTCTGACTAACTTGAACACCTTTGTTTGGCCATTGCGTTCAAGAGAACAACAACTACCGGTATGTCTGTGATTGGCTACATTGCTGCTCACCGCTGCAAAACGCGTTGTAAATAGGTTAATTTTCCGTTCTCCAGAACGTGAACACAAATAAGCACAAATTTACACTGGAGCGTTTGGCAAATCTGTTGCGCCAATATATTATTACAGTATCAATTGAGGGTGCTCTTGCTTGCGTTTGAAGGTACATAGCACCACCAAGAGGCGCAGCGGGGCCAAGAACATTCTCCACCTCCGGCTGCCACACACATATTTTGGCAAATCCCTGCTTTGCTACATTGATAAAATGCTTGGCACAGGTCTCAGCATAATGTATCTCACCATCTGCTTTCACGACGGTCCATAAATGGTTTATTAAAAGGGTTATATAATAATGTGCGTTAATGGCGTTAGATAGAAAAATAAACCCAGCAAACAAACAGGGTAAGCATGTTACTCTGTTTGTTTGCTGGGTTTATTTTTCTGTGTATGCAATGTAGCAAAGCAGGGGGACATTTAGAATGAAGTAAGCACACTAAAACACAGTTAGATAGTGCTTGATGATTGCAGCAGCCATTTGAGCACCTGCCTTGCTACGCACAAGAGTTTTAGTGCTGGCCAACGAGTCCAGGAAATATATTGTTTGCCGGATAAATTGAAAAAAATAAAAATAATAATAATCCTTTGTTTCATCTCTAAGCACGCACATTTGAAACTCTGTTAATTCGGGTATTACAATACATTAATTTTAAGCGCTTTTTTTCTTTTACTTTTTTCACTATATCATGCAATAATACGCTGACATAGGCATGGTTAATGTGTCATTATACCAGTCTCTCCCGCGAAATCCAAACACAAGTGGTCAGAAAAGAAGCATCAAACGACCAGTTATGACAGTGACGTGTCTCGCTTGTCCTCTTCTGATTGAATCACCTAAAACGGGGGCGAGACATTCTTTTTATGTTGTTTGTTTACATGTTATCATGAATTAACCCTCCCGTTGAGTTTGTGCATGAATTTCGAGATCTATTCACCTGTTAATCGGTTGTGTCTGTGTGTGTGTTCTGTCAGCTAGAGTTTTAAACTGGCATGCGAGACGGGAATAACGCAAAATGTCCTCCATGGTAGCGCAGCGAAAATTATTTTTGAAATTGCCTGACATTTCTAGATAACGGACACCCTGCTGAGCCCAGCCTCCAATGTTCATGTAAAAAGTGATTCATGTGTCAAGTAAATTTGACAAAAAAAAATTATAAATATTAAGGATATTTTTTATTTTAAATTATGGCTTTGCTTTGTATAAAAATACTGGGTGCATTTCACTCATAAATTTAAGAGAGAAGACGACTACATTATTTTGGGAAAATCTGTGCAATTTTGAGGTTTAATTTATGGACACCAATTCATTTGAAAGCAACGACTGCTTTGACGACATTTTGGCAGACTGGTCGACACACTAAAAGGTAAGCCTCAATAATTTGTACTTTCCTTTTATTTCTTAATTGTCTCGTTAAATGTTGACCAGGTGTGTTCAATCCAGATCTGTAGCACCACATTACACATTTTGGATGGCTCCCTTATTTTATATTCCCAGTTTATGTCGAAGCCTGTCCTGATGAGCTAGTTGAACCAGGTGTGTAAAATAAGAGAGACATCCAAATGTGCGGTGTTCTGTGGTGAAAATTTGAAAGATGGTTTGATGAAAAAGAGCGATTGTTTTATAATGCTACTCCCTTTCTTCACCGTTCTCGCGGAGACGGCACATAAATGGGGATAGTTATGCCATGTTAGTTGTAATCCTTAAAAAAAGAAAATGCAACATGTGCTTCAGAAACTGTTTGAAACCAAACGTGACCAGACTAAACAAATGGTCGCTGTTTGTTTTATCTCAGTTTTTGTACTTTGAAAAAAAAAATGTGTCTCTCAAGTGACGCAAGAGTGTTGATAAAACCAGGATAGTCCCGCGTCTCCATGGTTACAAAACTTAATTTGCTGTGCTTTTCTATCATGAGCAACTTGCGACAACTAATGAGAGAAACATGAATTCCTGCTGTCTCATTATCATTAGCACTGATCTTTCCCCCTCAATGTTCCCTCCCACTTTTGCTGCTGTCTGTAAGCCAAGAGTTTTCCCCAAACTTTTTATGGACTGTGCGTTCCCGCGCCGATAATGATTAGAGTCTAATCTTCTATAAAATGCCCTGAGGGGGAAGGGGCACCGGTAAAAGTAGTCTGTATACCTTAAACCAGTAGTTCCCCTTCTGTCGCTCTCTTTACGCTGTGTCGGAGAAGCGACACCAGGGGTCTGTCTTGAGCACCGAATATACATCTGATCTATGAAAAAAGGCCAATGAGAAGTTGGCAGCTAGTATTTGCATACCCCGTCCCCGGACATATGGGTACAAAGGCGAGGCAAATACTAGAGTTCATTCAGAAATTTTCTTCGGAGCCTATGGTTGTGCATGCTGTTCGCGTGAGATCACACCAGTTCCAGTATTCCTCTGACGCTCTGCATGCTGTTGGATTGATGGCGCATTACAGCGGCGATTTCTCCTTCTTGCACGGCAGTGCAATTGCCCCTGGGCGCTTCGACAGTGCAGAAACCCAAACTCTAAAGAGTTGTTTAAAAGAGCAATACACAGCGGCGTTGAACATCCTTTTCAGGACGCGTCTTTTTAAAGACGGGTTTCTGCCTCTGTGTAGTTTCTGGATGCGGTTGATTTCTCCCCACCTCCGATGGTCATAAAAACTGGCTGGCGTACCTGGGTTGCGATTACATGCAGGCAGCGTTTTTTATGAATGGTCTATGTTTTCAGTGCGAGAACATAGCCATAACAGCATTGCGGTCACCGGCTTTCTTTTGTCATGAGAGAAAGCCACTTCAGCCGCCAGCTCGCCTCTTTCCCACGGGATTGGGGCAGGCGCCGCGGGCGATGAAGGTGATTCGGGGGCAAAAACGGGCTGTGTTCGTCGGGTAAATCCCCGCGAACCTCCCACCTCCCCGGTACGCTTGCTGGCTTCCGTCCGAGCTCGGGATGAGCAATTTCTCTCCAATAGGTTATGTTCTCAGTGCGAGAACATAACTGTGGCAGCATTGCAGTCACCGGCTTTCTTTTGTCATGAGAGAAAGCCACTTCAGCCGCCCCCGCGCCTCGCCTCTTTCTCACGGGATTGAGGCAGGCAGTGAAGACGATTTGGGGACAATGACGGGCCTGTTCCCCGGGTAAATCCCCACGAACCACCCGCCTCCCCGGCACGCTTGCTTGCTCCCATTTGCTCGGGATGAGTGCGGCCCGCTTCACGGCCGGCCTGCCGGTCCCTAGAGCTCCCGGGATTGGATGACGATAATCACCGCTGCATCGGAGAGCGTTACAGCGGCGTCTGATGTTGATGACTCATCTGCGCCGCCACCTCCGGGTCTGCGTGGCCAGTCTGAGCCTGATGCACAGAGGTCCCATATGCTTCCCCGGGTACCGCGAGCACAAGGTTGGACCGCAAAAGTGTATCTTAACATGCGTCCGGCACCTAGATTGGTTTGCAGCGGTAGACCTGAAGGACGCGTACTTCCACGTCTCAATTCTGCCGCAACACCAACCATTCCTACGGTTCGCGTTCGACGGCCAGGCGTTTCAGTACAAAGTCCTCCCCTTCGGCATGTCTCTGTCCCCTCGCGTCTTCATGGAAGTCGCAGAGGCAGCCCTTGACCCGCTCCGAGAAGCCGGCATCCGCATACTCAACTACCTCGACGACTGCCTCATACTGGCCCACTCCTGAGAGTTACTATGCGCTCACAGAGACCAGGTGCTCAAACACCTCAGCCGCTTGGGGCTTTCAGGTCAACCGAGAAAAGAGCAAGCTCACTCCGGTTCAGAGCATCTCCTTTCTCGGCATGGAGTTAGACTCAGTCTCAATGTCTGCACATCTCACCAACGAGCGTGCACAGTCGGTGCTGAAATGCCTCGTAAAGTTCAAGCCAGGCACAACGGTCCCTCTAAAACTCTTCCAGAGGCTCCTGGGGCATATAGCATCCTCTGCCGTAGTCACGGCGCTGGGGTTGATGCATATGAGACCGCTTCAGAGCATCTCCTTTCTCGGCATGGAGTTAGACTCAGTCTCAATGTCTGCACGTCTCACCAACGAGCGTGCACAGTCGGGCTGTCCCTGTCCACCTTGAAGACGCAGTAGACGGCAAGTCCCTTGGTAGGCACGACTTAATCATCAGGTTCCTAAGAGGTGCCCAGAGGTTAAATCCCTCCCGGCCAAGCCTGTTCCCCTCCTGGGACCTCTCGGGCCTCCAGAGACCTCCCTTCGAGCCGCTAGAATCAGTTGGACTCAGGGCCCTCTCTCTTAAAACTGCCCTGCTGATCGCGCTCGCCTCCATCAAGAAGGTCGGGACCTGCAAGCGTTCTCTGTCAGCGACACTTGCCTGGAGTTCTGTCCGGCTGACACTCTGTGATCCTAAGACCGCGACTGGGCTACGTGCCCAAGGTTCCTACCACTCCCTTTAGAGACCAGGTAGTGAACCTGCAAGTGCTGCCCCGGGAGGAGGCAGACCCAGCCCCGTCGTTGCTGTGTCCAGTACGTGCTTTGCGTACCTATTTGGACTGCACGCAGAGCTTTAGATGTTCTGAGCAGCTCTTTGTATGCTTTGGGGGACAGCGGAAAGGTAACGCTGTCTCCAAACAGAGGCTTTCCCACTGGGTAGTAGATGCCATTTCATTGGCTTATCACACTCAGGCCGTGCCCCCCCGCTTGCGGGTCCGAGCTCACTCGACAAAGAGTGTTGTGTCCTCGTGGGCACTGGCTAGGGGTACCTCCCTGGCAGACATTTGTAGAGCAGCGGGTTGGGCAACACCCAACACCTTTACGAGATACTACAGTCTCAGGGTTGAGTCAGTTTCATCCTGTGTTTTCTCAGGTCCGAGCCAGTAGAACTCGGTAACACGCTGATGGGCTGGCCGGGTGAATCGCTTGCATATAGTGCCCTTTCCCTCGCTTGAGGTAAAACTGTGCGTCTTTTTTTCCCCAGGAGATTTCACTCAACTCGAATCCCTGGTCGATTCCTCCCTAGCCATCATGGGTCCGTAGTTCGGCGGAGGAACTTGCCGACCCAATCCACTGCGGTTACTCAAATCTACCCTGTACTGGAATAGGTGCTCCACAGGGTGAGGACTCCTACGCGGACTCCTCCTGTGTGTATTTTCCGCGATACGGTCCCTTTACGAGCGGACCCACATTTTCCTTGGGTAAGTTTCGGCTGCCCCCCGGTCGCCGTGTGTAGCAACTCCCCCCTTGCTGAGGCTGGATCTACCACCGTGCCACTTCCACGTGTCGCCTAAAAACACATGTGATGTATTTACCACCTTACCTCCCCAGCTGGGTAGGGGTGGTCTCCGCAGGGTCTTTTCCCCCTGAAAGAATAGGAAATTGGGTAAGACCCCCTTCCCTCAGTGCGTGTAAGGGCCCCGGCTGTCTATTGCTCTATGCGAGAAACATAGAGAGAAAAGAGGCCCAGCCAGGCTTGGACCATTCCCAGGTTGGCAAGCGTCGCCTTGTTCCCCTGTCAGGGTAACCAAAAGGATTCCGACGACTTTTGTTGGGCATTGGGGAAAGGTATGTGCAGTCTGATACAGCTGGTCGTCTGGCACGTAAAAACACCTGCCCGCTCCTGTGTCAGACCACGTACACGGCTCAGCGCATGGCGTAATTTAAATTGGACCCCTAGTGTCGCTTCTCCGACACAACGTGGAGAGAGCGACAGAAGGGGAACATCTAGGTTACGAATGTAACCTCCATTCCCCGATGGAGGGAACGAGACTTTGTGTCCTTCCCGGCCACGTCGCTGAGCCGAGCCGCTGTAGTGGCCGAACCATTTCCGGCTGCTCAGAAAAATCCTGAATGAACTCTAGTATTTGCCTCGCCTTTGTACCCATATGTCCGGGGGCGGGGTATGCAAATACTAGCTGCCAACTTCTCATTGGCCTTTTTTCATAGATCAGAGGTATATTCGGTGCTCAAGAGAGACCCCTAGTGTTGCTTCTCCGACACAACGTCTCGTTCCCTCCATCGGGGAACGGAGGTTACATTCGTAACCTAGACATTTTCAAACATGCTCTTGGGGACACACAATACATATTTCTACTGTAACCTTATTCAACACACCTCAGCTGATCATCAGGTGATTAAAATCATCAGATCGTTAGTAAAGGCTCCATGTCCTGATGTGTCAGATAAGCGGGACTTACAAAATATGCAAAGCTGTGGGTCCCCATGGTGCTTGAACCCAGTTTTAAAGTGGTTGTTAAAGACTAGAAATTGAAAACTAGAAAATTAAAAGACGTGCTTCACAACCTCTGATGAAGCTTTATGGAGGAGCAAAACCGCCTAAATTAAACATAAATAAATAAAATTAAAAAATAAATGTAAAAAAATTGTGTACATATAAATCAATTTATTTTCAAATGGGACAAATGAGTATTTATACTTTTATTTCCTTATTTATGTATTATTTTATGTATTTCCACATGTATATATTTCCTCATTATTTTACAATTTACATCCATACTATCTGTGGCTATATTTAAATTCTGTAGACTCCCATTTCTTTTTGTCAACCACAAGATGTCACTGTGGCCTTCACTCTGTAGCACTCTGCTCCATTGCTATGTCTGAGGGAGAAAACATGCCCCTCATTAGCATAAAGAAAGAAAATTGGAAATATATAAATGTGGAGATAAAATTGGAAATATATACATGCATAAATAAATATATTTTGAAATTATTAAATGCATAAATAATGAGGAAATACATACATTTGGAAATGAATGTGTAAATAAAAAATACAAAAATACATATTTTGTTTTACATTTATTTTCAAATATTTGTATTAATTTATTTATTCACTTATTATTTTTGGTCTTCTACAGAAGCTGACTGTTGTGTATATATTGATGCATGTTTTTGTCAGGCATTTTATGTGGTCAAGAATTTATTTATTTATTTAAAAAGGAATAAATTATCGTGTAAACTAATTATCATAAACTAATTATATTATATATATATATATATATATATATATATATATATATATATATATATTTTTTTTTTTTTTTTACAGGTCTGCATGGAAGTACTTGAAGTTCCATTTTTGTGAGCATTCATATTTTCTACTTTCACCGTAAGGCTGTTTTTGGTTGGAACATGCTGTAAGATAGTAATAGATAATTGTAAAGGGATCAATGGAAAGGAGGAGGCGAGAACCGGCTTTTCAACATAAATAATATTTTAATAATAAACAGAAACAAAGGACAAACACACACATGATGGACTTGTCTGTAAACCATATCTCTCTCTCCCGCACGATCCTCTCCAGTCAACCTTTATCCCTCTCGGGAGGCTTGATTAGCCTAATTCGGCACCGGGTGTGTAGGATCATGACCCATCCCCGCCCTCCGCCCTGCCACATTCCTCCCTAATTCTCTCAGGCTGGGGATCCCCCAGCATGATGTACACCCCCCCCTCCCCCCTCTTTCCCTGGGGGAGGGCGTGCCCTAAGCCCCGTCTGCCGGCAGGTCATCCCCATCTACCTGGATGAGGGAGGGGACAAGGGGAGGGGAAACAGAAATAATTAAACTGGGGGGATACTTCCTGTAACAGTGTTGTATCCCCCAAAAAACACTGTAAAAGAGAGGGAAAAGGCCAACGCAGAGCGGCAGTGAGATAGAGAGAGAGAGAGATAAAAAAAAAAAAAAACCTACTCGCCGGTTCTCCGATACACCGTCGCATGGTCCTGGATCACTACTCTGCTGAAGAAAGTCAGTCATACACATCTGCAATTGCATGAGGGTGTCAATGATGAGAAATGTTTAATTTTTGGGTGAACTATCCATTTTAGAGCAAGCTTTTCATAAGACTTTGACTACAGCACATATTTGACAGTAATTTGACTTTTGTAAACTTGACGTTAATTTTGTTTTTCATTAAATGTAGCTTTTATTTGTGTACTTTAATTAAACTATGTATTTCTTTTCCTTTACTTTTTTTTTCTCAAATAGTTTGTTTAGTACTCTGCTTACTGTTTCATAGAATAAATACAGCACTTAACCATGTGTTATTATACAAGTTATTGATCTGGCTATACATGTCAAAATTCATATATAGTATAAATGCTTTGAGTGGGAATAATATTTAAACAATAAATGGATAAATCATAAAAAAAGCATTATGTAAAAATCATTTAAAGTGTTTTAAAGGGGTAAAATGTCACTTTTATAATTTTTTAGCTTATAAATATGATTACATTAACTTAATATCATTAGAAGAATAAAAATCATGTTAGATTTAATTAATGTGATTTCTTTAAAAAAAAAACAAGGCTTAATTATTAACTAATTTGGGTGACTTCACATGATTTTTTAAAGGAGATTTCATTTTAAAAATAAGCAGTAAATATTAACTAATTTGGGGGATTTCACAAGCTTTATTTAAAGAAATTTCATAAAAAAAAAACCAAGGATTAAATACTACCTAATTTGGTGGATTTCACATTATTTATTTAAGGAAATTTCATTTCCTTAAATAAAACAAGAATTAAATACTAACTAATTTGGGTAACTTCACATGATTTCATTAAGGAGATTTCGTTTGTAAAAACAAGGATTGAAAAGTTCTTAAAAATATTACGTGTAATATTGTTACCATACTTTTTTAAGTAGTTATCACATAACACTTTTTACAGTGCAGCATCTCTGCATAAAAGTGCGTTTGATAGTGCACTTTCCACTGTAGAACAGCAGAAAATGTTGGAACCCTGCAAATAACCTCAGCAGCGGTTTTAACCACTATGCAAACCACGCAATTGGCCCAGGACATCGGGGGCCCTCGCCGCAGTAGGAGAGCGCTGAAAAAAACACTTGAGGGGTGGCATGTTGTTCTGTTGTCACGCGCAAATACGCTGTTGTCAGCACTCTCAGAGCTGTTCATTTTAGAGGTCCACCGGATTGGGACAGTTTTTAAAGTAGGACTTTTTTTTCAGGTTTGTAATTTATGAAAACAATATGCAGGCCTTCCAAACTTGTTTAAAAAATGTTATGTTCTGAACAAGTTCAGGTTGCAAAGAGGTGACTGTTACAATGTTTAACAATATTCCAGATTGTTCTGCACCAAGCAAAGTTCAACGCTTTAAGCAATGTTGTTTTTCCTTCTGCTCTAGTGTGCTGAGGGCCCGCAGTGACTTGTATGTCTACTGTTACAATACTGTGAAGAATGTTGCCAATGATGCTAATATAAAATTCAGCCTATTGCAACATGTTGAACAATACACTGCAGCGTCAGAATAGAAGGTCCTGGTGAAAGTAAATTAAATAAGACAGAAATATATTACTATTGTATACAACAATTCTTCAAAGTAATAATAATAATACTGTTTCAACAATAAATTATTGTTGACTTAATGTGAATAAATAAAAAATGAATTCCAAAATGTTAGTGTAGTAGGTTTTACAGACCCTGTTCAAACTTCTTCCCAATCCTGTAAAATTAGCCTAAAACACCTAATCAAGGCATACCCAAAGTAAATTTAAAGCTGTTCTTGAACATTTTGGAGTACATGCATGGTTTTGGTAACATTTGAATGGTGACACTCTGAAGTTTTTTCCCCAGCAGTCAGAATTACTGTAAGTGCTACTGATTTTGAGTAATAGAAGTTTGAACACAATGAAATAGAAGTTTGCTTTTCTGCCTGAATTTGTTTTTGCATACAGATGCCTGCAAATGACTATAACTTGTAGCTATTAGCTTGGAAACATAATGGGATCATAGCATGAAGCCTTACCATGTCCAAGTTCAAATTTCATAACAATACCACAAAAAATGAATATTTTACACTTGTTTTTCTAAGGGGACACCCAGGCGTTTTACAAACGTGCCTTTTGGATACTCCAAAAGGACCCTTGGTAACCATGACCATATACCTATGATAAAAAGGCTACTCCTTTTGAACGCTTCAACGTACAGTCATATTTTTGTTCTCTAATGAAAGATGACACTTAGAGCTATCATATTCCATATCCAGATCCACTATTAGTTTTGCTGACACAGAGTAACTGAAGCATAAACACATTTGAGTGCTTTTTCCCTTCTTGAAACTAAACGTTGTGCATATAAACGAGTCAAAACTAGTGCTATGGTGGAAAATGTGTTTATATAAAAAATACACATCAAACTATTACATACATTTTTACACAAAGTATTTACAAAGCTAGACAAAACTTTTCCATCTTTTCTGTATTCTACCTTTTTACAGCTTGCTTCCTCACATCTCAGCAATTTACACAATGAAACAAAGAGACACACACACACACCTCCCCCAAAGGTTAGAAGTGAAACAAAGACACCCACACAAACACAACTTATATTCTTATATTCAACGTGTATATATAGTTTTTCTTTTCGAGTATGTAAATATGTATTCGTATATGTATATTTACTGTAAATACTGTATACTTTTGCAAAAACATCTTTTGGTAAAACACACACACACATATACTCACCTAAAGGATTATTAGGAACACCTGTTCAATTTCTCATTAATGCAATTATCTAATCAACCAATCACATGGCAGTTGCTTCAATGCATTTAGGGGTGTGGTCCTGGTCAAGACAATCTCCTGAACTCCAAACTGAATGTCAGAATGGGAAAGAAAGGTGATTTAAGCAATTTTGAGCGTGGCATGTTTGTTGGTGCCAGACGGGCCGGTCTGAGTATTTTATAATCTGCTCAGTTATTGGGATTTTCACGCACAACCATTTCTAGGGTTTACAAAGAATGGTGTGAAAAGGAAAAACATCCAGTATGCGGCAGTCCTGTGGGCGAAAATGCCTTGTTGATGCTAGAGGTCAGAGGAGAATGGGCCGACTGATTCAAGCTGATAGAAGAGCAACTTTGCCTGAAATAACCACTCGTTACAACCGAGGTATGCAGCAAAGCATTTGTGAAGCCACAACATGCACAACCTTGAGGCTGATGGGCTACAACAGCAGAAGACCCCACCGGGTACCACTCATCTCCACTCACTGCGTGAAAAGAGCTGTAATCGGGCATGTAAAACTCCTGAGTACTCCTGTGTACTCCACAAATAAACGGATGTGTACGGGAGTTTGCTGTCCCGTCACACAATCCCGAATACTCCTGGATATGTACCAAGTTTGGGGCACAGCAGGGAGCCACTAGGGCCATCAGTTACCATGGTGAATAATCCCCCGGTCGGGGTCAATGCCAGGGAATATTAGCATTTCACACCTTTGGGACACAAGGCAGTGGCCTCCTTCAATTGGTCATCTTCAATTGGAGATCTTACATAGGATTGGGTGCTGAATGCTTTCCCCCTCCTCTAAACCCCTCCTCTAAAACCCTAAACCCCTCCTCTAAAACCCCACACTATTGGTCCAGTTTAAGGCCTCATTTGGGTTTATTGTTACTCATTATTAATATTTATTATCATTGGTGTTCATGGTTATAATGTAAAGACAATCAGATAAACAAAGTTGAGTTTGTTATTTTTATTATTTGTAAATGACACTGGGCACATGACATATATATATATATATATATATATATATATATATATATATATATATATATATATATATATACACACACACACACACAATCAAAATTCTATAAATAAAAAATATGTTAGCATAGAATACACTTTACTATTAGTCATACAATATATAACCCCATCTAATATGTAAGGCCTGTGTATAATATTTAGAAAACAATATAATATACAAATACTTTAGAATATATAAATAGTACAATATATAAATAATACAATATATAAATATAGAGATACCAATGTGGAATTGTATAAAATATATAAATGCAGTATATATAGAAAACTAAATAGAATTATATATAATACAATCTATAAATAATACTATATAAAATAAATACTATATAAAAAACAACAACAGAATATTCAAATTATACTATAGAATAATATTTAGATGTGTAATGCTAAAATAATTCACAGGCCAGCTTCTGTGGTCTCCACCGTGACTCGATCTGCACCAACTCGTGGATGATGAGTTCCTAAGTACTTCTGGTCTGCTTCCAGTCTTTTTTGTAGCACCCCACACAGCGCAGACAAAGCTTTACTACGGGTTGGAGGCCGAACAACCCACACCGTCTTTCATCCAAGATGGCATCCTCCTCTTCAGACATTTGGTCAACTGTTGCAGTCTTCCAGATAGCTGCCTCTTCCTCTGTCTGGAGAACACCAGTCCTGCTGCTCAGCAGCTGCAAAATGGGAGGGAAAAAAGAAATTAAACCACTGAAAATATCAAATGGGTTGGGATGGGAGCCTTTTAGTCTTTTACTGAGATTTATATTTATTTATACTTTTCTTTTTCTTTGTCTCGTGCGAGCAATGATCCTGCTGTCCTCCATCTTCTCTTTGTTCTCATCTTGGGCCATCCTGTAACCCCTTCGAACAGTTTCAAAATATGTCTTGCAGGATGCTAGAGAGAGGAGATAGTGAGCAGGGAGAATGTGTTTATTTATAACTAACTAGTCTATACAGTTAAATAGTTGTAGTCTTGGTATATTCTCTTGTGACTTACCTTTAACAACAGCAGGATCTACGTCCGGTACAGCCATGGAGACGCCATTAAAGAGATAGGTTGTGACCTCGAGGTTGTGGGGGGAGGATAGACTGTGGAGCAGTAATTAAAGAAGGTTGATTAAAAATATAATTTAGAAGAAAGGACTGTTATGAAACAATAGTTTTAAAGATATACCTTGTCTGTGGGTCATATTTGTGTGTGTTGTTTTCCCCATTGTGCAATCTACGTACAGCTTCCTGTAAAAATCCAACATAGTATGAGAGCTCAATTCAAATACATTAATAAATAAAGCACACAAAGTTAAGCGGACACCACAAAATGTTTGTGACTTAAAAACTAAAATAAATAAAATAACTTACACGCAACAGATTTATTCCCAGCTCTCTTTAATTTCTTCAAAGCAGGCTCCTCTCTTGCCTCTTTGAGCTCATCGATGTCCGCCTCCATCTTAACCAATCTCTTGTCCATCGTCTCCAGCTTTTCAAATATCCGCTTCAAACTTGCATTCACTATATTCACCAGTCGGTTTTCGTTCGGACTCGGAGTTTGAAAAGCCACGTTGTCCCGGCGTAAAGGAGTAACATCTCTACTCTGCTCTCCGTAAAACTCCAGCGTTCTTTTGCAAGCCATCTTCGCGTTGTAAATAGGATACGGCGTACCTTTACTAACCTGTATATTTTAGATATCTTTTGTTTTATACATACTGGTAACACCCATCCACAAACAAAATGTGCCGCCTCTAAAGTTTTCAGGTAATGCTATTGGTTACTTTCACTGACACAAAAAATAAACTGATTCCGTTGGTTGGAACTGGATGACGTCATTGTATTTCATCCAATTGCACGCTTGGAAAGTAGAAATACGGAAATCAAGCACTGTAGCGAAATAAACACAGCAACCTCAGTCACTCCTATTTATTTTTTCATTGTCAATCTGTATTGTGTTGATGCCTTGCCTGTTTTTGTTGTTGTTGTCTCCACGAGAGTTTGTAATAAACATTTAAAAAAAAAAACCTCAGTCACTCCACAGTTTATCAGAAACATCAAACTACCGGATCGATAAAGGGTTTAACAGTGTCTGCTCTGACGGAAATTTAAAAGAAGAAGAAGAACGGACCGGATTGCGAATCCCGATTTATTACAGAAGCGAATCGTAAAAAAAAAATCTGTTTGCTTTCAAGCCATGGAGGGAACAAGGAAACGGAAGAGACAGTTTTGTGGTCATTGTAATGATTTCGTTTCACATACGCTTTTTTATTCGCACAAGAAAACATATTTTTTAAATGGAGTTTGGATAAAAGACGCTACCGATAGGCCTACTCTGCGTGTTTCAGAAAGTTTGTTTATCACGCAACCAGAGGACAACGAACATGAACAACAACCGGAAAATGATGTGGACAACACTCTGCAAGGTATGAATAGGTTGTTTTCAGTAATTATAATTATGCCCAGTTCATTTCTATTTGAAATTTGAAAGCTATACCACCCAGCTGTAGTTTCAGTCATTATTTTACTCTGAACTAAGCCATGTGGAGGCGTAAATGCATATGGTAACCAAGCAACGTTAGCAGACTTGGGACCAGCTGACCACATACCTCTTAACAAATCATGAATGCATACATGATAAATATATCCAAAGTAACATTACAAGTAATTATTTTTCACTAAAAATCTACTCAAGTAAAAGTACAAATATGTTGCATTCAAACTAAGTTACTTGTGGGATACCGCAAACGTTTGACCAAAGTTACTGGAGAACATTCTTTATTTGTTACATTTTGTGAGAAATATTGTGTAAAATGGCTCGTTTTTCTGTTATAGAGAACTTTGATTATGAAGATCTCAAGCTTTCCCTGGGTGCCAGTGACTCTTCAGATACTGCCATACTGCCATCAACTGTGTTTTGTATGCAGCAAGGGGACAAACAGACTGATATACAAGACCAAGAACTGTACGAGGACTGCACTTTGCAAGGTAAGATTGTGCACCTGTCAATAGTCTCAAAGCCTGTAACTTATAACCTACCATAATTCTTTGGAGACTGTTACTGTGCTAAAGCACCCAGAGAAGTCTGTGCTACTTCTTTTGTATTTACAATAGTTTGAATGTATGATTACTCCTGTCCTCCTTAGTGATGATTTTGTTTGTGTGGTTTTCAGAGGTGTCAAAAGTATTCACATTCTTTACTCAAGTAAAAGTATAGATACTAGGGTTTAGAAAAGACTTCTGTAGAAGTTGAAGTATCAACTCAAGCTTTTTCTTAGTAAAAGTGTAAAAGTACTGGTTTCAAAAACTACTTAAAGTATAAAAGTAAAATCAATGTAAGGAAAAAAATCCATTAAGGACAAAAGCTTAGACCATGCCACAGGGGCATATAGTGCACTACCCCACCTCCTAGAAAAAACATTTTTCTAAAGGCCATAATGACTATAAAGTTATATTAAAATGTTTATGTTTAACATTTGGGACTACCTGTTATATATGCCCATAGAAAATAAATTTCAGTTTTATTTAAATTTTAGTACAATGCAAATACATTAAAGAACGTGTACTGAGCATTACCATGTGTTTCATGAAGCGGAAGATAGAATCACCTATCACAGATAATCAGTTTAGCGATGTGTGTTCAGGAGGCGGGACTCAGATCTATTATCCGTGTGTATTATTGATCATTTTTTTGGACGATGACAAGCCGGAATGACAAAAAGCTGAAATTAAAAAGAAGTAACAAGGCTATTTTTAAAATGTAAGAGTAGAAAGTACAGATAATTGCGTGAAAATGTAAGTAGAAGTAAAAAGTCAGCTGAAAAATAATTACTCCAATAAAGTGTAGATACCCAAAATTTCTACTTAAGTAAGGTAACAAAGTATTTGTACTTAGTTACTTGACACTTCTGGTGGTTTTAAAATGGGTGTTGTGTTTGGGTTACAGATGACAATGATGATGAAGACTTCGAGCTTTTCCTGAATGCCAGTGACAGTGAGTCTTCAGATGAAGATGGCTACTATGACCAGGCAGACAGTTTCATGGAAGAGGATCAGCTTGAAGAGACTGACATTTTTGGGGAGGAAAATATGGATGCAGATGGGTTCAGGGTCACAGAAGACAGCCCTGAACATCTGATGTTGAAACTGCTTGCATTTATGCTTTTGGCATGGCAAGCTGTTTTCAAAATATCAGACCGTGCAATTTTTGCACTCTTGCAGTGCATAAGACAATTAATTTGGCTCATGGGACATATTCTGTGTGTGAACACACTCTGTGGGCTGGCTGGAAAGATCCCTAAGACTTTATATTCACTCAGGAAATGGACTAACATCTGCAGAGACAGCTTTAGCCAGTTTGTGGTATGCCCAAAGTGTATGGTAACATACACAATTGAGGAATCATACACCACCTCTAGATCCGGTGCAAAAATCATCAACACTTGTTCTTCTAGACCTTTCCACAAACACCCACAAAAGAAATTAAGAAGCAAATGTGGAACTCCTTTGATGAGAAAGCTTATTGGCTCAAGTGGTAAAGAATACCTGTATCCCATCCGTGTCTACTGTTACAAAAAGGTCAGTCAGTCTTTGGAGACTTTGGTGAGAAGGTCTGGATTTTTGGAGAAATGTGAGCAATGGAGACACCGCAGCATGCCTGACTCTGTCATGGGGGATGTATATGATGGGAAAATTTGGCAGGACTTTCAATATGTAAATGGTCAACCATTTCTATCAGAACCTAATAATTTTGCACTGATGATGAATGTTGACTGGTACCAACCCTATAAGCACTCCTCATATTCAGTCGGTGTTATATATCTTGTCGTTTTGAATTTGCCGAGAGAGGAACGCTTCAAAGATGAAAACATGATTTTAGTTGGAGTGATACCAGGACCCAAAGAACCCAAACTCAACATGAATGCATATCTTGAGCCCTTGGTTGATGACCTCCGAGAATTGTGGGAAGGAGTTGTTCTAATGGACTCTTCACCCTTGGGATGCCAGGTTTACAGAGCAGCATTACTCTGCCTCTCATCTCATATTCCAGCTTCCCGCAAGTGTGGTGGTTTTGTTGGCCATGGAGCACTAAGAGGTAAATTCTGATTTATTATGCTATGTTTCACACTATTGCTCAGCTTTTTCCTATTGTGTGCAATACATCCAACATTAAAACAATTATTATCTTTTCAGGATGTAACAAGTGTCTGAAGAAATTCATGAAAACATCTTTTGGGGGAAAAACGGACTTCTCCGGATTTGACAGATCAACCTGGTCTCTGCGCACCTCTGAGGAACACAAAAGATTTGCAAAGATGACAGAGAAGGCTACTACAAAGGCAGCCCAGAATAAACTGGAAGCGCAGTATGGTGCCAGGTGGTCTGAACTGTTCTTCCTGCCATACTATGATGCCATCCGGTTTGTTGTCATTGATCCCATGCACAATTTACTCCTCGGAACTGCTAGACATGTTTTCAAACTCTGGATTGAGTGTGGGGTATTAAGTATCCAGAAGCTTGAAGAACTCCAAAAAAGAATGGACTCTCTCAAGGTGCCACAGGATGTTGGAAGGATTCCTCTCAGAATTGCATCAGGGTTTAGCGGGTTTACAGCAGACCAGTGGAAAAACTGGACAACCATCTATTCATTGTTTTGTTTAAAAGGCTTGATTGAGGATCCAGATTATGATATGTGGTTTGATTTTGTGCAAGCCTGCATTATTATGTGTTCAAGGGTCATCTCACATGATAGGCTTGAAGTAGCTGACTGTTACTTGCAAACATTTTTGTCGAAGTTTGTTGAACTGTATGGATCTCTTCATTGCACACCTAACATGCACTTACATTTACATTTAAAAGAATGCCTGTTAGATTATGGTCCCGTCTATGCCTTTTGGTGTTTCTCATTTGAGCGGTTAAATGGAATGTTGGGACAGTATCATAACAACAACAGAAATATTGAGGTTCAGGTCATGAGAAATTTCCAACAATGTCAACAGCTCCAGATGCCACTGCAAAGCGCCTATGCAACTGAATTCATCAACATCCTGTCTACAAAAGATGTGGGTTCCTTGTCAATCCATGATGTAATGTACATAAAACAGTATTCATGTATGTCATCTGCAACACTTGTTTTTCCAGATGTGGAGATGGTTAAAGCACTACCCCCATTTAAGAATGTAACAGATTCAGAGAGACAAGCTTTGTTGTCAATGTACACACAAGTGTATCCTAACAGCTCCGTCTCAAAGATTGGTCAATTAGCAAAGACATGCTTTAGAGTAAGAAGCCTTGGGGTGACTTTTTGTGTAAGAGGCAGGGCTGAAAGGTCAGCGTGTGTATCTGCAAAGTGGTGTGTTTACAATTCAAGTTTTGAAGAGCCTGTCCTTGATCCTACTGCAGAGGTGCGTCCTGGAATAGTGAAACAATTCTTTGTAATTTCTGTGAAAACACAAACTTCCATTATTCAGCATGTAGTGGCAAAAATAATGTGGCTGCACCCTCACCCAGACAGGCATTTCTTTGGAAAGCCTGTGGAAGTTTGGGGTATCAAGGGAATAGAGTCTAACATTGCCTCATCATTCCTCCCTGTTGAGCGCATTACAAGCAGATGTGTTCTCAGTACCACAACTGTGCAGTTAAGTCACACTAGGGAGAGAGTGTCTGTGGTCATTCCAATGTGTACAGTGGTAGAGATTTAAAAAAGTTGTATCTCTGAAGTGACCATTTGTGTGTGAATCATTTTTGTTGTTTACATTGTTTTACATTGTTTATTTTGTAGGTTTTGTATTGTTTGAGTGCATTTTACACTAAATAAATTTGCATAATCCTAATGAGTATTTCTCCTTTGTTATGAAGAGCAGTGGACACCCAGATACAAACTTCTTTTCAGGTACTACAGTCTTTGTTGTAGATTGACACAATGTAAAGCACTTATCAGCCAAATCACCTTTCCTGAATAGTAAGGAGGGGGGCAGGGGAATAGGGGCAATCTTGAGCTGCCAGTCCCAAAACAAATTAGCATTTACAAAGCCAAGCCAACAACTAACAGCAGGGGGTCAGACAAGTTCCTGTTTTCGGGCATTTGCAGGCATTTACAGGTACGCATAACAAAGTTCCAAAGATCCATGCTAAAGAGCACATTTAGCGGGCGTATTCATTGCCTGAATTCTCCCGTTTACACCTCTTTTGACGCAGTGACTATAAATATGAAAAAGGGGCTACAATTTGCAAGAGCTCACCAAAATTGGACAGTTGCCTGGTCTGATGAGTCTCGATTTCTGTTGAGACATTCAGATGGTAGAGTCAGAATTTGGTGTAAACAGAATGAGAACATGGATCCATCATGCCTTGTTACCACTGTGCAGGCTGGTGGTGGTGGTTAAATGGTGTGGGGGATGTTTTCTTGGCACACTTTAGGCCCCTTAGTGCCAATTGGGCATCGTTTAAATGCCACGGCCTACCTGAGCATTGTTTCTGACCATGTCCATCCCTTTATGGCCACCACGTACCCATCCTCTGATGCTACTTCCAGCTGGATAATGCACCATGTCACAAAGCTCGAATCATTTCTAATTGGTTTCTTGAACATGACAATGAGTTCACTGTACTAAAATGGCCCCCACAGTCACCAGATCTCAACCCAATAGAGCATCTTTGGGATGTGGTGGAACATCAATATGGGCTATCATATCAATATGGGCCAATGTTTCTAAAGAATGCTTTCAGCACCTTGTTGAATCAATGCCACGTAGAGTTAAGGCAGTTCTGAAGGCGAAAGGGGGTCAAACACAGTATTAGTATGGTGTTCCTAATAATCCTTTTGGTGAGTGTGTGTGTGTATATATATATATATATATATATCATGCCAATAGAGCTAGATCTGAAAGAAACAACGAACTAAAACCTCACACGTGCACAAAAAATATAAACAACTCCTGCAAACAGTTCAAACACTCACTGGGGTAACACACGACAAAAGGTAATTACAAAATGTGTATTCATTATTCAAACTAAAGCTTATTTTTGCAGAATATACAGTAATATATGTTATAAAATACATCCTCCCTCCATAAACATTTCCTCTGCCTCGGAATCAACATATGTCAAATCATCCGTATTTTGTTCAGAAATTTCATCTCCAGACTCATCGCTTTCACACCGAATACATTCTTCTATCACATCCTGGAGCAAAAATCTTGTTTTCCTGGTCCGTTTCGCCATATTTCAATCTCCAAAGTGTAAACCGTTCCAAAATTACACTATTCAACTTTTACGAACAGACGCACAAATCACCTCGTGCTAGCAAGTAAACATTACGCACACACTTTTTAGAAACGTTCTTGAAACTTCCCACTAAAGCCGCATATCATTGTTTTCAGAATTTCATTGGCTATACGATACGCCAGTCATCCTCACACCCGGCTGTAACTGGCTTGATCTTTACACAAAGGAATGGGGGGAGGCACTTACATTCGACACAGACTGTGGTTGGCTATTGAAGGCTATGGACAGGACATGGAAGCTCCTATTGGGTCAAATGAGGTGTCAATCGAAAGGTCAGAGTGCAGCATCCATTTTGATACCGGATATAGGAAATGTTTACATCTGAACTGAAGTTATGACAGAGAATATGTGAAAGATTAGGCACAGCTGCCGGGTAATTTGAAATGATGCAACAAGAGTCCGTGGGTATTTATTGATGTAATAATGTGATTTGGACAACAAATTTTACTTGATTTGATCATTTGGACATTTGACAATGTAACAACACTGTTTTTGTCAGGAAGTTATGGATCAGTGGACTACTCTGAGGCTTCATATTTGAGTTGCCTAAATTTTGTTATTGTTTGTTTATATGTTGGTGGTCTGACAAAGATATAGATTGTACCTGCTGTTGTGATTGTATCTTAAAATGGTTTATATCAATAGAAAATCAAGAAATGTAGCTTTCCAAAGATATATGGCATGTGTACCAGTGTACACACAGCAGTTGTGTACATCGCATAGTTTTATTTTTAACATTTACAGGCCCGCCCGCGGAATGTTATAATCCGATTAAGAAAAAAAAAAAGTTTGTTTTGTAAAAATATATGCAGGTATAGAGGTCCTGGGAGATGATGGTTCCCAGGAAGTGGAAGGACAAGTCACACAGGATGATGGAGGTGGATGTATATATACAGTATATATTAACTTTATTGTGGAAAAACAATAATTAATTAAGTTTAACTATATTTTTAAGTTTCAGTGAACATTTTGAATGTACTTGGCTAAAACAGCTGATAGGATGAATTTAAAATTATGATTTAAAATACATTTTATGTTATTTTGTAAGCAAATTGTTTTGAAATGGGGCCCCGGGTTGCTTGGGGCCTCAGAAATCATAAACCCGCTGTAATCTACGTTCGTTAGCCCATTTAATCCCACCGAACAGGGTGAAAGGGGTCTAAAAGGAATTGTTGATGCATTTTACACAGAGCTGTCAATTGTAAAAGTGCAGACCTTTTTCACATGAGTGGTACTAATAGTCACATGACCAGAACATTAAAAGAATATTAAGTCCGTTAAAACACCATAAAAATGAAGCAAATATGTCCTGTCATAAAACACCTACAACTAATATATATATATATATATATATATAGAGAGAGAGAGAGAGAGAGAGAGAGAGAGAGAGAGAGAGGGGTTTAACAAGACTTTATTATTTACATAATAAAAACATTATTCACAACATCATCAAATACTCATTAAAAATTATATAAATTAAAAATTCAGAACCAACTGACCCTCATCAATTATGCACAAAACATTTTTAAAACACCAAATATCATCAAAACACCCCTCATTTTTTATAACATTATAATATACGAACTCTATATTTAACCTTCCAGCTACAAGGTTCTTGAACATTAATTCAGCATCAGTACTAAGAAGATTCAGCCCTTCATTCTTTCTCGTCTTCCAAATTGCTAATTTTGCAGTTCCGATCAATTAGTTTAACAAACACGCTTTCCTTCTGATTAAGAATTTGTACATCACACCCCCAATAAACACTTCTTCTAAGAATCTCTCATCAAATGCTTGAAACCATCTATCAAGAAGATTAAAAAGATCTTTCAACCTATTACATCTTAAAAACAAATGTTCCAAATCCTCTACCATTCCACAAAACCTACACTGTTCACCCACTGCTGGATTCAAGTGCACCACGTGTCTGTCCGTTGCTATCGCCCCGTGAATAAGCCTCCACTGCAGATCAGCAGTGCGCTTCTCTATGGGAGGCTTATACAGGGCTCTCCACCTGTCCCTCACAAGGAAGTCTGGCTTCAACAAACCTGGCCACCTGGAGGTTTTTTGTCCTTTAAGAGAGTCCTGGTGTAAAACTTTGACTGTAGAGTAATATATTGCTTTTTTTGATGCAGACTCAAAATATTCTAGCTGTGGGGTTTTAAAAGGTAGAATTGACCCTACATCTTCATCTTCATTTTCCGTCTTTATAAGATGAGAGATTTGAATTCCTGGGAGTTCCTGTTCATTCGTCATGTCCATTAAAGTTCTTCTCCCAATGTACTTTCTGTAACTACTTGTTAAGGTATTGACAATCTCCTCCATCAACTTTTCTGTCAAACGTAAAGATCTTAAGCCAGTCATTTCTTTAAGTTCCTCCAACGACTTCCATCCATCTCTATTCAAGAGATGTCCCAGCTTGACAATTCCATTTCTCTGTAAGCATGCACTTACACTTGCATAAACTCAAGATGGCGCCGAGTATGGCTGCTGCGTTGCGAGCTCCGTTACAACACTGCGGTTTATTGTTTGTTTTGTTTACAGTTCTTTGTTTTTTTGTCTTGGATGTTGTCTGCCTTATTGTTTACGACAGCCAAACGCTTTTGGACATTGGTTCTACAATTTCACATCGAAAACCGGACTTCAAATTCCTTAATGCCGACCCGCTGTTTACAAACACGCCGGCGGAGCCCTTTGTCTGGGCTGCCCGGCCGCGGAAACGCAGAAGGAAAAGAGGAAAACGAGCCAGCGTTCTCATCAGAGTAAGACATCGTGCAAATCGACCCCCGCTACCCAGTATACTACTGGCAAATGCTCAGTCTCTGGACAACAAGCTCTGCGAGCTGAGAGCGCGGATCTCTTTCCAACAAGAGATTGCTGTGTTATCTGCCTTACAGAAACCTGGCTGGCTGCGGAGATTCCATACTCGGCCATCGAAATCACGGGCTTCTCCGTGCACCGAGCAGACAGAGCGGTAAAAGCAGAGGTGGTGGTGTATGTTTTATGATCAACAAATCATGGTGTGATCAGAGGAATGTACATTTCAGCAAGTCTTTCTGCTCTCCTGATCTGGAATATCTCATGCTTCTGTGTCGACCATTCTGGCTACCGAAGGAATTCACAGCGGTCATCATCACTGCTGTGTACATCCCCCCACAAGCCGACACAGACTGGGCACTCAGGGAACTGTATGGGTGTATAAGTGAGCAGGAAACCGCGCACCCTGAGGCTGCGTTCATTGTTACCGGGGACTTTAACAAAGCCAACTTCAAAACAATCCCTCAAAAATACCACCAACACATAAAGTTCAACACACGAGGGGACCGGGTTTTAGATCATTGTTACTCTCCTTTCCGGGATGGCTACAAATCCCTCCCTCGCCCCCCCCATTTGGCAAATCGGACCACTCTTCCGTTCTGCTTTTGCCCGCTTATAGGCAGAAGCTGAAACTTGAAGCACCCACCCTCAGAACGATCCAGTGCTGGTCGGACCAATCAGACTCTGCGCTACAAGACTGTTTTGATCACGCGGACTGGGAGATGTTCCGGTCCACCTCTGATGACGACATCTGCTGACAGCGTAACGTGTTTCATCAGGAAGTGCGTAGAGGATGTTGTTCCGACCAAAACAATACGGATATACCCCAACCAGAAACCATGGGTTAACGGCGAGGTTCGCGCGGTCACCGCTATCCTCCGCTTTTAATTCTTCTAACACGGTGGAGCATAAACAAGCCAGTTATGCCCTCCGTAACACTATCAGTGAAGCAAAACGCCAGTACAGGCACAAACTTGAAGGTCAGTTCAACACCACTGACTCTAGATGTATGTGGCAGGGAATTAATACCATCACGGACTACAAACGGAATAAAGACTCCGCTGTGAACACCACTGCATCTCTCCCGGACGAACTTAATACATTTTCTGCTCGTTTCGAGGACAACACCACCGCCCTCGCGGAGAGAGCACTCGCGGCTGACGTTACAGAGGTTGATTCACTCTCCATCTCTGTTGTGGATGTAACCCGATCCTTCCAACGGGTGAACATCCGTAAAGCTGCGGGTCCAGAAGGCATTCTGGGCCGCGTCATCAGAGCGTGCACGAATCAACTGGCTGGTGTTTTTACGGACATTTTCAATCTGTCCCTCTCCCTGTCTGTAGTCCCCACATGCTTCAAAACATGAACCATAGTGCCTGTACCGAAGCAAGCCACAATCACTTGCTTAAATGACTGGTGTCCTGTTGCTCTGACCCCCATCATCAGCAAATGCTTTGAGAGGTTAATCAGAGATTACATCTGCTCTGTTCTGCCCCCCTCTTTGGACCCATTGCAGTTTGCCTACCGCAACAACCGCTCCACTGATGATGCCATTGCATCTACACTACACACTGCTCTCTCCCATCTGGAAAAAAGGAACACATATGTGAGAATGCTGTTTGTTGACTACAGCTCAGCATTCAACACCATAGTGCCCTCCAAGCTTGATATGAAACTCCGGGCTCTGGGCTTAAACAGTTTGCTGTGCAGCTGTATCCTGGATTTCCTGTCAGGCAGACGTCAGGTGGTTAGAATGGGCAGCAACATCTCCTCATCACTGACCCTCAACACTGGAGCCCCGCAGGGCTGTGTTCTCAGCCCCCTACTGTATTCACTGTACACACATGACTGTGTGGCAACACATAGCTCCAATGCCATCATTAAGTCTGCTAACGATACGACGGTGGTAGGTCTGATCACTGACAATGATGAAAGAGCCTACAGAGAGGAGGTGCACACTCTGACACGCTGGTGTCAGGAGCACAACCTCTCCCTCAACGTCAGTAAAACCAAGGAGCTTGTGGTGGATTTCAGGAGGAAAGACGGAGAACACAGCCCCATCACCATCAATGGAGCACCGGTAGAGAGAGTCAGCAGTTTCAAGTTCCCCGGTGTCCATCACTGAAGAACTCACATGGTCCGTCCACACTGTGGCCGTTGTGAAGAAGGCTCACCAGCGCCTCTTCTTCCTGAGACGGCTGAGGAAGTTTGGAATGAACCAACACATCCTCACACGGTTCTACACCAGCACTGTAGAGAGCATCCTGACTGGCTGCATCACTGCCTGGTACGGCAATAGCACCGCCCACAACTCCCCTCCAGGACATATACACTAGGCGGTGTGTGAAAAAAGCTCGGAGGATCATCAGAGACTCCAGCCACCCGAGTCATCGCCTGTTCTTACTGCTACCATCAGGCAGGCGGTATCGCAGCATCAAGACCCGCACCAGCCGACTACATGACAGCTGCTTTCCCCAAGCAGTCAGACTGTTGAACACTTGATCTATCACGATCAATAATTAGCACTGCACTTTATTCATCTATAATCTCACACTGGACTGTCAACATATTCTCCTCAATATACTACTTCATACATATATATATATATATATATATATATATATATATATATATATATATATATATATATATATATATATATATATATATACAGGTGAAACTCGAAAAATTAGAATATCGTGCAAAAGTTCATTAATTTCAGTAATTCAACTTAAAAGGTGAAACTAATATATTATATAGACTCATTACAAGCAAAGCAAGATATTTCAAGCCTTTGTTTGAAATAATTTTGATGATTATGGCTTACTGCTTATGAAAACCCCAAATTCAGAATCTCAGAAAATTAGAATATTACATGAAATCAATAAAAAAAAAGGATTTTAAATACAGAAATGTTGGCCCTCTGAAAAGTATAATCATGCATATGTACTCAGTACTTGGTTTGGGCCCCTTTGCATTAATTACTGCCTCAATGCGGCATGGCATGGATGCTATCAGCCTGTGGCACTGCTGAGGTGTTATGGAAGACCAAGATGCTTCAATAGCGGCCTTTAGCTCTTCTGCATTGTTTGGTCTCATGTCTCTCATCTTTCTCTTGGCAATACCCCATAGATTCTCTATGGGGTTCAGGTCAGGCGAGTTTGCTGGCCAATCAAGCACAGTAATACCATGGTCATTGAACCAGGTTTTGGTACTTTTGGCAGTGTGGGCAGGTGCCAAGTCCTGCTGGAAAATGAAGTCAGCATCTCCATAAAGCTTGTCTGCTGAAGGAAGCATGAAGTGCTCTAAAATGTCCCGGTAGATGGCTGCGTTGACTCTGGACTTAATAAAAGCACAGTGGACCAACACCAGCCGATGACATGGCTCACCAAACCAACACAGACTGTGGAAACTTCACACTGGACTTCAAGCATTTGGATTGTGTGCCTCTCCATTCTTCCTCCAGACTCTGGGACCTTGGTTTCCAAATGAGATGCAAAATTTGCTCTCATCAGAAAAGAGGACTTTGGACCACTGAGCAACAGACCAGTTCTTTTTTTCTTTAGCCCAGGTAAGACGTTTGACATTTGAAGCCCATGTCCAGGACCCGTCTGTGTGTGGTGGCTCTTGATGCAGTAACTCCAGCCTCAGTCCACTCCTTGTGAAGCTCCCCACACATTTGAATGGCCTTTTCCTGACAATCCTCTCCAGGCTACGGTCATCCCTGCTGCTTGTGCACCTTTTTCTTCCACACTTTTCCCTTCCACTTAACTTTCTATTAATGTGCTTTGATACAGCACTTTGAGAACATCCAACTTCTTTTGCAATTACCTTTTGAGGCTTTCCCTGCTTGTGGAGGGTGTCAATGATGGTTTTCTGCACAACTGTCAGGTCAGCAGTCTTCCCCATGATTGTGAATTCAGCTGAACCAGACTGAGAGACCATTTAAAGGCTCAGGAACCCTTTGCAGGTGTTTAGCTGATTAGAGTGTGACACTTTGAGCCTACAATACTGAACCTTTTCACAATATTCTAATTTTCTGAGATTCTGAATTTGGGGTTTTCATAAGCTGTAAGCCATAATCATCAAAATTATATCAAATAAAGGCTTGAAATATCTTACTTTGCTTGTAATGAGTCTATATAATATATTAGTTTCACCTTTTAAGTTGAATTACTGAAATTAATGAACTTTTGCACGATATTCTAATTTTTCGAGTTTCACCTGTATATAATTTCATATACTCCTTACTTATTGTATTGTATATTGTGTATTGTATATTGTGTGTATTGTTTACTGTACATTGTATATAATTATTGTGTTGTGTAAGTATATGTACATTTGATTTGTAAATTGTTTTGTGTAAGTATGTTGTTTACTGTAATTGGTATATGTCTCGTCACTGTCATGACTGCTATTTTGCTCGGAACTGCACACAAGAATTTCACCTACCGTTGCACTTGTGTATATGGTAGTGTGGCAATAAAGTGATTTGATTTGATTTGATTTGACTTACGGAAGACAAAAGTCTTGTTTGAATCATTGGATTAAAAAACAATGGTTCCTCTAGAACCCAGTTCCCAGGTTCATCAACCTCTCTTTCAACTTTAAAAACAGTTCTCCATGAATGCAACATTGTCCAATAAAAATGTGAAATCTCAGACATGTTTATCTTCTCCAGGTTCATTAAAAATAAATGTCTATCCAATCCAAGACCCCCACTTTTTTGAAGAAATGCCGTTGCAGTCTGAGATCAAACCAAGTCCTTATGGTAGAGAAGTCTCTGTGCTGCTTGGATTCTGAAAGCACAGATTCTGCTCCTCACGTCCACCAGACCTTGGCCTCCTTCTTGAACTGGAAGATACAGTGCTGCTGCGCGAATCCAGTGTTCTCCACTCTAGACGAAATTCACAAAAGTCCTTTGTATCCTGCAGATCAACTCATCAGGTGGCTCCAGTACCACAAGTCTATGCCACAAGATAGAGGCAGCCAGGTTATTTACCACCAGAACTCTTCCAATGTACAACAATTGTGGTAATAGACATTTCCATTTAGACAATTGAGCATTCACCTTTTCCAGCATTCCCTCCCAATTTTTTCCTTTAAATGTTGTATTTCCTAAAAAACGCCTAAAATTTTTAACCCTTCTCTTACCCACAGCAATCCACTCGGTAAAATTGGAGGTCCTAACCCTCCCCACTGACCAATAATTAGCCCTTCACTTTTCCCCCAGTTCATTTTTGCTGAAGATGCCTGCTCATATTTTCTAATAATTTCCGTTAAAATGTCAACATGATTTTGACTCGTGATAAAGACTGTGATATCGTCCGCATAAGCAGATAATGACACCCTACTACTACTATTTGTACCAGGAAGTAAAATTCCATTCAGATCTCTCCTTATCCTACACAACAAAGGCTCAATTGCGAGACTATACAATTGTCCAGAAAGTGGGCAATTGTAATAACGAGCCAAGTTCTTTCTTTTTATTATTCAACAGCTCACTCTGCCGAGTTCCTTTATTATTAAAAATAGTACTTTCCATTCTTTGAATGTCTTTCTCCAAGCTTTTTACTGCAAACTTCACCCTAGATGTATTATGTGAACTATAATTTTGACAAAATATTCTTATATTTACTTTGCCAACATCCCACCACTGACACATGTTTTCAAAAGAATCTTTCTGCATTTTCCATTTATTCCAGAATAATTTAAACCTATCACAAAATAAAGCATCGTGTAATAATTTTACATTAAAATGCCAAAAATAATTTGGCTTTGTAATTACCTTCATGTTTAAATCAAATAAAACCAAGTGGTGATCTGAAAACCCAACAGGTAAAATAACAGCATTCATCACCTTATTATTCCATGTTTTATCAATATAAAACCTGTCTAGTCTTGCCCCACTAACCCTATTCTCAGATGCTTTAACCCATGTATATTGTCTAATTCCTATATTTCTTTTCCTCCAAATATCAATCAAATTAAGCTCTTTTATAATTTTTGATAATACCACACTTGATTCATTATGAGGTTCCTCCCCATTCCTATCAATTATAAAATCAACAGTACAATTCCAGTCACCTCCGATGGTAACACACACCTGATCTCCAATTCTTTGAACAGAAAAATAATAGAATAATATTGCTACACCAGAACTCAAATTTGTCCCATGGCATAGCACACATTTTCCTTCCCACCATCTATCCCATTCCGACTCATTTTCTGTATTAGAATGTGTTTCTTGTAAAAAACAATATCCACCTTCTTAATTAATAATTCTGACACTATTGCCAACTTATTTCCATCCCTACCCCCATTTATATTTAAGGAGCCCACTTTCAAAAACTCCATAAAAAGAGAAAAAAATAAAACGGACAGAAATAGAGTGAAAAGACAAAGAATAGCCGACACCCTGTGTGTTTTAATCATTTTGTGAAGCGTTTGCCTTACTCTTTCTTAACTTCATTAAGATCTTCCTCAACCGAAACCTTTTCTGCTTGCTAAGAGCCTCATGACTAACGTTTCTTTGTAACAAAGTCACAGATACTATAAATTTCCCTATATCTGGGAAAAAATCTTTGACTTCCACAGTCTTTCCAAAAGTTATATCTAGAAAATGATTTATTTCTTGCAGTGTATATGTGTCCTCCATGATTTGTGAACCAATATCTGAAATTTCAGAGAAATTATCATCATCTCCCATTTCAGAATCAGTACACATTTCAACACTGTTAAATACTTCAGAATCGTCAGTTTGAACCATTTCAACATTTATTTTTCAACCTTTGTTGACATCATCAGTCATCACACTACTTTCTCCCATTTTAGATGCGTCGTTTTGTCCAATAGAAATCTCGTTTTCATTTACATAATCTTTCTGATCATTACTGTCAATTAAATCAGCATTAACAACATTCCTTTCCTCTGTAATCTGAGTTGGTACTTTCTCATAATTTATTCCATCAGTATTAATCTGGACATCTTCATTGTTTTCCTGAACATCCTCAGCAACAGCACTGTGTTCAGCTACCTCTTCCTGCCTATCCTGGGCCTTATGTGGGCATGCCATCTTCTTATGCCCAATATCCCCACACTCAAAGCATTTCATGCTACCAGCATAAACCACATAAGTTTTTCCCTCGTGGCCAACTCTAAACGATACATCCAGCTCTGGCTGATTCAAAAACATAACACTTGCCTCCTGAATGACATAACATGCTTCAAAGCTTCATTTCTGCATCTCAGTGGAATAGATCTAATCCCACTTGCAAACTTTCCATATCTCGCTAACGCTCTTTCAATTTCATCATTTTGAATGAAAGGGGGAACATTAGACACGGTTATACGGGTCGTCGCCATTACCAGCGGTGAAATGGTAAGAAAATCTCCACCTGCCACAGGTGACACAACCACCTCCGCAGCCGCGGGGTGAGACGCCATCTCGGTGCCGCCACAAGTTTCCAAATAAACAAAGTCCCTTAGTCCAAAAAAAAATAAAAATTCCTCTTCTAATATATTTTAATTTACGTGCAGTAAAAAATAGAAATACGAGAAAAAACAAAACTCCCGTACTCCCCGTGAAGCCCTCACGCACACCTCCAAAGCTCCCAGCATACACCGGAAAGAGAGAGAGAGAGAGAGAGATTTTCAGTTTTTTTATTTATTTATTTTACATATTTTGAATTGTGCTGTGTTCATTTTCTGTTGTACTAAATCTGTTGGTAGGGTAAGCTTCATTTAAAATGACTGTGTGAAAATGACTGAAAAACAATACATACATCTGAATGAAGCCTATTTTGTCCACTCATGAGATTAATCATGATTAGAAAAATGTTATGGTTTGACTGCCCTAATAGAAATATATTGTCATATGGCAATAAAGAGTACATAAGGTTTATTTTTTTTTTTTTTTTATCCTAGTCCATTGAACTTAATGACTTCAGACCTGTCACCCTGACCTCTGTCCCACCTCAAAGCCATCACTGATCCTTTCCTGGGCGCCAGTAGAGGTCAATAGACGATGCAGTTAACATGGCCCTCCACTTCATGACCCTCCAGCACCTGGACTCCTCAGGAACTTATGCCAGAATCTTGTTTGTGGATTTTAGCTCCGCCTTCAATACCATCGTCCCGGCTCTGCTACATGACAAGCTCTCCCAGCTGAGTGTGCCTGACTCCACATGCAGGTGGATCACAGACTTATTAATTGATAGGAGGCAGCATGTGAGGCTAGGAAAACATGTCTTTCTCCTGGACTCCTGGACTTTCTGCACTGGTTCCCCTCAAGGCTGTGTTCTTTCCCCTTTACTTTTCTCCCTGTACACTAACAGCTGCACCTCCAGTCACCAGTTTGTCAAGCTCCTGAAGTTTTCGGATGACACCACCCTCATTGGGCACATCCACCTCCATCATCCTGTGTGACTTGTCCTTCCACTTCCTGGGAACCATCATCTCCCAGGACCTCAAGTGGGAGCTGAACATCAGCTCTCTAATTTAAAAAAGCACAGCAGAGGATGTACTTCCTATAGCAGCTGAAGAAATTCAACCTGCCGAAGACAATGATGGTGCACTTCTATACCTCTATCATTGAGTCCATCCTAACCTCATCCATAACCATCTGGTACACTGTTGCCACTGCCAAGGTCAAAAGCAGACTGCTGAGAAGAAGATTGGCTGCAATCTGTCATCTCTCCAGGACCCTGTATGCCTTCAGTATCCTGAGGCAGGCAGAAAAGATTGTAGCCGACCCCTCCCACCCAGGACACAATCTCTTTGAGACACTCCCTTCAGGAACAGTTTCTGCAGCTGACCTCATAAACAAAGGTTCATATTCTGCGCATCCCTGCACAAATGTACATATTTTGCCTTACTGTATGGCTCCTTTATTAAAACCAGTTAGTTTATTATTTATCTTACTATGTTTATTGTTATTGTATGCATCAAACACCAAAGCAAATTTGTTAAATTTTACTTTTTATTTTAAATGTTAAAACTTACTTGGCAATAAAATAAATTCTGATTCTGAAATATCATGAGATGTTGAGTTAATTTATGAGATGTTATGAGATGCACTAGAGGCTGTAGCTTTTAGCTTCCTCATTAGCGTACCTGCCTCCCATGCTGGAGATACCGG
This sequence comes from Xyrauchen texanus, assembly GCF_025860055.1. Classification (NCBI taxonomy): domain Eukaryota; kingdom Metazoa; phylum Chordata; class Actinopteri; order Cypriniformes; family Catostomidae; genus Xyrauchen; species Xyrauchen texanus. Next base: position 668,422 of record NC_068317.1, on the reverse strand, counting down.
TTCAAATACCGTTCAGAGTGGGTTGAGCAGGACCAGCTACACTAGCATTCACATCCTGTTACAGTTGCTGCCGGCACGCTGCATGAGTCTGTGTTTGTTTATAGCTTGCTAGCCTGCTTAGCAATGCTTATTCCTCTACCGCTATGGTATATTTTCTAAAATAATTAATCAATATTATGTGTAAACAAATGAAGCTAACCAATATAATGTTATTATAAGGTAAAAGGAGACAGATGTGTATCTGGGTCACCATTAAGACCAAGTGTAGTAGTAGTAGTAGTAGTAGTCCTTTATTGTCACATAGTAAACCAGTGAAATTGGCCATCGACCTGTCCATACAAACATACATATGACAAGGGGGTAGACAGGACAGGAAGACAGGGAATTAGAAAGAAATACAGCATGACATGAGGAGAGGAGAGGAGAAAAAAGGCAGCCCCAAGACTATGCTCCTTAAGAAGTACAGTGTGGGAACAGGAAATAAACACCTCAGCAACATTAACACATAATCAGTACACTCTACAACATGAACAAGACTTGCAACAGGGGAGGGGATTGGGGGGTGGAGGTGGCCCAGCACAGGCAAGCAGCCATCCGGACCTGCAGCCATGTTCGGCGCTGGTCACAGACCCACCTGTCAGACTGGGGGTACAAAGCGGCGAAGGCGAGGGATAGGGTATCGGGCGGATGATTGCATATCTGTATATATGTGTAAGAGTTCATGTGTGTGTAGGCCTGGAGAGTCGCTATGCCAGCATCTAATCTAGGTGCCTCAGTCCGCAGGGTTGTCATAGCGATACACAGCAAGTTGCCATGGAGACAACCTTGATCAGGTCCCAGACATAGTCAACAATCACTAGGTGTCTGGGGAGTCGGGGAAGGAACACGAGAGTGGCTCACGTCATTTTTTTTTCCTGGGGAGTTGTTGTTCCAACAGCGGCCTTGACCAAGGCCAGTGCTGGTTGAAGGTGGCCGAAACAGATAAGATTGGGATTGTTTGGTCTTAATTCTAATTTACACGGCTATTCTCCTGGTCCATTTTGGTCTCTGAAACTATCCATTTGCCTTTGCAAAGCTGTGAGCTTCTCCATGATGTTATCCGTATTTTGGTTCATAGACCCAGTCTGAGTGCAGACAGCTCTGCCCACTTTTTCAATCATGATGGGCAGCCTTGTGAGGCTTTGGAAAGCTGTCACCATCATCTTAACTCCTCGATAAACCAGGGCAATGCCTAATACAATCAACAGAAGACCTGTTATCATGGTACCAAATAGGTAGATATCTTCAACGTCCTCCACGGAAAGAGCCGCCAGACACACGACCCGCCACCTCTCCCACACGTCCATCGTGTAGCCAGCTGCGAATGTTCCGTCAGGGCAGACAGGTTCCCCCAAACCCAAGCTTCTCGTCGAGAAGATGGTGTCAATTGCGTTGAGAGACCAGTTGATCAAATCCATGATGTCTTAGTTTGAAGAGCAGTGCTGAGAGAGTCTCTCAAGTACAAGACAGTAGACTAGATATGACGAGAGGAGCAAAGCAGGGAAGATAACGGTAGGGAGAGGGTGAGAAAATGCAACCGCCTTGTTGAGAGAAGTGTGGAAAAAGTCCCTTACATTAGGTGTGAAATGGTACATTCTATTCTATGGAAAGTAGATAACAGTATAGTCTATGGAAAAAAGATAACCTTTTAAAAAAAAAAAAAAATAGGTAAGTGAAAGACTTTCCACCATTAGATAAAAAGTAGAAGGCCTGAAAGATAATTCTGGCGAGTGGAAAAATGCTAATTGTGGGCCCATTGGTCAGAGATAGTGGACTTGAGCGTTTGATGGGTCCAAGAAAGATAACTAGAAGGCATATAACTGAGAACTTGGAACTGTGTATTCAGAACAGACAGCTGGCCTTCTCGAGTTTGTTGGTGGCACATTAAACTTCAACTTTGGCATCTGGAACCCGGGAGAGTTTTCTTGCATCTTAGAGATTTTCCACTACATATCTTGGCACTGCGAGCAGGGTTGGATCGAGGCCAAAAGCTCAGCTCAGATGCTGAGGGGGTCTGCTGACGCGGATTGCACAAAACCACTGGCGCCAAAGACTGAGGTAAGCATTTTTCCTTAAAGGTGTTTTTGTGTGATCTGATGTAAGTTTGACCTAATAAGAAGTTACCCTGGAGGCCTTGCCTAATTTGACTGATTGATTAAAAGTAGAATTGGGATTACAAAAAACAGTATGAATGATTGTTTAAAAGAAAGACAATTCCTATGTAGGTGGCCCATGGGGGCAGTAAGTGAATGAAATTCCTATATAGGTGGTCCAAGGAGACATTAAAGCAAGAGAAAATTCCTATGTAGGTGGCCCAAGGAGGAAGTGAACGAGTGAAAGACCTATATAGGTGGCCCAAGGAGGCAAGTAAAATTCCTATATAGGTGGCAGGGAATGAATGAAATTCCTGTATATGTGGCCCTGAAGGTGGCAAGCGAAAATTCCTATACAGGTGCCAAAGGGGGCATGGAGTGAGTGAAATTCCTACATAGGTGGTCAATGGGACATTTAAAAAGGTTGAAGTAATTAAAAAGCCCGGCTGAGTAAGAAGTGGGGATTTATTAAAATGTATACATGCATATAATAATGAAGCATGTGTAGAACTAACTACATTATTTGTGTATATGTGTTAATAGTCCTAACCATACTATTTTTGTGCTTGCTTGGTTGCATGCTTTCAGTAATTGTGTTGCATTGTGTGGCAAGTATGACGTAGATCAGAGAAGCATGTGCAAAAGATAGATACTTGATAAATGGAAGAAGAAAAAAAAAATACAAATAAAAAGAAGGTGGTTTGTCCCAAAGGTAAAAATGTACCAAGATATTGACTGTCGACTGTTTGGGCATTTGCCAAATTACAATGTGATCCAGACAGAGAAACACAAGCATTAATAAAAAGATAAAAGCACCTGTTTCTCTATCTCTCTCTCTCTCTCTTGCTGGCAGACTGAATAGTGTGGCCTGTGAGCGGGGGAGATTCAGAGATAGAGAGGAAAAAAAGGCAACAGCCTGAGGGGACAAGTACAATAATTAGACGAGACATAGACAAAGAATGTTTTCCCTTACAGTGATTACGGCTAAAGAAAATGCAGAAGCAAACCGGTTTGAGAAACAGGAAGCTCCCTGTAGACCCGAAGAGTTGGAAGAAGAATTAAAAAGAGCATTAATTGAAAAAAAGGGAATCAGTGATCATTTTGGAGAGAGTCAGAGTACATAGACTACACAGGGCAGTCGAGAGAGTTAACTCTAGACAAGAAAAAGGAGTTATTAAGAAACCTGACTAGAATAACCAATTTAGAAGAAATTGAACGAGACTTGCCTTGGATCAGCTGGAAGGAAATAGCTTTACACAACATATGGCTCGAACCATTTGCAGAAAATATAAAGAAACTTTGTAAGTCAGGCTATGGGGACCAATTGGCCACGTTCAGGGGAAAATTGAGGGTACCAACCAAACTGGTGCATATCCCCTACCTTATCTGTGACGTAGCATACTATTGGGAAACTCAAGAAAAAATAGATGACAAGGGAGTAACAATCTTGAAGAATGTTGTCTTAGAAATATCCACTAAGATAAGAGAGGTACAGAGGAAAAGAAAGGTGATATTTTACAAAGATGTAATGAGGAAATAGTACCAGCCACTACAGCTGAGGGAACAATAGGGATATAAGATGTACAACTTTGCATGGATCCCACAGAGAAGACAAGACAACTGTGGGTAGACATACATGAGAAGTGAAAAACTGAGCAAAAGTCAAGGGACAGTTCAAAGTAGGAGTTTGACAGAAAATAGATATTCATGAAAAAGTAGTAAGGCATAAACTTTGCATATGTTAATCATACAAATATTAAGAATGCTGTGTAATCAACTGAAAATGTGTAATAAAATAGCTGGTAGAACAATGGATGCATTAGCTTAGTGTTGAGAACCACATTGTATGTACAAGAAACAAGTAATGTGTAACTGTGTTTAAAGATGAAATATTGTAACCCACAAAATGAACTTGTATAAGCAAGTATAAATAGCATGTATAAGCAAACAGTTAATTCTGAAAAATCAATATGATGTATTATGTAAACAATAAAAGAAAAAACATGAACAAACAATTAAAATTCAAAATAAATAAAGATTTGTACTTTGAAAAGAATAAAAAGTATATAAACCGATCAAAGTTAGAAAATAAATGAAAATAAGTGAATAAAAGAATACAAATAATAAACAATAAAACATGAAGAAAATATGAGAAATATTAAAGCAACCAATTATAATAAAGACTGAAAAAAGTAATCAAGCCCTATAAATAATGGATAACTTGTGTAAAAATAAATGAAGAAGAGGAAAAATGAAAAATACATAAAAATTAAAGAGAAGACCTGACAAGATTCCTTGAACCTTTTTATCTGTAGCAATGTGAAAGAGATGAAGTAAATTTTTCTGTGACTACATGGGAGAAATGCCAAATAAAATTGACCTCATATCTTACCTTTATACACTGGGCAGGCCAGGTAATTGGAACAGGTCACTGGTTCGCTGTGGGAAGACCAGCCTGGTTAAGACTAACATAACAGAAAAAATGGTCTGGGGTTAAAGAGGTATAAAAATCATCATAAGGCACAACACAGTGGTAAAAGAAAAATGACATTAACACCAATAGACCAAATGTGCATCAAACTTCCGGTGTACAGGACGTCATAAGAGAGGTCTCTAGAAAATGGGAGAGGAGAGCAAAAGGGTTGAACACAAAATGGCCAGTGGAGGGAACATTTGATGTGAGTGTGTGTAGAGAAATGGAGGCACTGATAAAGAATCACAATCCTAAGGATAAAAGAGAGAAATGGGTAATGAAAAGAGACAGGGAAATGATGATTATACACCTATTCAAGAGTAAAGGGATAAGGCTGATAAAACAGGAAAGACAGGATGGAAAAAAGATGGAAGAAGAAAAAATAGAGAGACCACCCCCATATGCACCACCCCTTGAGGCACATGAAAAAAGTCAGATGGCCGTCATGCAGTTTAAAGGAACAGTGCAAGTAGCAGGGGAAGTGAACATAGAAGAAAAAACACCACCAGAACCGCAGGAAAAGCCGATACAATCAGATCAAGAAATTGTGCATCAAAGACGTGAATTGGAAGAATATATCGGACAAGAGAAAGGACGTAAATTTGAAGAATATGGAAAGCAACAGAGAAAGAACTTAGAGAGCCAGGAGAGACAAACAACACGGAAAGATGCCCTAAGATTAATGCAAGCAAACTGACACAACAACAAATAGAAGAGAGTATGGCCCTAACCCTAACCCTAACCCCCACCCTAACCCTAACCCTAATCCTAACCCTGACAACAAAGGATCATGGACGAAATAGAGGCGGTAGAGATGTCAGAATACATAGAGCATGAAGAAAGTGAAACCTTAATGGAACTAATAAAATCGAAAATAAACAGACAACATGAGTACCCGGAAACAAGTACCCCAATAAACAGGCCCAAGGGAGAATTCAAGCAAGTCTCGGGAAAACTTTACCTTGAAGACCAGCCAGCAAAGCCAGAGCATAGGTGGAAAAGAAGTAAGGCAGGAAGATTGAACAGAAACCAGGAAAAAAACCAAGGACAGTTTTGGACCCTCGGATGATGAGGATGAAACAGAACAGCCTGGGCAAAAGCCCCAGCAGTATGAGCAAGTGTCACAATACCCTATTGTAATAAAAGGGAAATATGACTGCTATGTATAATGGGCCAAACATGATCTTGAAGGATTGCTGGCTGCCCTACCAGATATATATGAAGGAGCAGGAAAATGTATCAGAGAAGTTGAAGAGCGCACAATAGGGACACGCCTGGCACTGGGAGACATTAAAGCCCTGATTGCCAGATGCGTAGGAGGGACCAAGCTAGCGGACGTACTGAACAAGGCAGGATGGGGAGCAACAATATATGATACAACAATGGATGAAATGACATTCAGTAGATACCATAATGACATATGGGCAGCCTTAAGAAAATAATTTCCAACAAGCCTGGATCTGAAGGCATTGAAAGGACAGCCAATGGGAGAAACTGAAAACCCGAAAGCCTACATCGACCGAGAACTAAAAAGATGGAAATGGAAAGAGACCCATAAAAAGATTCATGGATGACAGCAATGTTCCGATCCTCCATAGTAGACGTAATGCCCGCACCAGTCAAAGACAGATTGGAAGATGTGGTAGGATTAACCACTAAATCACCAAAAGAGATCTGTGCACATGTGGTTCATGCAGTGGAACACCACAGGAAAAATGAAAGACTGAAACAACAGGAGAGAAAAGTACATAAAAAATTGGAACAATTGCAACTAGAAGAACTGACAGGAAAAAGGAAAAACCTTCAAGCGGCTGTATGAGAAAAGGAAGGCCCAACCACAGTGATGGCACCAGTAAATGCGTCTGTGCCAGTAATCCCAAGCAATGCACATGTACCAATGGTCCCGAATGCGCCTACTACGCCTGTGGCCCCATATGTTCCGCTTGCACCCATGTACCAACCTGCATCTGAACACAAGTTGCTCCAATGCCACCTATACCGAATGTTCAAAATGTAATGCCAACCCTGGGACAAGCAATGCAACATCCTGCACCAATGATAATTTATAATTTTCCAGAGCAACCGAACAGAGGCTGGAATCGACCGCCTCAAGGTGGAAGAGGAAGCCAGAACAATGGGTCCAGAAATATTGACACCTGCTGGGGATGTAATCAAATAGGACATAGGAGAAGAGACTGCCCCATGAATCCTTGGCTCCCGGAACAACAGGCAAACACCAATGCCTGACAGCAAGGCTATCAACAACAGGCCCAATGTCCACTCAACCCATGGCGTGGACCACCATTTTGTTGATCATGCTTTAGAGATAATTTAGGGAATCATGCTGGGTATGCCATAGTGAAAAAGGAAGGGGCGACCTTTGAGCCAGTTGTGGTCCATCATTGTGAACAACCATGCTCAGCACAACTGGCAGAATTAAAAGCATTGACCAAAGCCTGCCTAATAGCAAAAACCAGAGTGTAAATATTAAACAGACTCTGCATATGCACACGGAGTGTGCCATTTGTTTGGGGAAGTTTGGAAACAAAGAGGGTTTAAAAAGAGTGACGGAACTCCAATTCAGCACAATGATCAAATAATTAAACTAATTTCAGCCATGATGTATCCAAAGTTGGCCATAATTAAATGTCAGGCTCACAAAAAAGGCAAAGACTTTGTCTTCCAAGGAAATAATGCAGCAGAAACCTATGCGCGAGAGGCCTCAGGATGCCAGGTGGCAATAATGGCCACAGCAGAGCTTATACTACAAATTCAACCAAATTTAGATGATATTGCATGAATAAAACACCAAGCTGGCCAACCCGAATTAAAAAAGTGGCAAGAGAGGGGGGTGACTAGGGATGTGAATGGAATATGGAGATCACATGAAGGGCAAATATTTGCTCCAGTAGCACTCCTGAATATGCTAATTTCAGATGCGCATGGATTTGATCATTGCGCGAGGGGGGAGGTAATGAGAAAAATAAAACTACAATGCTACTGGTCCCCATATTTGCAAGCTTCAGTAGATGAAATTTTAGCTAACTGTGAAATATGTGAAAAACATAATGTCAGGAAAGGTACATCTGCTCCAATAGGAAACATTCCAGTGCCAGAGGGACCATTTAAACATCTGGTAATCGACTATGTAGACATGATAAAGCCAGTTCGAGGAAAAGACACATGCTGGTAATAATAGACAGATTCAGCAGATGAATAGAAGCTGTGCCATCAGTGGATCAGGGAGCACAAAACGTAATCAAATTCCTGACAAGAGAAGTCATTCCAAGATTTGGGATACCATCTCAAATTAGTTCAGACAATGGTTCGGCATTTATCCAAAGAGCAGTAAAAGCAGTAATACCACATTCACTGGCATTGATGAAATATCGCATGCAGACAAAGAGAATCACTCATTTGACCCCGCATGAAATGCTGTCAGGAAGACCTATACCGGTGCCTTATCTAAGAGCGGCCATATGAAGGTCTGTCCTTGGAACAGTTAGAGATGGAACTAAAAGCCTATATGAGACAGCTGACCACTATACATAAAAAATAAGGAAGAGGAAGAAGCACCTTGCCCAATAGTTCCTGGAGACTTCGTGCATCTGAGGGTATTCAGATGAAGGTGGAACGAACCTAGAAGAGAAGGGCCCTACGAAGTAGTACAGGCAACTCCGACAGCGGTAAAGGTAAGAGGCAGTAACACGTGGTATCACTTGAATCACTGCACCAGGGCACGAATGTGAAATGTGCCACAAGATCAGCAACCTGAGACAGGAGAAGACCCACAAGAACTTAACAGAGAACCCTCAGAGGAAGAAAGAGAAGCAGTGGAAGGACAAGAGAATGTAAGAGAAGATTCACCTGAGACAGAAAGAGAAACTGAAGTACATGTCCCAGAGGAGCAAGAACAGGAAGAAGAAGAGAGAGAAGAACAAGAAGAAAGTGCTTGTTCTGCTACATAAGATTCAGAAACAGCTGAAAATGATGAGGCAAGACAACAAGAACAGATTGTGGAAGAATTGCTTCAGGAGGCAGAAGAAAGAGTGGAAACCGAAAGAAATATTGATATGGATGATATTATTGCTGACGTACTTGGGACAAGTGCTGCCCCTGACCCAGGGCCTTACGTCCCAAGAAGGTCCAGGATCCCCAGGTGAACAACCCTCAGGGATGAGTTCCCTACAATCAACCTCAAGGACCTTGAATGGTCTCTCCAATGAAGCTAAGCAAAAACAAGATACTCCAGAGAAAGAAAGAATCCAGAAAGAAAAGAGCCTTCGACATATGACTATGAATATGAATATGGAGTTACCGCGATGAATACGAGCAAAGGTTTGGTGGGCCAAACATCTTCTCCATACAACTACCTGAGAAATTACCCCCTCAAACTACGATGACACCAGAAGATACAGTATATGAAGCAGATTCCATAGATTTAGTAGAAGAAGAACGGTTATTAGAACATGCAGATCAAAACGATTGGTACAAATGGGCCGAATATATGGTAAAACGAGCAAAGATGACAAATTGTATAATGTGTTCGCCCTCTCCCTTGAAAAAAATAATGGTAGTTATCAATAAATCAATATGACTATAGGCATTGTGCTCTGTACTATGCAGAGAACTGCATTGAGAAAGAGAAAACATTGTTTTGCCCAGCAGAATGCCTAGCGTTTCTGGGAAATCCAGGATACTACAGATATTATGATATGGAAGGGTGGGGAGATGAATGCAAAAGGCTGGATATTCGTGTAGATAATAGAAAAAGTGAAAGTCCTCTAGCGTATACAATCGATCGATAACTGGAAAATGAATGCTTTAACAAATCTAAAGAGGAAGTAAATACGGGAAAATTTAAGGGAAACTGTAAAGTGACATGGCACTTAGATGAAAACATTTATCATAAGGAAGATGTGATCCGATTTAGTGGACCACAATACGCAACAGCAACAGTAGGACAACATTTCACCACAATTATAACATCAAGGTGTCTGGGTGTGCTCACAGGAAATTGTCTTAAAAACTGTGAAAACCAGACTTTGGTCTCTCCTGTGATTAAGAATTTATGAGGAACAAACAGAAACTGTAGCAGATTATTTTTGGCTATGTGGAGGAAATCGGTTAAAAAATACCCTACCGAGAAAGTGGAAAGGAATATGCCAGAGTTAGGTTGATACAAGAAGTAACCATGGTAGCATGGGACTTCTTTGAATCTGAGATCCAAACTGCACCAAGGAAAATTGTCCAAGACAGGCACAGAGTGAAAAGAGCATATGGTCCAGACCCCAATGTTTACTTAGATAATATTGGCCAACCCAGAGGGATACCTCAAGAATGTAAGACTAGAAATGAGATAAAGTCAGGCTTTGAGTCGATGTTTGTATGGATAACGGCTAAAAAAATGTAGAGTGGATCAACTATACCTACTACAACCAGCAAAGATTTATTAACTACACAGATGAGGCAATGAAGGCATTAGTAAATGGCATGGCAAAACAGACTGAACTGACTGAACAATGAACTGGCTATAGGCAGATAAGGGGGTGTCTGTGTAATGTTTGGAACTGATTGCTGTATGTATAGTCCAAATAATACAGCCCCAGATGGCTCCTTTAAAAAAGCAATGAAGAAATTACATGAGTTAAGAGAAGAAGTGACTTCCAATGCAGGAAGAGATCAGATCAGAGTAATTGGTTTGATACCCTTTTTGGGTCATGGAAAACATGGCTTGTTAAAGTGGGAATAATGCTAGCTATAGGTGTGGCCTTGTTGGTATTGTTGTTCTGTTGCGTTATTCCTTTCCACAGATCAATGATGGCTAATACGGTGGCTAAACAGATGGTGACAGAATGAGACCATCTGGAACAAATGTAGAGACCACAATATATACCATGGGGCCTGGGTTGGATGAGTTGGACGAATTCTAGAAATTCATTAAGAAACCACACCAAACATAAAGGAAGGGGAACCTTTTATTTCTGTTGTTTTTAATTGAAAACGTTTCTCCTGGTTTGATAGTAAGGGAGATAGCATGATTATTGTATTTTCTTTTATGCGATAAATCAGAAAAAAAAAAAAAAGAGAGGAGTTAGTTTGGAGTTAGTTTGTATGTTGCTTTAACATATTCCCTTTCCTGGATAATACTACTTATTCATATTAAAGTGTAATTATCACTTCTATATAAATGTATCTACAGTAACACTGTAATGTACTTAATCAAGTAGAAATAGAGATGTTGATGATTGTGTTTAAGTAAAAAATGCATAGGAAAGTGTTATGAAAAAGGGCTGTCCAGAAAGAAGACGTGTGTGGGAGAAATATGAAGAAAGAATCGGCGAGCACCTCAGTGCTTGGCTACAAGAGCAAAAGACTCAACTGGTGGTTTAAAAACCCGCTGTCTGCTCCAACACACCACCAGATATCGCTCCAGACTACCGGACAGGTCTGAGAGCTCCTCTGGGACCGAAGGATGCATATTCATATGCTAAACCTATTAATAATTTACGAAGTATGTATAACTACTGAGATAAGTGTAATCATTTGTATTCTACATCACGCAAGGCTATGACTGCATGCACATGCTTCATACAGAAGTTGATTTGTTTTCAGAAAACCCTCAGAAAGAAGTTAGCTAGGGGATTGGGATCTTTTACTTTTTACTAGCTAAATGTGGAAGGAGAGGTTTGGTCCTTTTCCCTCCATAGTGCAGTTCCATGAAGGCAGTTGTGGGTAAAGGAATGAGTGGCCTACATTGGTCAATTAATGGAAAAAGAAGGGACTACCTTGTTAGATTGCACTCTGGGTGAGGGTGATAGGATGAGACTGTGAGAAGTCTCAGAGAGGGGAATGTATGGTATATTTTCTAAAAGAATTAATCAATATTATGTGTAAACAAATGAAGGTAACCAATATAATGTTATTATAAGGTAAAAGGAGACAGATGTTTATCTGGGTCACAATTAAGACCAAGTGTGGACAAAGTCCCTTACATTAGGTGTGAAATAGTACATTCTATGGAAAGTAGATAACAGTATATTCTATGAACGAAAGATAACCTTTTTAAAAAAAATTGGTAAGTGAAGGACTTTCCACCATTAGATAAAAAGTAGAAGGCCTGAAAGATAATGGTGACGAGTGGAAAAATGCTAAGTGTGGGCCCATTGGTCAGAGATAGTGGACTTGAGAGATTGGGTACAAGAAAGATAACTAAAAGGTATATTACTGAGAACTTGGAACTGTGTATTCAGAACGGACAGCTGGCCTTCTCGAGTTTGTTGGTGGCACAATAAACTTAAACTTTGGCATCTGGAACCCTGTTTGTTCCTCTTTTCTCAACTGCGTGTATATTACAGCGTGCATCTTTTTTTCCACTTGTTTACTGTGGCAGCGGGGGTGTGGTCAAGTGCCCGTCTGGAGAGAGGGAAGCAGTAAGGACACTTACACCTGAGCTAAATTATGTCTAACACCTGTCTCAGATTTCAGTGAGCACAGGGAGAGAGGATAAAAGACCCACGCCACCAGCAGTGAGAGAGAGAGTGTCACACGTCAGTCCAGTGTTGACGTATGCTGTGAAATTCGAGAACTGTATGTTGTTAGGAAGTTTATGTTTACTGAGCAATTCCTGTTGATTGTAAGCTGTGAGCACTGCTGTGTGGCCAATAAAGCTCTTACCTGAGAAGAGCAACTCGTCTTCGTGTCCTCCCTAATATCCAAAACCCTTTACACTGGTGTTGAAACCCGGGAAATCCAAGTACGCCCCATGGAGCCCTCCCAGTTGGCCAAGATCCTCCAGTCCCTTGCCGGGATGCATCAGACACACCAACAGTCCCTGGTTGAGCTGCGCCAAGATCAGGACCAACGGTTCTTTGAAGTTCTGCGGGCTCAAGCAGAGGACTGGCACGCGATCCGGAGCCTCCTTGCCCAGGAGAGAGCCCCGGCAGCGACCCCCGACATCTGCACCCAGCTGCCCCCCCACGCATCTGAAAATGGGGGCAGAAGATGATGCTGAGGCCTTCATCAATCTCTTTGAAAGAACGGCAGAGATCTGGGGCTGGCCGCGTGAAGAATGGGCGGCCAGGCTTCTTCCATTACTGTCCGGGGAAGCCCAACTAACTGCCCAACTGTTGCCGGCAGATAATCTCCTGGCCTACACGGACCTGAAGAAGGCTATCCTGCAGCAGGTGGGTCGCAGCGCGGAACAGTATCACCAGCTGTTCCGGTCTTTGAAGCTGTGGAAAAATTTCCTTTTCCTTTCTCCCAGCGGCTCCGGGATGCATACCGGAAATCTGACATCGGGGGAGTGATCGACCAGGTGGTACTGGAGCAGCTGATTCACGAACTGCCGAAGGGGACAGCGGAATGGGTCCAGTGCCACCGCCCGGCGTCGCTGGAGGAAGTTGTCCAGCTTGCGGAGGACCACTTGGTGGCGTACCTGAGGGCGGAAGAGCCCTGTTCTCTCTCTCTCTTCCCCCTCCCCCTGTGTGTTCCCCCCTCCCCCTCACTCTGCTCCTAGAGCATGTTCCTGCCCCACGGAGACGAGGAGCTCCGCCAACACGACCAGTTCCCCGCGCAAGGCAGTGGACGTCCCCCACCTCTAACAGCACCCTGCCGCCCTCCCCCTCAGGTGGAATTGTCTGCCGACACAGGTGCGGCATCTGGGCCAGCCTGCTGGGGCTGCGGGGATCCGGGGCACTTCCGGGATCAATGCTCCATGATGGGGACTGTGGGCCGGGTCCCCGACACCACGCAGGCTGCCCCCTACCGAGCTGGAGCGTACCGATACCGGTAATGGTCAAGGGGGGTACTCACCAAGCGTTGATGGACACAGGTTGCAATCAAACCACGATCCACCAACACTTGGTTCAACTCGAGGCGTTGGGCACAGCTAAAATGGTGAGGGTGAGGTGCATGGGGACATTCACAAATACCCTGTAGTGACCTTGGTGATTCTATTTAGGGGAACAAAGCATAGAGTGGAGGCCATGGTTAGTTCCCGCCTCAACCATCCACTGATTTTGGGGACTAATTGGCCTGAATTTAGAAATGTACTGAAGGGAATGTGTGCAGATGGGTCCTGCGTAAAAGCGAAGAGATGTGATCTGTTCAATGCTTTGGCAGGGGAGGCGGAGCTGGGGCCATCTTCATCGACTCCACGTCATGATGATGTGAGGGGGGGAGAGGCGGCTGCCCCTCCCATCCTCAGGGGATTTCCCTCTGGATCAGTCGCGAGACGAGACCCTCAAGCACACTTTTGACCAAGTAAGAGTGATTGATGGTCAACAACTCTGCCCGAATCTCGCACTCTCATGTCCATATTTTACAATTATAAACGAGCGTTTGTACAGAGTGACGCAGGACACTCAAACAAAGGAAGATACAACCCAGCTCTTAATACCACGGAGCCGCCGGGAAATGGTTTTCCAGGCGGCTCACTACAATCCGATGGCGGGTCACCTAGGGGAAAGAAAGACACTGAACCGCTTAATAGCCCATTTTTATTGGCCGGGCATATGGGGCGATGTCTGCAGGTGGTGTGCGGCTTGCCATGAATGTCAGCTGATAAATCCAACGGCCACCCCAAAAGCAACATTTCGCCCCCTTCCACTGATCGAGGTCCCCCTCAAGAAAATTGGAATGGACCTCGTCGGGCCATTAGAGAGGATAGCACACAGACATCGCTTTGTATTAATCCTAGAGGATTATATCCAGAAGCAGTGCCTCTAAGCAACATCTCAGCACACAGTGTTGCGGAGGCACTCTTCAAAATAATCTCCCGGGTGGGGATTCCGAAAGAAATCCTTACCGTCCAGGGCACAACCTTTATGTCACGTACACTACATGAATTTTATGAATTATTGGGTATTAAATCGATTCGCACCAGCGTTTACCATCCACAGACAGATGGCCTGGTGGAGCGATTTAATTAAACCCTCAAGAACATGATTCGTAAATTTGTGCACCAGGATGCTAGGAATTTGGATAAATGGCTCGACCCCCTGTTATTTGCAGTACGAGAGGTCCCCATTCGAGCTGCTGTATGGGCGCCGCCCGCACAGGTTGCTTGACGTCATCCGCAAAGCTTGGGAGGAGGGACCTTCAAATAGCAAAAATGAAATTCAGTATGTTCTTGATCTTAGAGCAAAACTCCACACACTGGGCAACTAAAACAGGAGAACTTGCTTCAGGCTCAAGAACGACAACGCCGACTGTATGACAGGGGAGCTCAGCTAAGGGAATTTGCACCGGGAGATACAGTGCTCGTATTACTCCCAACATCGACCTCCTAAATTACTCGCCAAGTGGCAAGGGCCCTTTGAGGTCACAAGACAAGTCGGGGAACTCGATTATGAGGTAAAAAAATCCGATAGAGGGGGCGCACTTCAAATATATCACCCTCAACCTCCTGAAATTATGGAGGGAGGTGGTCCCTGTGATGTTGGCTACAGTAGTTCCGGAGAGGGCTGAGCTCAGGCCGGAGGAAAATGTAAAATCTATTCATAACACGGTCACTTGTGGAGATCACCTATCACCGTTTCAGCTCACAGAGGTGGCCACGTCTGCAAACTCTTGTGGCAACAAGAGTTTGCGGATGTGTTCTCACCTCTACCGGGTCGTACAAACCTCATCCAGCACCACATTAAGACCGAACCGGGAGTGGTGGTACGTAGCCATCCCTATCGCTAGGCCGAACACCGGATGAAAATAGATCGGGAGGAATTAGATGTGATGCTCGATATGGGGGTAATAGAGGAATCCCACAGAATTCTGTTCGAATTGTTTGGGGCCCCAGCTACGTTTCAGCATCTCATGGACCGAATTCTCAGACCGCATACAGCTTATGCTTGTTTGGATGACATCATCATTTATAGTAATGATTGGCAGTGGCACATACAACATCTGAGGGCAGTACTGAGATCGCTGTGGTGCGCAGGGCTCACAGCAAACCCCAAGAAGTGCATGATTGGGTGGGTGGAGGTATGGTATCTGGGGTTCTACTTGGGCCACGTCCAGGTTAGTCCTCAAATTGACAAGACCTGCGACCTGCCCGAAACCCAACAAAAAAGGGGGTGAGGCAGTTCCTGGGGCTGGCTGGCTATTACAGGAGGTTTCTACCTAATTATTCGGACGTCACCAGCCCGCTGACTGACCTCACTAAAAAGGGGGCTCAAGACCCGGTCCCGTGGTTGGAGCAGTGCCAACAGGCGTTCACGCAGGTTAAAGCCGCACTTTGTGGGGGGGCCGCTTTTACATGCACCTAATTTCTCTCTCCCTTTCCTGTTACAGACGGACGCTTCAGACAGAGGGCTGGGGGCAGTGCTCTCGCAGGTGGTGGAGGGGGAGGAGCGCCCGGTGCTGTACATCAGCCGTAAGCTCTCCTTGAGGGAAACCAAGTACAGCACCGTGGAAAAGGAGTGTCTAGCCATCAAGTGGGCGGTCCTCACTCTCTGATACTACCTGCTGGGGTGGGCCTTCACCCTCTGCTCGGATCACGCCCCACTCCAATGGCTTCACCGCATGAAGGATACTAATGCCCGGATCACCCGGTGGTATCTGGCTCTCCAGCCTTTTAAGTTCAAAGGTGGTCCACAGACCGGGGGTGCAGATAGCTGCAGCTGACTTCCTCTCCAGGAATGTGGGGGGGTGGTAGGCAGGTGGTGTAGTGGTCTAAGCACATAACTGGTAATCTGGTTATCAGAAGGACGCTGGTTCGAGCCCCACAGCCACCACCATTGTCTCCTTGAGCAAGGCACTTAAATCCAGGTTGCTCCAGGGGTATTGTCCCTGTAATAAGGGGTCTGTAAGTCGCTTTGGATAAAAGCGTCTGCCAAATGCATAAATGTAAAATGTAAATGTAGAAAACACGGGACGAAACTGACTCTACCCTCAAAAGCAAAGGTATTTGGTTTTGCCCAACCCACTGCTCTGCATATGTCTGCCAGGGAGGTGCCTCTGGCCAGTGCCCATGAGGAGGCAACATTCCTTGTTGAGTGTGCTCGTACCCGCAAGGGGCACGGCCTGGGTGCGATACGCCAATGTAATGGCGTCCACCACCCAGTGGTAGAGCCTCTGTTTGGAGACAGCGTTCCCTTTCCGCTGTCCACCAAAGCAGACAAAGAGCTGCTCAGAACATCTAAAGCTCTGCGTGCGATCAAAGTAAGTATGCAAAGCACGTACCGGACACAGCAACGAAGGGGCTGGGTCTGCCTCCTCCGGAGGCAGCGCTTGCAGGTTCACTACCTGGTCTCTGAAGGGCATGGTAGGAACCTTGGGCACGTAGCCCGGCCACGGTCTTAGGATCACATGTGTGTGTCTGCGGGACCAAACTCCAGGCAAGTGTCACTGACAAAGAACGATTGCAGGTCCCCGACCCTCTTGATGGGAGGCGAGTGCGATCAGCAGGGCCATTTTTAAGGAGAGGGCCGTGAGTCCAACTGATTCTAGCGGCTTGAAGGGTGGTCTCTGAAGACCCGAGAGGACCACTGAGAGATCCCAGGAGGGGAACAGGCTTGGATGGGATTTAACCTCTGGCTGCCTCTTAGGAACCTGATAATCAAGACGTGCTTACCTAAAGACTTGCCGTCTACTGCATCGTAGTGGGCTGCGATAGCAGCTACATACACCTTCAAGGTGAATGGAGACAGCCTCCCCTCCAACCTTTCCTGCAGAAATGAGAGCACTGACCTGACTGCGCACCTTTGTGGGTCTTCACCCCGAGAAGAACACCAATTCGCGAACAAGAGTCACTTTAGTGCATAAAGTTGCCTGGTAGAAGGGGCTCTGGCTTGGTTGATCATGTCTACGACAGCAGTTGGTAGATCAGCTAGATCTTCCGCGTCCTGTCCAGGGGCCAGACGTGGAGGTTCCAGAGGTCTGGGTGCGGATGCCAGAGTGTGCCATGTCCCTGAGAAAGAAGGTCTTTCCTCAGGGGAATTTACCAAGGAGAGTCTGTCACGAGGAGTATGAGGTCCGAGAACCAAGCCCGGGTGGGCCAATAGGGAGCCACTAGAGTGACTTGTTCCTCATCCTCCCTAACCTTGCACAGCACCTGTGCAGACAGTTATGCAAACTGAATTGAGTCGAATGGTCCTGGCCAGCCAGCGTGACAGGTTGGGAAGTGAAAGCCATGCATCCAAGCTCCGTGCTAGGGACACTAACGGGACGATTATCTTTGTCATATGCGGCGGGGCTTCGCAGCGGGGTGGAGCAGATAGTACGGCTTCGGGAGGCAATGGGGTATCCCGAGGCTCTGGTGCTGAGAAAAGACTCTTAAGCACTTACCTTGCTCCACACACCCGGCAGGGGGCGGGTTAGTGACTGAGGACGAGGTCCGGCCGAGGCGTCCTCTAGACTCGTCAGAACCGGCCGAGATCTGACAAGACACAAACGAGACACAGCCAAAGTCAGAGAATCTTAAAGAGCACTGTCAAGCACAAACGATCCAAGGTGGCCATGAAGCTTGTTGGAAGTTTTCTACAAAGTTTCCATGGTAGTCGAATACATTTAATCTTTGCAGAGAATGTGATTATTATTATTAAGACAACTATTTTATTTCTTTTTTATTTATTTTTGTAATATATATATATATATACACACAGAGTCTCAGTCAGATCACCATTGCAGGTGACCAGCATTTTATTATTTATAAGTATACGTTTTTTTTTTTTCTTGTGGCATTTACATTTTATTAAAATGTAAAGAAAATGTAAAAGCAATACGATCATGAATATCTGTCTTCTGCTGTTTGGGGCTGTTGTCCTGGATCATGAAGTGCCTTTCTGTTTGCGTCTAGAGGCAGCCTAATACATCATGTGGCAGGCTATAAGTAAAATGACTAGCTGAAAATCTAATGATATGAAATGGTTTCTGACATTCAGCAAAAATCCAGTAAAATCTAGGATGCTTTTTGGCCTGTGCCAAGCCCTGTGTTTCCAATGTCATGAGTATTATAAAAAAAATGCTCTATATATTTTTCCCTTATTAAAATAATGTACAATTCCATAAATACAAATGAAAAAATGTCGCTGCGAGGAGAACATCCTCTCAGAATGTACTCTACACTTATTTTGTTAGGTTTGTCAGCAGGGGACAACTTTTACCATGGCATCCATTTTACCATGATTTTGTACAGAAAACAACAGCTAATTCAAAATGGGATATTTGGAGAAATATCAGCATTAAATTCTCTTTCTAATAAACACTTTGTAATGTCATGAATTTGTAAATGGCTAAATGAACTGTAAAACTATCAACCATGTTACTGTCAGGCCTGTTACTTTTTAAAGGCATAGATGTATCCAGCATATATTATATGTTGTATTATACATATTGCAATTTCTTAGCACAATAGTCTTTGAGTAACCCTAAAGACCCAACATTAGTTGAGCTGATGTTGCTGTCGCTTTGGACGGGTCGCTCAAGACAAATGTTTTGATAGCGCCACAGTGTTGCACTTTTAGGTAAAATCAATGTACAAATGGCTTACTTATAGTTGGCTGCATATTATCAAAAATCAAATCAAATCACTTTATTGTCACACGACCATATACACAAGTGCAACAGTGGGTGAAAGTCTTGTGTGCAGTTCCGAGCAACATAGCAGTCATGACAGTGACGAGAGATATACCAATTTACAATAAACCTCAGATTTACACAACACAATTTACATGTCTATTGTACACTTAATTACACAACACAATAATAATGTACAGTAAACAATACACACAATATAGAATACAATTAATATAGAATACACATACAATAAAAAAAGTATATTAAGTGTATAAGTAATATATATATATATATATATATATATATATATATATATATATATATATATATATATATATATATTCAGTAGGTTGTATTGTAAATAGAATATAATTTATGACAGTCCAGTGTAAGATTAATAATTTACAGTGCTGATGTACATTGATCGTGTGAGATCAAGTGTTCAAAAGTCTGATTGCTTGGGGGAAGAAGCTGTCATGTAATCGGCTGGTGCGGGTCCTGATGATGCGATACTGCCTGCCTGATGGTAGCAGTGAGAGCAGCCCATGGCTCGGGTGGCTGGAGTCTCTGATGATCCTCCAACTTTTTTTCACACACCGCCTGGTATATATGTATGTACACTGCCTGGTAAGTATGTGGGAACTACAGACAAGGAGAGGGACAGATTGAAAATGTCCGTATAAACACCAGCCAATTGGTTTGGGCACGCTCTGATGACTCGGCCCAGAATGCGATGACTGCGGCTTTACGGATGTTCACCCATCGGAAGGATCAGGTTACATCCGCAACAGAGACGGAGAGTGAACCAACCTCTGTAGCGTCGGCAGCGAGGGCTTTCTGCGAGGGCGGTGTTATTTCCCTCGAAAAAGTTATTTAGCTCATCCGGGAGTGAGGCAGCGGTGTTCACGGTGGAGTTTTAATTCCCTTTGTAATCCGTGATGATGTTAATTCCCTGCCACATTCTTCTAGAGTCAGTGGTGTTGAACTGTCCTTCAATCTTGTGCCTGTACTGGCGTTTTGCTGCTCTGATAGTTTTATGGAGGGCATAACTGGCTTGATAATGCTCCTCCGTGTTCCCTGAATTAAAAGTGGATGCATTAAGTGCCAAGCGAACATCGCTATTAACCCATGGGTTCTGGTTGGGGTAGATCCGAATTGTTTTGGTCGGAACATCGTCCTCTACACACTATCTGATGAAACACGTTACGCTATCAGTGTAAACCTCAATGTCGTCATCAGAGGCGGACCGGAACATCTCCCAGTCCACGTGATCAAAACAGTCTTGTAGCGCAGAGTCTGATTGGTCTGACCAGCACTGGATCATTCTGAGGGTGGGAGCTTCCTGTTTCAGTTTCTGCCTGTAAGGGTGGTCTGATTTGCCAATATGTTGGGAATTAAATTGAATTCCTCCATCTGTTCTCGTTGTCTTCTGAATCTGATGTAGCAAGACGAGCACTTTCTTCTTGTCCTTCTCTTTCTTCTTCTTCCTGTTCTTGCTCTGGGACATTCTCTAACTGTTCCAAGGACGGGCCTTTATATGGCGCTCTTAGATAAAGCACCGGCATAGGTCTTACTGTCAGCATTTCATGCGGGGTCAAATTAGTGATTATGTTTGTCTGCATGCGATATTTCATCAATGCCAGTGGAAGTGCATCAATCCAATTGAGTTTATTCTCTTGGCAAATTTTTACAATTTTGCCTTAAGATTTCCATTCACCCTTTTCACCATTCCTTACGATTGTGGATGGCAGATACATCCTAGTCTTTGTTTTATCCTCAGTTGTTGTATTACTGCTTTTACTGCTCTTTGGATAAATGCCGAACCATTGTCTGAAGTAATTTGAGATGGTATTCCAAATCTTGGAATGACTTCTCTTGTCAGGAATTTGATTACCGTTTGTGCTCCCTGATCCACTGATGGCACAGCTTCTACCCATCTGCTAAATCTGTCTATTATTACCAGCATGTATCTTTTCCCTTGAACTGGCTTTATCATGTCTACATAGTCCATTACCAGATGTTTGAATGGTCCCTCTGGCACTGGTATGTTTCCTATTGGAGCAGATGTACCTTTCCTGACATTATGTTTTTCACATATTTCAAAGTTAGCTAAAAATTCATCCACTGAAGCTTGCAAATATGGAGACCAGTAGCATTGTTGTTTTATTTTTCTCATTACCTCCCCCCTCGCGCAGTGATCAAATCCGTGCGCATCAGTAATTAGCATATTGAGGAGTGCTACTGGAGCCAATCAATGCCCTTCATATGTTCTCCATATTCCATTCACATCCCTAGTCGCCCCCCTCTGTTGTCATTGTGTTAATTCAGGTTGGCCAGCTTTGTGTTGTATATGTGCAATATCATAACATTTTGGTTGAATTTGAAGTATAACCTCTACTGTGGCCATTATTGCCACCTTACATCCTGAGGCCTCTCGCGCATAGGTGTCTGCTGCATTATTTCCTTGGATGACAAAGTCTTTGCCTTTTTTGTGGGCCTGACATTTAACTATAGACAATTTCTTTGGATGCATCATGGCTGAAATTAGTTTAATTATCTGATCATTGTGCTGAATTGTAGTTTCATCACTCTTTTTAAACCCTCTTTGTTTCCAAACTTCCCCAAACAAATGACACACTTTGTGTGCATATGCAGAGGCTGTGTAAATGTTTACCTTCTGGTCTTTTGCTATCAAGCAGGCTTTGGTCAATGCTTTTAATTCTGCCAGTTGTGCTGAGCATGGTTGTTCACAATACTGGACCACAACTGGTACAAATATCTCTCCTTCCTTTTTCACTAGGGCATACCCAGCGTTATTCCCTAAATGATCTCTGAAGCATGATCCATCAACAAAATAATCTGTTTCTGCTTCAGCCATTGGGGTTGATTCCAGATCAGGTCTTAGGCGTGTGAAAGCTAATGAATTTGCCACACAATCATGTGGTGTCCCTCCATCCTCTAATTTGCTGGATTTACCGCTGTGCACCTTTTTATGGTTACATCTGGATGTGTCAACAATGTTGAGTATGTTAGGCTTCTTGCCTGTGTCAATACAAACTTTGCTTGTTCTAGCAGTCCTATTATTTTGTGGTGAGTATAAATCACAACTGGGTACCCGATAGTCACGGTAGAGGCTTTTTCATAGGCATAATAGACTTCTGCTAATCCTTGATAACAGGGCGGATATCCTTGCGCTACGCTATCCAGTTTTGTACTGTAATATGCTATGGGCTGTTTTTGTCTCCCACTACATAGTTCCTGCATCAGAACTGCTGAGGCATACCCATCTTTCCTATCCGCTACATATAGATGGAACGGTTTAGTATAATCTGGGTTGGCCAGTGCAGGTGCTGTCTGGAGTTCTTTCTTTAATGACTCAAATGCTACTAATGCATCAGCATCCCAAGTCAATCTACTCCTAAGATTTTGCTGGCCTGTCTGTTTCATTAATGCTCGTAAGGGGGTTGTTTTAATAGCATAGTCTTCTATCCAATCAGCGCTAAATCCTGTCATCCCTAAAAAGGTCATCATTTCTCCCACTGTCTGTGGTTGTGAAGCTTTGCTTATGCCTTCCAATTGGCTAGGTGATATTGCCTTAGTTTTGTGTGCAATAATTCATCCCAAATATTCCACCTGTGGTATACAATACTGTAGTTTATCTTTAGATACTTTATGACCTCCCTCAGCCAGTTTAGTAAGTACTTTTAATCTTGATGACACTGCTCCAATGTTGGTGAGCAAATCAATAAGTCATCTACGTATTGTATTAATGTACTATCAAGTCTGAGATATTCTAGATCTGTTTTCAGAACTTTTCAGAACAGATTGAACACATGCGGTGAATGCTTGAACCCTTGAGGCATTCGGGTGTATGTATATTGTTTACCTTGGTAGGTGAATGAAAAAAGCTGTCTGGTGCCCCAAGGATAGAATCTAACTAGTTAAATTCTATTATTTTATTTAATTATTAATGAATAATTAATAAACATTATTAATAAACATTAATTATTAGTTATATCTGATAGTAAAACTGATCTGAACAACCAGTGCACCCTACATAAATTGGTGCCCTGTGTGAGGCGTGATAATTGTTGGCTTTCTCCAATATTTTTACAAATAACTATAAAAAAATGTTTTTAAGAGTAGCCAAAGGTTCCCTCTTGGCTTCACTTTTCTCAGGAAGTTCAAACTGCTAAGGCACAAGGACAGTTGTGGTTGTGAATTATTGCAAGTGTTGTGTTAGTGGTTGCTAGTTTGGTACTAATTCATTACTCCTTTTAATTTGTTTTTGTGTGAAAGATTCAGTCACTAGATACTAACAAAGTAGTCTGATGTACTGATACAGTGATTATTAACACCTAATTAGCAGTTCAAGAAACTGTTAATAATACAAAGAAGTTGCTCTTGAGTGACAGGTAAGTGGTCCTCCCCTGTGCATTCTCTTTTAGGGATAACGACTGGTGCGTCAGTGTTTTCCACAGAGCAACACTGTCTTCAATCTTCACCTCCAAAACTCAGCTCAAGCATCACATTTTTGAACTCTCAAAGAGTTCCTATAGAGGTCCACTGGACATCACCCTCCCACCTGCCTAACCAGGGAGATATGAATTCCCAGTCAGCATCTGGAGCTGAAGCTCCCTGTTCAAGTGAGGAAACCTCACTGTCCAACTGGGTCGCTGACCACCTCCTTGTCCCTAGAGAAGAAAGGGAGTTGCTTAACAGTTACACACAATTCCAGTGTGATGCTGAAATGGCCGCATTCCAGGAAGCAGTTGGCAAACTATTCCTGCTCTACCACCACAAGGCCCAGTTGCAGATAGCAACACTCAAGGGTGAGGTAAGGACACTTCCCGACCATGGGAGTCAGCTTGATGCACGCAATCACGCCTTACACAGAGACCTCCAGACCATGAATACGATGCTGGAGGAGTGTGTAGGAAGACTCCAGCTGGCTGAAACAGATAGCAGAGAAGCCGTGGATGACCAAGTCTGGCAGGAAAGCTGAGACGCATGGGCCAAGGCTCAAGAAGTGCTCCGCTACTCCACCTCTGACAAGAGTGGGGCAGAGGACTCCGAGACCAGTACTATGGCGAAATACCCCACACCATGTTCAGGTAGCATTCGAAAACCGTTGTACCAACTCCCAGAGTTAGAGCGCATCCCTTTTCGGGACACAAGTCCACCACGTTTCGGGGCAAGACCCTATTCCTGCAATCCTCCCCACAGGCATCTGTCAGACCCCGCCCCAGCAGGGCGCCTCCCTCACCAGGAGGAAGTGGTCTCACCCAATGCCATGGCAATGGGGGCAGGCACTGGCACTCATCCTCTGACGAGTCAGATGGACACCAGCGGGACAAAGCCACAGGTCTGCGCATGCGCCAGCTTGACTCTTTTGCAAAGGACATAGAACACTTTGACCCAACCAGCCAAGATTCAAATGTCAACGATTACCTTAGGGAAATCGAACATTGTCTTGCCGACTTGCCTCATGCTTCATCACGCGAGAAGTTGAAGCTCATCTGGAAAACAACTTCCAGAAGCATCCACGCTTTCCTTGAGACTCAACAGCCCGCATTCGGGACAGTTACCCGAGGCTTTGCAAGGTTCTGAGTGAGGAGTACTCGCCGTATACTGATGAAACATCAGCCACCCTCAGTTCCATCCGCTTTCAGGGAGTATTATAGGTGTTTAAGGAATGCATACTTCCAAGGAAGTAATGAGCCAGGTCTGGAAGAAGAGCGAGGTTTCAGATCTCTCTTCCTCCATAATCTCCACCCCTGCGTGCGAACCCACGTTACACTGATGTGTAAGCATGGTAAACAGACCATGCAGGAGATTAGGAAGATGGCCCAGATGACATGGGAAACAGTCATGCGTCCGACTGATAAACAAGACGATGATGTCAGAGTCCTGGACATCCAGTTTTCTGAGAGGGCAGACTTAGAGCTTGAGGGCTACGAATTGCCTCAACCCATAGTACGCAGCAAAGCAGCAGTCTCAAAACGCGTGCCCAACCACCCACAGGGGGGTTGGAGGAACCAAGGGAATGATCACAAGGGTCACTCCCAGGTTCAGCAAGAGCCCCAAGAACGTTATCCCTTTCCAAAGAAAAGGGATGTCGGGTTTGAGAAAAACCCCAGATGTCGGAATGGAAACAAAGGGAATCGTTTGGGGCCTCCCAAAGAGCAGAAGGTCAGCCTCCTCCAGAAAAAACTAGTGGACATGATGAAGCACCTCGATGCACGCAACATTAGTATTTGATAGTTTAATCTATGTCTGAATCATTTAAAAGACTGTCAATATAACAGCCCCATTTTTTGTTGTGAAATATTCAGAGATCAAAGATTTAAAATGACACTTCGAAATCTTGTTAACAAATCTTATCGCTACAAAATCCAATTAACCCCACTGACTCATCGCCTTAATGTCTAGATCAAAAAATGCCTTAAAGTCTAGATCAAAAACACCTTATCGCGACAAATACAATTAACCCCGCTGGCTCATCGCTTTAAAGTCTGGATAAAAAAAACACCTTATCAGTTTGGATAATCTCATGAAAGGACTTTGAACTGAAAAATGACAACACGTGTTAAGGATACATTTAAAGTTACGTTAAATGCTTTATCATATTTTAGTAATAAAACTCAAAACAGAAAACTTTATTTTTGTTAAAATATTTGTTCATATTTAAACTGAATGTGTGTTTTGCTGCATAACCGTAGTCTTTGTTTTAGAATCTCATAGTTAAAAATAAAACTTTTGTATTAAAGACAGTCAGAATTCTATAAAAAAACATTATTGCGTTTTAGTAAAATAAACCTCTTTGCTAAAATACTGTATTGCCTAGTGAATGTTGTTAAAGTTTGTTTTATAATTTTTAGAGTGACTTTGTTGTGTTTGCCAACTTGATATATTTTGTTTAACAAAATGGTGAAAATGTGTTTTAAAGACATTTTGTTAGCGCTACAGCTAAACGTTTAAATAATACTTTAAAAACACACATGCTTCCTAAGAAAAAAAATGTTGCGAAATAATCTTAACTGCGGGGTTAAACTCCACCCACCGGAGGGGGTCTTGTCAACTTTCTTACTCCATTTTCATTTTGGATGAGCTCGTGAAAGGACTTTAAACTGAGAAATGTAAGATTTTTGTGTTAAATCTATAGTTAAAATGATATATTATGTTGTTAGAAAACGTATCCTGTTTGCTAGGGCATTATCGTTGGATGAGGTTGTGAAAGGACTTTGAACTGAAAAATGTAAGATTCTTTATGTTACATTTTACAATTAATGTATGCCATTTCATTTAAAATGATCTTTGTTGAAATAAAAATGTTAAATACATTTTATGGTAAAGTTTTTATTCAGCATCTTTAAAGTGACAATGCTAGAGATGAATTAGACAACCTAATGTTTAAAAACACATTTGCTTCTCTTTGTCAAAAAGTAAAAAACATCTTATACCAAGCATTATTTTAACACCCCCAGTTTTTTCACCAAGCATTACACCCCATTAAAGACACATAATTTAAACACATTTTAAACGTAACACTAATTTTTATGTCTTACAATTGTAATAAAAAATAAAATGACCCACACACATTAAGTTTTTGAAAAAACATCTCAATGATTACATCAATAAAATATTTAATCAATCACTAGTTATTAGTCTGAGTTGAGAGAAAACAAGTCTTATAACATACATTATTTTGTCATCTCAGTTTTCCATTAAACATTATACATAATTAAAGATTAATAATTTTTCTACTCTTTTAAATACACAGATGGTCTCAGCTACAGTGCTGAGATATCAGAACAGCTGACCAAACACGTCATACCACAGCCTGTACAACTGAGGGGAGGGGGGGACAGGTATCAAAAGGTCAATTTTACACCAATTAGGTCACAAATCATAGGCCATAAATCATTTGTCACAACGTATATTATATTTACTACTCCTTTTTTTTTTTTTTTAAATAGGTAGGCGAAGGACTTTCCACCAATAGTTACAAAAGTAGAAGGCCTGCAAGATAATGGTGGCGAGTTGAAAAATGCTGAGTGTAGGCCCATTGGTCAGAGATAGTGAACTTGAGAGATTAAGGGGCACCAAAAGAGATAACTAAAAGGTATATAACTGAGAACTTAGAATTGTGTAGTCAGAACGGACAGCTGACCTTCTCAAGTTTGTTGGTGACATAATAAACTTCAACTTTGGCATCTGAAAACCCTGGTTTTCTTGCATCTTAGAGAGATTCTTCAAAGATTTTCCACGACATAATTGGCGCCCAATGTGCGGCTGGATCAAGGCCAAAAGGGGGGGAGAAGCTGCTGAGGGGTCTGCTGACGCGGATTGCTCAAAACCACTGGTGCCAAAAACTGAGGTAAGCATTTTTGCTTAAAGGTGTTTTTGTGTGATCTGATGTACGTTTGACTTAGTAAGTAGTTACCCTGGAGGCCTTGCCAGCCTGGACATAGACTAATTTGACTGATTGATTAAAAATAGAATTGGGTTCCAGATTCCAAAAACAATATGAATGATAGTTTAAAGAGAGAAAACTCCTATGTAGGTAGCCTAAGGAGGCAGTGAATGAGTGAAAGTCCTATATAGGTGGCCCAAGGAGGCAAAGAAAAGTCCTATATAGGTGGCCCATGGAAGCATGGAATGAGTGAAAGTCCTACATAGGTGGCAGTAAGTAAACAAAATTCCTTTATAGGTGGCCAAAGGTGGCAGGGAATGAGTGAAATTCCTGTATAGGTGGCCCTGAAGGTGGCAAGAGTAAAATCCTATACAAGTGTGGCCAAAGAGGGCATGGAGTGAGTGAAATTCCTACATAGGTGGTTAATGAGATATTTAAAAAGGTTAAAGTATTTAAAAAACCCGGGCTGAGTAAGAAATGGGGAATTATTAAAATGTGTACATGCATATAATAATGAAACGTGTAGAACTAACAACATTATTTGTGTATATGTGCTAATAGTACTAACCATACTGTTTTTGTGCTTGCTTGGTTGCATGCTTTCAGTAATTGTGTTGCATTGTGTGGCAGGTATGATGTAGATCAGAGAAGCAGGTGCAAAAGACAGATAACTGATAAGTGGAAAAAGGAAAAATAAAAAATAAAAAGAAGGTGGTTTGTCCCAAAGGTAAATATGTACCTAGATACTGACTATGTTGACTGTTTGGGCATTTTCCAAATTACAATGTGATCCAGACGGAAAAACACAAGCATTAAAAAAATTTTTAAAAAGGATGAAAGCATCTGTTTTTCTGTTTCTCTCTCTCTCTCTCTCTCTCTCTGCTGGCAGGCTGATTAATGCGGCCTGTTAGCGGGGGAGATTCAGAGATAGAGAGGAAAAAAGGCAACAGCCTGAGGTGACAAGTACAATAATTAGAAGAGACATAGACGAAATGTTTTCCCTTACAGTGATTACGACTAAAGAAAATGCAGAAGCAAACTGGTTTTGAAAAACTGGATGCTCCCCGCAGACCCGAAGAGTTGGAAGAAGAATTAGAAACAGCATTAATAGAAACAAAGGGAATCAGTGATCATTTTTGGAGAGAGTCAGAGTACATAGATTACACAGGACAGAGGAGAGAGTTAACTCTAGACAAGAAAAAGGAGTTATTAAGAAACCTGACTAGAATAACCAATTTGGAAGAAATTGAACGAGATTGGCCTTGGACCAGCTAGACGGAAATAGCATTCCGCAACATACGGCTCGAACCATTTGCAGAAAATACAAAGAAACTTTGAATGTCAGGCTCTGGGGACCAATTGACCATGTTCAGAGGAAAATTGAGGGTACCAGCCAAACCAGTGCAAATCCCCTACCTTAGCTGTGATGTAGCATACAATTGGGAAACTAAAGAAAAAACAGATGACAGGGGAATAACAATCTTGAAGAATGTTGTCTTAGAAATGTAGGGCCTTGCCCCACTAAAAATAGCAGCGGAGACAGCATGGCCCTTTGTTCTATGATCAAAGGTGAGACATTGAACTCTTTTCCAGAATGCTTCACAACCGGATGGGATGTCCCTCCCATGTACCCAATCTCAAACGTCATTGGTCAAAAGCGTCCTATGACCGATGAAGTCATCTTCTCCACAAATCCATCGGACAGATTTGATTTCGGTCTCTCTGCCTACAGCTGCTCCAGCCTGCGGTCTAAAGAGACGGTATCTACACACAAAGGAATTTCCCTCCTTCTGGACAAAGAGAGACCAAGTTTTTCTAACCTCACCATTTGACCATGGTAGAGTAAGATTAACTTAGCTTTGTTCCAGTCATGTAGTATACTTATTACAACCTGTTCATTTCATTTTCACTCCGAGACAATGAATTTCTTTAGAAAACGGAAAGGCGACCAGCTTCCCTTCTCAATCGATTTCTATCAATGTTGACTACCTCCTGCATTTCTCTTCATCACCGGACCCGAGAAATAACGCAGAGATGCATCTTTTCGCTGACGAGCGTAAGACAAATGACTGAATCCAGATCGTTTTCTCCTGACCACTCAACGCAACAGGAATTCAAATGGACAACCCTGCTGAAATCAGACAGGATTTCCCAAGTAAGGGTTGATATCTGGGCAGATTTAGTTTAGAAACTGTGACTTTTCTTATAAAACTAAATCATTTGATTGCTGAATGTTTGATGTTTTGTTTACATTTGTATGTTTAACTATGATCGCTGATTGCTGTTTTGATCTGAACTAACGATTCAATCACGCTGTTACCAGCATGTATCCTCTGTTAAATTGCATGAATCCCTGTTTGTTCGCTCTCTCTCTCTCACACTCACTGAAATTCACGGAGCGAATTGGAGCCTGTTTTGTTCAGTTCCTTTGTGTGTCTGCTCATTACCACCCACACATGGTATTAGCTCCGTTCCTCTGGATCTGATCCAGCCATCTTTCTTTCCTACACATTCAAATAATCGTTGGCTCCGCCCTCTATGATCTAATCCTCCATTTTGAACCTAGTCCTCAATGTTGAAACCGATCCTCCATTTTTAAGCTGATTCCACACGTGGAGTTTAGTCTGCCTGTGTCTTGGTTACCGGATCTAGACACACACCCACACACACATATACATACACTAGCATATAGATCCACCATTTAGTTTGGATTTCCATATTATGTTTTTTCATTATATTCATATAGTATTGGGGGTGTTCAGTGCTGTTTGATTATAATAAATCTTGTTATATTATAATAAGAAGTACTCCCAGTTGTTTGTTTGAATATTTGTGTTGAAGCTAGCCTCTGCCACGTGAAGAACTCCAGTATTACTTCAGTATTGTTAAATTGTTGTTGTTAGAAGCCAACTGTAACCAGATTACTGTTGGATTCGTATGGCAATAATTTGACTAGCTTCTTCCCCTTTTTGATTATTTTGATTATAATCAAAATGCTCAATCTTAAGGGTAGAATTTTATGAGACTTGATCAGTCACTTAGTATAATTTTTCTCTTGTCAAAGAGTACTAAAGAGTACTATTTTCAGCATCATTACTGCAGTCTTCAGTGTCACATGATACTTCAGAAATCATTATAATATGCTGATTTTCTAATATGGGCATATTTAAAGTGCATTTTACTAATTTAACCCTAACACATATTTGCAAGCACAAGCTCTGTTGATGATAATGAGGCATTATAAACACTAGATAAAATATAATCTAAACATTCATATTATTTTTATATCATATTACATTTCATATTTATATTAAACAGCATACAATTTAAATACCTACTTTAGCGAAACAGCATTTAAATGTAACTAAAACTTGCTTATTAGGAGTCATATTTCAAATGTCAATACTCTGAATCCTGGCTGGCAAGTCTGGAAACAGTCCCACTAGTAAAATATGTACATGTTTATATAAAATAGCATGTCAGCTAATGAAAACGATGAAATGACTTACTCGTCCAAAATTGTATCCTCAGCTAGATCAAGTCTCTCTTCAAAATACAAACGTTCATCGGAGTCCTGTTCTTCTGAGGAAAATGTTAACTCTTTCATACTATCCTGGAGCTTTCTCGCCTGTGTATCGTTGCAAACGAGCAGAAAAATGTATGAAATGTGTTTACAACCTCACTGTCGGGGGCGTGTACCATTTGCATTGATCGTCTAAGAACATTAGCATATGAATGACGCGCTCTGCTGGTGTGTGGGATCACATTACAGATAATTAGATAGCCAAGTAAAAACTGTACATCGCTTTGTTTCAAACAGATTGCATTGCAGGAGAATATTTGTTATAAATTTGAACAGGTAGATCCTTTCAGCGACTTGACTCTTGCTAGTTGCTGTATGGGGACTTTCAAGACACAATTTCTCTCTAGAAATACACTGGCTCTGACACATAATAATGCATACATCAATCAGTATAAAGCATACTCGAACATCTCTATTGAATGGCTTGAGTATGTGAAAAAAACCTGCAACGTAGACATCCACCATGCCCTGAATCACGGCGAAGTGAAATTTGGAGGCTACTTTGTTGATGGATATTATGAAAAAGACGGTGTACAAAGAGCTCTAGAATTTGCCAGCTGTTTTCACCATGGTCACGAGTGTCGTTCCAGACCTGACTATGCAAATCTCTTGTCAAAAATTCCTTTCGGAGTGCTCAGGAGGATGTTTAATGAAAAGCTTGATGTTTTGCAGAACGCATACTGTTTAGACGTTGAGGTGATGTATGAGTGTGTATGGAAGAATCTTAAGCAAACTGACCCTCATGTAATTGCGTTTTTGGCCACTTATTCGGCACCTGAGAGACTGAAACCGCGTGATGCACTCTTTGGGGGTCGTACAAATGCTTACAAGTTGTACCACAAAACTGCAGAAAATGATAAGATCAGATATGTTGTTTTAACGAGTCTTTATCCTTACTGTCAGGCTCGAAAAAGTTACCCTGTTGGACATTCTGATATAATCTTCAAGGATTTTGAACCCCTTGAAAATTATTACGCACTTATTAAGGCCACAATGTCACCCCCCCCACCCCCCGAAAACTGCTTCACCCTGTGCTCCCTCACAGATGCGACGGGAAACTCATGTTTCCTCTATGCAGAGCATGCGCTGAAAAACAAATCAATGTTACATCTTGTACGCATACAGATGAGGAGAGCTATATCTCAGGCTGCTGGGTTAGCATTGAATTGTTAAAGGCAATTGAGAAGGGGTATCTTGTAATGGAAGTCTCAGAGGTGTGGCACTTTGCAGAGAAATCGGAAACACTGTTCCACTTCAGCGGTAAGTGCTTTTAATTAATTAATTAAAGTTTAATTAATAAACTTTTAGTCCTTACGGCTTCACAATCACAGCAGCTTTTCAGCTTCACAGACAATAACAGCTCACAGTCAATAATAGTTCCCAGAACAGGCTTTCTTTGTCGCTGACTCTCTCTCCCCACTGGAGGTTCTTTGGCTGCTTTTATGCCGCTCTCCCCATGCTCACTGAAATTAGAGACAGGTGTTAGACACAATTTAGCTCAAGTGCAAGCGCCCTTACCGCTTTCTCTCCTGGACGAGCGCTTGACCACGCCCCTGCTGCCACATAATGCTACGTGTTAAACACCCTCTGCCGTCTCGTACACAATCCTGAATGGCTCCACTGTGACAGATGATCACTTTGTTTCATACAGATTACATTGCAGGAGAATATTTGTTTTAAATTTGAATTATTCTATTTAAAAGTAGACATTTTAAGCATTCTTTAGACATATGTTTCAAGTTTGTGTGATAAGTATTCGCGAGTTTCAGTTAATTTTTGTGACGTGTTTCAGAAATATGCTCGTGAACACATAGACAGCTGAAAGCTCACCCTTTTTATTTTCTTTATTTTACAAAAGCACAAGGTTTTGTTGTTATTGTGAGTGTACACAAATAAAATAAGACCCTTTATAGTCTCTATTGATATCTTACACTTATCTGTTAGCCCCAAAATGAGTATTTTAAGTTGTTTCTGTTGTAATGACGAAAATATCCAGCAGGACGCGCCGGCGCCAATATGTACCTCTTACTTTGCCATTCAGTTTGAATATTTAACCTTCACATCAACAAATTAGCAATTAGATGCTGGATTTAAATTTAGACCCTCAGCACAATTTAGACATGGGTACTGAACCCATGGATGGCAGTTGGAGAATTAAACATCCAACTAGTCATATATGACTGAAATCAACTTTTAAAATCCACAATTAAAATGTCAATTCAGTAATGATTACCAGCATTCATGATAGTAGGAGGGCCAATCATATAACAGCCCACATACTGTATTTCTCAATCTTTTATTCTTTTTCTTGCAATATAAGCATCTTCAATAAATCATCTGGCCCAGCAATTTGCTATGGTGAGAGACTGGTTCCAGACAGAATTATTGAAACGACTTACACAATGCTGACAACAGAAAGGGTAAAACATAGTTAGCATCAATGGCACACACAGAATAGACACATGACCATGAAGTTACTTATGATATTCAATTTAATCTGAATGTTTCTCCATGGGTTTCACCTAGTACCAATTACATGTTTTTCCTTAGCATTATAAATATTTTTACAATCAAATACACCACATATTGGGACTTATTTCAATTTTATCTGGCATGATTGGTCCCAGAACATTCTTAAATTTATTTTCTTTAATTCTAGTCTCAGTGGCAGCTCTCAGAGTGCCCATGATCAACCAATGCCTACACTGTACATTTAAAACAAGAAATAAAAGAAAAAATATCTAATCTTGAAAGAATCTGCCTCTATCTTTTCTAAATTTGGGGCGCCCCTTTGTTTGAGTGGAGACATCAAGAGAGATGAGATTTTTTACTCACTCAATCTCTCCATCCAGACATTCCCTAACAAAAATAATAAATGCTATCTGTCTTATTTTTGTTAGTTGATCAAGTTTACACCGATAAATTTGCACTCACATATAAATTGTTCTCCAGACATATTTAAACACATAAAAAACAAAACATATAATCATGGGTTCTCACATTTATATATCAAGACATTATAGTGTTTAATTTAATATTGTTAAAAATGTTATTCTCTCATAAAGTTGAATAGACAGAACTTAAAACAGACACATTAATGTGAAGTTTTCTTATTTAAGGTTTACTTTTCATACTCCAGTTACAAAATCCTGCTTTTTAATTTCTCTTTCCCATTATCTTGACATGTTAGCATTTCCATTGTGGCTTTCTGGTATAGGTATAATGCTTCCCAGCATACATGAATGCAAATAAGTGTCTACTTTGGAGCATAAATCAATCACAGTAAAGTATTTGGCATCAGGAGGGACACCTGTCAGCAGCGTGTGCGGATTTGGAAGATCAGCCAGACAATTTTGTACTATATCATTGATTGCTTGTAAGTCATGAACAAGGCGCCATTTAGATTTGTTTGCTTTAATCACAGGCAAAATTTGAATATTACAGTAACTGTTTGTTTCAATTAATACTCCTGATTTTACTAGACCATCTATAGTGTCTTTTATGCCTGTTTCAGCCTCAGGCCGCAAAGGGTACTGCAGTTTTCTTGGCAGATGTGCACCTGGCTTAAGTTGTCTTCTTATTGGACTGGCTGAATTTACCAGTCCTACATCTGTGTCATGCTGAGACCATAGCTCATTTGGTACCTGACGCTCCAATTCTTTAAATAGTTCAGCACCAATAGTCTCTACAAATTTGTGTTGCTATCATCTGCATTTGTATTTTTTTTATTGATGACTACTTCCCGAGGAGTACCCATCAATGACCTCCCACACAAAATTTGTATGTAATTTTTTGTCAGCAGAATGGAAAATCAATGGATTTACTGTTGTTTTGCAGTGGCACTGTTTAGCTTTTTTCATCACTGGCCCCAAATCTTTTGCATTCCAATTTTCCCTAAATTTAAGGATACATGTGGAGCAGAATCTACTAGATTAAATAATTTTTTTACAAATCACTCTCAGTTATACTCAAAGCTGCTCCCTGTTTACCTATTATGATGTATTCATTTTTCTGTTCCCTTTACAAAAAGCTTCACTATGATGCTGCGCTTTGCTAAGCGCTTTTGGGAACAATCCTGCATTGTGACCAGCTGTGAAATTATGTGTAACACGTCAATGAACATTGACCGGAATGGTGAGATCATTAGATGCACCTGTGGCCAGGCTATAAATAGACGCGTCACCAGCATGTCTTCAGATCCGTTTTCTTCAGAGCAAACTGTGCTGTGTGTCTCACAAGCCTGTCAGAAACTTTCTTTCCTCTGCTAGGATTTAGAATTTGTTAGGCAGTGCACAGTGAACCTTTTCTCCTTTCCCTGTTTCTCTCTCTCTATATATATATATATATATATATATATATATATATATATATATATATAAAATAGAAAAGAAAAAGGTGGAAAAATGTCAGAGAAGCAAAGCAAACGATGCGTGTTTCCCTGTCAACATTCTATGACTGTCAGGGACACGCATCAATTTTGTTTTGTTTGTTTGGGGGAAGAGCATGCTGCTCTCGCATTGGGGCAGGGCTAGTGCGCGCATTGCGACCTACTTTTGGGCAAAATGCTTCGCGCTCACCTCGCTTACTTCCGGGAGTCAGCGCCCACTCTTTCATCACGGGGCTCTCGCATATATTTGGCTGAGACGGGTCCGTCCCTATCGCTCGCTCTCTACCCAGATCCAGCTGATCCTTCTCGTGATCTGAAGCGCGCCTCGGCGCCTCTAAGTTTCACGAGGGGGGCGCTGAACCTCTGTACATTTCACGGCTAATAATAAAGCGGCTGAGAAATTACTCGAGGTGGTTACTCGGGCTGTGGCCAGACTACAGCTAGACTAGCCACGCGAACAAGAGACCCCCCCCCCAAACGCTCCAAACTATAAGACAGATTTCTGTCTGGTGGCCAAAAAAATTAATTAATAATATAATAATAAAAAAAGAAAAAAAGAAAAAGGGAACGCTATATTAGTCCCTTCCTTTCT
The DNA here is from genome assembly GCF_025860055.1 of Xyrauchen texanus. Classification (NCBI taxonomy): domain Eukaryota; kingdom Metazoa; phylum Chordata; class Actinopteri; order Cypriniformes; family Catostomidae; genus Xyrauchen; species Xyrauchen texanus. The sequence continues at coordinate 632,325 of NC_068317.1, read as the reverse complement.
TTGATGACCTCCATGACGAGCTTTCTCACTCATGGATGAACCCATATACTTCCCGTGTTCACGTACCCTCAACGTCTTCATACTCGACTATCGTGGGTGCTGAGACACATGCGATGAGACATTCAATGATGCCGCTGGTCGAAGAGACTCTTGCGGGCTATCTCTCACCGGGTTCGGCATCATCACTCAAGAAACCCGCTCTCCCCACTAAGCCATGCAGGACTACCTCCATGCTAGTGGGGAGGGCTTATCAAGCGGCAGGTCAGGCTGGTGCTGCGCTTCACATCATGGCCGTGTTACAGGCTGACCTACTGAAAGACCTGAGTGTGGATGCAACGCTCGACAAAGAAGCCTTTTCTTAACTTCGATGGGCCACAGATTTATCTCTCCGTGCAACCAAGCAGACAGCCTTTGCCATTGGTCGGTCTATGTCCGCTTTAGTCAGCACCGAGAGGCATTTATGGCTTAACCTTTTGGGCTTCAAGGATAAGGACAGAGTTTTCCCACTCGATGCCCCAGTTTCGCCTTCCGGTCTCTTTGTAGACACCATGAATACGGTTATCTCCAGATTCCAGGAGGCGAAAAGCCACGAGGAAGCCTTCGGCAGTTTTTTCCTCGCTGCACTCAGGGGGGCGGGGCCGTCAGCCACCCAGTCCCGCCCCGACGTGGTTCCCACTACCGTGAAACCGGAGCAGACACGTCTACTGTGGAAAGAGCTGCAAAATCTCTTGGTCAAAGGGGCCATGAACGTGTTCCGAGAGAGTCAGGCTATTACGGCAGATTTAGCAGTCTTAAGTGGTCGTCCAGCTCAAGGGGATGGGAGGGTCGTCAGCTCGGTTGTCACAGTAACTGTCTTGAGTTGATGGCGGTATTTCTGGCCCTGAAATACTTCCTCCAGAGGCTACCATGTCTTGGTGCGTGTGGGCAATACCGCTGTAGTTTCTTACATAAACCATCAAGGAGGTCCACGTTCACGTCAGCAAAATTTCTGGCACGTCGGATTCTCCTTGGGGCCCAGGGAAGTTTATATCACTGGATGCCCATATGTGGGAGCAGATTTACTCCACCTCTAGGTAGTGGAACAAATCTGGGTGAGATTTTACAGGGTAGAAGAGGACCTCTTCACCTCTATGAACAGCACAATGTCTCCTCTACTTCTCCCTGAGTCACCCAGACCCCCCCCCCCCGGGTCTGGACGTGATGGTGCATACATGGCCCTGAATGCGTCTGTATGCGTTTTCCCCCAGTTTCTCTGCTCCCATGAGTCTTGGCCAGAGTTCTCCAGCAAGGGTCTTGCCTCTTACTGATAGCGCCACGCTGGCCGAACAGGGTATGGTTCTCGGAGCTAATATCTCTCCTCGATGGCTCACCTTGGGCGATTCCGGACAGGAGGGACCTTCTGTCTCAGGCGCAGGGGACGATATTTCATCCCCTGCATCTTCTACTCGCTCGTTTCATTCGTGGGGCCATGTGACTGAGGCCTCCTATTAGGAACAGAACTCCTTCATGGGACTTACAATAGTCCTGGAGGGTCTGGTTGAGACCCCCTTTGAACCTCTAGAGTTAGTTTCTGACAGACTTCTGACTCTCAAGATGGTCTTTCTTATGGCGATTACCTCTCTTAAGAGGATTGGGGATCTACATGCTCTGTCTGTTTTGTGGCCTGTTCAGAATTTGCCCCCAGGTATGGCCAAAGCTATTCTGCATCCTCATCTTGACTACCTTCCTAAGGTGCCTTTTTTGACACTACGTCCTGTCACTCTGGAAACCTTCTGCTCCCCACCGTTTTTAACACCGGAGCAGGAAAGACTTCACCAAGCAGACTATGTCACACTGGGTTAGGGATGCTATTGCTCTGGCCTATGAGGTGTGCGGTCAAGCTTCGCAAGTAGGTGTCAGGGCTCACTCCACCAGAGGGGTCACCTCCTCTAAAGCCTTGGCTAGAGGGGTCCCTCTGCAGCAGGTTTGTGATGTGGCAGGCTGGTCCTCTCCGCACACATTCATCAGATTTTATAGTTTCGATGTTCATGCTACTCCGGGCTCTTACGTCCTTGAGTCGACATCTCAAGTTCATCTCAAGTTTTTGACACGGCAGGCTTGTCCTCTGTGCGCACATTCATCAGTTTTTATGGCAGGCTCATGCCTTAACAAGTTCGTGATGCGGCAGGCTGGTCCTCACCACACACGTTCATTGAACTTTATGGGTTAGATGTTTTTGCTACTCCGGACTCTTACATCTTTGAGTCGACATCTCAAGCTCATGTCTGAGACCTCTCGCGTTCTTGTGAGCACACTTCACAACCGTAGGGGTCCGGACATTCCCAGTGCGGCGGCGTGGGTATTGCGTTCCCAAAAGCGCTTAGCAAAGCGCAGCATCATAGTGAAGCTTTTTGTAAAGGGAACGTCTCAGGTTACATGTGTAACCCTTGTTCCCTGAAAAAAGCGGAACGGGATGCTGTGCTTCTTTGCCGCACTGGGACATCCCAGGACTGCTCTTCAGAAAAAGATATCTGATGACACGCTGGTGACGCTTCTATTTATAGCCTGGCCACAGGTGCATCTAATGATCTCACCAGCCAAGGCTATAAATTCCGGTCAATGTTCATTGACGTGTTACACACATATTCACAGCTGGTCACAATGCAGGATTGTTCCCAAAAGTGCTTAGCAAAGCGCAGCATCTCGTTCCGCTTTTTTCAGGGAAATGGAAGTGCAACATAGTGCAGCGTAGTTCTAGCGGCTAGACTAGCAGCTGTACATCATCACTTCATTAGCTGGGTAATTCCTAGCCAATTGCATGTAAGCCATTGCTTCATAAGTCTGCTCACAATCTATCACATTGCTGTTTCAGTGCGCTAAAACGCAGGCAACTAGACGCGCTTCAACGTCTCCAGGCCACATATAACCAGTGCACAGCACTTCTCCGGAAGCCCGCCTTCCCTTTCCAACGACGTCGTCATTTCATCTCAACTTCTGCCAACATCAAACCCATGAGGAGTAAACAACCAGCAAACATATCTCATTCACTCAGGAGATCTCTCCCAATCGCATTGCACGACCCGGTGATGGAGCGCGCAACCCGCGAATCCTGCAAAATCATCGGCTTAGGCAGCAGCCGGCTTCCATCAGAAATAAGCTAAGTCATTTTCATATCCATCAAAAGCATTCAGATTTAGTCATGGGTCTAGACCTTCCATTGCCATGCAACCTGTTAATCACAAAGTTGCAACGTTGCCTGTTCATCATAACGCATTCGCATCAATATCAAAAGCCAGTATTTCACGTCAACAGCGCATTCACTCATAGTATGGCAGACAATCGCGTAATATCATGAAGGCAAGGTTCATTCACTTGTCATTCACAGTCCGCATGCCCGAGCGTTCCCCATCGGGGAATTAAGATAATTATTCAGGCATATCATCATGTACAGTCAACGCTTATCATACGGGCTCTCATTACTCATTCAGTAAGATTCCCCCATTTTTTTGTTGCCGCCTTCGCCCAAATCACGTAACGGGTGCGTTCCAATCCAATTCATCATCCCTATGCCCTACTCACTAGGAAGACCGAGCCCACGATTTGAGCATTCTGAGGGAGCATGACATCAGTTTCACCCGTCGATGTGCATGACATCAGTTTCACCCCCCCTTCCCGAGCACAAACCATGCAAATTACATACCCAACTTAAATGGCTGTATCTACTGGCTCCCCTGGAGTATGGACACCATTGTAATATATTTTGAAAGAAGACACTTCGGGCTTCACTTCTCAAGTTTCAGAATTAATATATGTTGTTATTTAAAAAAAATAAATAAATAAGTTTTGACTTTGAGATGGGCTCATTCTGTTTAGAAGACTTCATATAAAAGATAATATACAGTCGTACAACAGGTAAGACAACAGTGTTTACAACAGAATGCTGCTCCGGTTACATAGTCTGTCGAAGAACGATGAAGTGTAATTCTTCCAGGTGAGATCTCATGTAAACATGGAGAACATATCAAGATTTATAATTGTGTACAAAGTGCTACTGGACGTTATAGAAGGAATTCTGTCACGGACAATTGACCCAAGCAGGCTGAACTGGATTCATCTGGCGATCGCTATTTCATAAGGTATGAAGTCCCGTTTTTGATATTGCATGTTGCCATCCGCACTTCCGGCACAAATAAACAAATTGCTGTTTTGGAGGACTGTTATCATGCAACAGAGATCGGATATCAACGTCGAACACTTAGACCTTCGAAAAGACATATAATCTGTTACCATTAATCGCATATTCATGCATGCATATATCAAACGAATAATAGAATGCAAATCTATTAAACGTAAGCAGAGTGACTTCACTCCCGAGCGCAAACAAATACGTATCAACGGGTTAATATAGCCTCCACCAAGCCTTGTGAAAGAATTTACTTCATTCAGTACAACATTCAATGAGGTTCCCAGAGCGCCTCCAAGGGTGAATTTACGCGATCCATAAAACGCAGCATTTTCTTACTCCAGACGTACTTCCATGTTTTCATCGCTAGCACCACCTCTGACACCTAGAGGTAGGCTCCGCACCGCTTCCCCTATTCTTCAGATTATCTACCACCAGCGTAAGGCATTCTGCTATGATCAGGACATACAGCGAGTAATTCCCATCTCATGGCATACTTTCATTTTATTATCATTCACGCATCATCAAAGAGCAGAAATTCGTTGGCATGTCTTCACAAATCATTCACTCATCGTGGTCCGACCACTACAGCAACCACTAATCCGAACCAATATGATTGACAGCGTAAATGCCGGAATCCATACATTTTTGAGGGGTAATATAATGAGGAATAAAGGTTTTCTTGATCTTTATAAGGTAGAAGAGGAACATTTAGTCATAATTATTTGCTAATTTTATTTGCTAATCTCACTGGTACATTTTACTTAACTTTTTCAAAGCTGGTGTTCCCAAAATGCATTGAGCTTGAATAATTAATGAGCTTGCTGGGTGTCACTATTTGCATGTATATTTACACAATTTAATATAGTTAATTATGTTATGCATTTGCTAAATCTTTGTTTTGTGCAGTCTGAAATAAATGTTCTATTCAAAATCACCCATACATGATCAAACAAATGCACAAAGTGTTGAGGTATGCATGGATAGCTCTATTGTTTCTATCGCCAATAATGTAAGGTGATGTTGTCTCAGTAAAAACAGCATGGAAAAGTCAATTTCTCACATCATATTGGAGGTTGACCGCACTGCCTGGCGCAAGATACCTAGGTCAATAACGAATGGACGGCTAGGCTTAATGGGAGAGGTTTTGGTGCCTGTGTATCGATGTCAGAGTACGAGGGATACGAAACAGAGTCAGGGAAGCGTTTACACTTTCTAGCTGACTTGGGACCAGTGCGAGAATGGCAAGCCATACCCTAAATAACCTGCGTGAAGTTGGCCCCCCACCCAACGCAAAACTTTGGCAAAATAGTCTCAATCATTTGTGCTTCGTTTGTGCTGGTTTGTGCTGTAAAAATGTTCGTTTTTGCGGCTTTAGTTTTTTAGATATTAAAAGAACATTTATAGGTCATTCTGAGGTCACTCAGCCCCCCACATGCACCAAATTCACCCAAAATAGTCTCAATCGTTTGTGCTGGTTTGTGCTTCGTTTGTGCTGGTTTGTGCCGGTAAAAGTTTAGTTTGTGCTGCTTCGGATTTTTTAATATTAGACTTTGAATTATTGGCGATGACGTCATGCAGCCCCCCCACATGCTCCAAATTCACCCAAAATAGTCTCAATCGTTTGTGCTTCGTTTGTGCTGGTTTGTGCTGTAAAAAAATTGTTTGTGCTGCTTCGGTTTTTTAGATATTAAAATAAAATTTATAGGTAATTCTGAGGTCACTTAGCCCCCCACATGCTCCAAATTCACCCCAAATAGTCTCAATCGTTTGTGCTTCGTTTGTGCTGATTTGTGCTGGTAAAAATTTTGTTTGTGCTGCTTCGGTTTTTTAAATATTAGACATTGAATTATAGGCGATGACGTCACCAGCCCCCCCACATGCTCCAAATTTACCCCAAATAGTCTCGTTTGTTTGTGCTTCGTTTGTGCTGATTTGTGCCGGTAAAAGTTTTGTTTGTGCTGCTTCAGATTTTTAAATATTAAGACATTGAATTACAGGCGAATTATATATGCTGATATTTATTGAATACAATAATGACAGAATAAAATAGATCACTTAATGTAGGCTAGTAGTAGTAGCAGTCTAGGTCATTCTGATTACTATATATTAGGATATTATATATTTCTAAAATAGGTCTATCTTGTTTTGTGTGTAGTCATTTCATTTCGGGTTTGTTGGATAAAGATGTTTGATGATGGATGAAGACGTTTTAATACAACAACAACTCCTTATCAATGTTTTTGTAGTCGCTATGGTGTTTATTAAAAACGTATTGGTGTTCAGACAGCAGCAGCTCAATATTCATCTGGTGTCTGTCAGACTTTCTGTCACTCACTTTCTCTCAGCTCTGGGCACGAGAACATAGCGCAAATCTCCTCGATGTGAACACACTTTTAGAGTCGAATTGCCGAAGAATTTTTGTCAAGACTAATCATCACATCATTTGTTCAATAAACAATTATCTTTACTTCATTCACTGGTGTTTCCTGATTAAACTTTTTATTTATTTACATGGAGTATCATCTGCTACACGTCACTGCTACCACTATAGGGTCAAGTGACACTTCTGTTCAAGATGCTTTTGTGGAAATTAGTGTAGAGTTTGTAGAGATAAATCCATATAAATCAAACTACAAAAGTAGTTACTAAATTAAATTTCTAGCCAATGTAAGTACAATGTTTTAAAATTGCCAGTTACAATAGTATTTGTTAACTTCAAGAATAATGGTGCAACATTCAAGAGAGCTAAGATTGTCAATGTTTATTGAACAGAATACTCATTGCTAATACTAATACATGCGAATTACATTTTTACATGTGACCCATGACCATGTTTTTTGAATACATTGTGCATCTATGGGTCAACATTACCATATTGGTCCTAATACAATAGACATTATCCTTATATATTATTACTATATTATCCTTATATTCAGACCAAAACAGTAATGAAAACAAGTTTATACTGAATATGACTTTATTTAAGTGGGTAATTATGTTTTGCTTATGGCAGATGCCCAAGAAACCAGAAGTTGACAGAGATTCCATTTTCACAGTCCTGTGTTCATCCACAGGCCACAGAGAAATACATAGAAATCAGAGGCAACTGTAAGGAGTGTCGTGGCCACATTCACAGAAAATGTGACAGAGCGCCTGAAATGAACATCCCAACGGTGTTCAAGTGTTTATGTAAAAACACTGATGACTCCCTGCACACTGGCTGTTCCAAGCGTGCGATGTCTGGTAACTTGTGTGTGCAGATAGCCAAAGAACTGTGTGAGGGTAGAATGGAACCCCATGTATGGAGGGCATCAGAGGAAACAAAGCTGATGGATTTTGGAGATCCTGAGCCAAGTCATCTGCCTGAGTTGGCCACCCTGCACAAAGCAAAACAAGAGAGAAGTTATTTAGAATTAGGCGACAAGGATCCCATTGTGTCACAGCAGATGATAAAATACAGTGGTCACATTAAAGACATCGGACTGGACAAGTTTTTCTGTCACTATTGGAGTCAAACACAAATGTATATGTAAAAAGACATCTACTAACCCCACTGTGAGTTTTGATGCAACTGGCACAGTAGTGAGGAAACTACAGAGACCAAATGGCAAGTCTGGCCATATATTCTTATATCAGGGTATTCTGGCAGGGGATGAGAGCTCAAGTGTCCCAGAGGTGCAAATGCTGTCAGAGAAACACAATATTAATGCAATAACACATTGGCTTACAGAATGGATACGCGCAGGTGCACCAACTCCAAAAGAGGTTGTGAGTGACTTTTCTCTGGCTTTGCTCGGAGCTCTGCTCAAGGCTTTTACTCCTCAACCTGATCTAAATACCTACATCAATGAGTGTTGTGGTATCTTAATCTGTAAACAGTCAGCAAAAGTGCCACCTTGTTTGATCTGCCATTGGGACTGCTTGAAGAAAAAACACACATTGCATTAAAGATTTCTTTGTGAGGTCAATTGCACAGCTTCTCATGCCACATTCCATGGATGATGCAAAAGAGCTACTACGCAGTATTACTGTTGTGGCTCTCAGTGAAGCAGAGGGCAATGACAGTTCTGGAACCCCCCTCATATCAGAAAGGTGCAAGAAACACCTGAAAGTCAGAATTGCAGAAGAGTGTGTCATCATTCCAGATGTAGAGGGTGAGGACCTGGAAGTGGATCCATGTGACCAAACACAGACAGACCTACAACAGTGGGTAAAAGACATATGTGAGGAGAGCAGGTCACTTGCCGTAGGTAATGGGGATCATGATAATATGCACTTCCTCCCTGAGATTATTCACAATATAATCTGTCTTGCAAGTTACACACCACTCTGGACAGGGGTAATGATCCCTCACTTTCGAAGCACCAACATCACCGCAAGTTCAGCCAATGTTGAAGCAGAGTTCAAAAACTTCAAACGTGGCCTTTTCCAAGCATGAAAACTTGCCTATTCGGGTGGATTGATTCATTGCGACATGCAAATTTGTTCTGCAAAACAAAAAGGTGAGGAAAAAGGTGAAGAGGATGGAGCTGTAGCAACAGTGATCATCACAGGAGACAATCCACTACCCACCACAACTTGCAGTGTAGATGGAAAACCAGAAATGGATGCTTACTGTTCTGGGAAATCTGACAATGTCACAAACATCCATCTAACATATGAAGATGCTGTTGAAAACTGGAGAGGCCTAGCGGTTCCATCCATAAAGAAGAAGAGGAATTCATACCTCTCTCCTTGTCCTGAATGGCTCCATGCAGATCCATCTGTGAGGGGGAAAAGACTGAAAATGGATCTGTTGAAAAACGTGCATGTGTTTCCTTCCCAAAACAGTGCTCCTCACAGTATTGTGGTCTCAGCACACAAGTCACCCAGGAAGTTCCATTTGTTTGTACTTCTGTTACTGTACTGCAGGCTTCTGGCATGGCTCATCTTCAGGCCGCAGTGGAAGAAGGCCTTACCCTTCTGGAGTCCCCCTGCCTCAGGCCAATACAAAGTCTGCCACAGTGTCCCTCTGCCTTCAAGACAGTGTAACACTCCCCAAAATCTTTAAGTGGAGTTTACACTATTTTGGGAACACCAGTACCGTTTCTATTGTAAGGTAATGGAGTAGAGTAAAAAAATATTACTCAACACTGATGAAACAACCAATAACCTCAAGTGTATTTACAAACCAATAATATTTACAGCAATAACAAACAAGGTGTATATACATGTAAAAGTGAAATCCAGAATGCCCAGAGTTATTTACAGTGTTCAGATCAGCCTCACCGGGTTTTTTGATAGTCCGTGAGCACGATCAAGTGATGAAGTAATGATGACTGGCCAACGTCCTCTGATAAAAGTAATCCAGGCTGCGAGCCAAACGAATATACTCCACGAGAGGAACGGCGTCTCAGCGCTTCCACGTCAGTCACCAGTGTAATCCAATGTATGAATGAAGTTTTGTGTAAGCGTACTCGCAAATGAGCGTCTGAAAACCGGCATAGCGGTTCCTTAAATAGAAAGTGAAAGATACTTCCTGTTTACGTGGCAGGAAAACACGTAACACAAAACAACGCGAAGATCTCGCGTGAACAGAGATGGGGATAAACACACAACAGCTGAGGGAATGACAGATAACAGGAGAAAGCAATATAACTAATAGGCAATAATGACAACAATAATTAGTTTAATGCCATAAACCTTATATATAAAACATCCCCAAATGTGGCCACGCTACATAGATCCCCAGCCATCGGCATAGGAGGAGATCGTCCGTACCAGCGTTTTAGGTTCACCACATTTAAAATTTCTGTTCTACATGGGTCTCCCCAACGAACGGTGTAATTTATTGGCCCCATTTTTTTTATTACTTCAGCTGGACCCTCCCACTTGGGCGCTACCTTAGCAGAGTATTTATTCGAGGAAGACGAGAGAGGGTGAGTTTTAACCCAGACTAGATCACCCGGCTGGAACTGCGCATCTTTCCGTCGGGCATTATAGTATCTAGCTTGTCTAGATTGTTGCACCCCTACTCGTTGCTTTACCTCCTCTGCCATGATGTTCTGTCTTTCAATTAGTGGGGTTTTGAGGATCAACCTCTCTAGTGGACCGTGAAGCTGTCTGCCCAGCATTAATTCAGCCGGAGTTCTCCCTGTTGTTTCTTGGTGTGCCGTGTTGATAGCAAACCTTAGCTCAGGTAACCACTGGTCCCATGTTTGATGGTATTGTCCCACATATGACCTTAATCATAGTTTTTACTGTCCTGTTTATTCTTTCTGTGAGGTTTGTTTGAGGGTGATAGCTGGTAGTGAGTTTCTGTATGCTTCCCCAGGATCTGCATAGCTCGGACAGTACGTTAGAAGTGAATTGTGCTCCCCGATCAGAAATGATGTATTTTGGGACCCCCCATCGTGTAAAGATCTCTTCCCTGAGAATTTTGACAATCTTAGGGGTCTTACTATCTCGAAGGGGGAACAACTCTACCCATTTGGTGTAATAATCAACAACCACCAGTAAGTAAGTGTTTTGTTTCTTACTGGTCGGGAAAGGTCCCATAAAATCCATCCCCAAGGTGTGACCTGGTTCTGTCACTTGTGTCTGTTGTAAGAAACCGCTGGGTTTTGTATTTTCATGTTTATATTTTTGACATGTTTCACATCCTTTGACGTACTGCCAGACATCCTTACGGACAGTTGGCCACCACTCCACCTCCAAGAGCCACAGTAAGGTTTTCAGCCATCCCAGATGTCCTCCCAGCGGGTTATCGTGTACGTAATGCAAGAAACCAGGAATTAATGCCTGAGGAACAACCAGTTGGAATTTATTTCCATTGTTCTTGACAGGAACCCAGCGATATAACACCCCCTGGTGGACCTCAAAGGTAATTTGGTTTTCTTGAACCTTTCTGGTTTTTTTGGCCAGCTGGAGGAGAGACACCGTATTGTCATGTCTTTGTGCTTGTGAGATTTCCTCTAACGTGTGGGGTATGTCAGAGGCACATTTTGATTTTACTATGGCCAGACAGGGAACACTTTCACTTTCAGAGGATTCACAGACTCGTGACAAGGCATCTGGACCCAGGTTCAGACATCCTTTTCTGTGATGTACTTGGAAGATGAATTGCTGTAACCTAAGAGTCCACCGGGTCAGCCGAGAGGAGGTTTTAGGGCTATTGAGGGCCCAAGTTAAGGCAGCATGGTCACAATAAATGTCGAACTGTCTTCCTTCCAGGTAATGTTTCCACTTTTCCACCACCCAGACTACAGCTAGACACTCTTTTTCAGCCGTTGAATAATTCACTTCTGGTCCACGCAATGTTCGTGATGCGTAAGCTATTACCCGTTCCCCCTCAGGAGTTTGCTGGTAATAATGGCTCCTAAGCCCACATCACTGGCATCTGTATGAACCTGGAAAGGTTGGTTGAGGTCAAGTTGCATCAATACTGGGGGGTTCTGTAATATTTGTTTAATATTCTCCAGGCTGGTTTGACACTCAGGAGTCCAATCCCACTTCACTCCTTTCTTTTTTAGATTGTTTAATGGAGCTGTGATGTCGGCAAAATGGGGAATGAACTTGTGATACCACCCGGCTAATCCCAAGAAGCGTTGGAGGGCTTTAACGTCTTTGGGGGGAGGATATTCAGCTACCGCTCTGGTCTTTTCAGGGTCGACCTCCACTCCTTTCTCTGAGACTATATGCCCAAGAAACTTCAGCTGCTTCTTAAAGAAGTGACACTTCTTCATGTTCAGAGAAAGCGAAGCTTGGTTTAGACTTTGCACAATGGTGTTCAGGTGTTGTACATGTTGTGGTAAAAACCTTGAATAGACTATGATGTCATCAATATAAACGAAGCAAAACTTCCCTCTCAACTCTGCTAGGACCTTCTCCATCAGCCTCTGGAAGGTGGCAGCGGCATTCCGTAATCCATATGGCATGGAGCGGAACTGGAATAGACCTTGGGAGGTGATGAAGGCTGTTTTGGCTTTGCTACCTTCCTCCATTTCAACCTGCCAGTACCCTGACTGCAAATCCAATGTGCTGAACCAGGAGGCGCCTTCCATGGATTCTAAGATGTCGTGGATTATAGGCATTGGATAAGCATCAGGTATGGTCTTACTATTAAGCTTCCCATAGTCCACACAGAACCTGTAGGAACCATCGGGTTTGGGGACCAGGACTACAGGTGATGACCAGGGAGAGAAAGAAGGCTCGATGATATGGTCTCGTAGCATTTGTTCCACTTGCTCATCGATCATCTTCTTCTTAAATGGGGAGACTCTATAAGCTCTGGATCTCATGGGCATTTCGTCAGACAGTGTAATTTTGTGCTGTTCCACAGATGTTTTTCCCAGGACTTGAGAGGTGGTACAAGGCCAATTATCCATCAGCTTTTTCTATTCTTCCTGATTGTCGGAGTCCCATCTGGGAACAACTTGTGTGTAAGTAAGGAATGGATGAAGTTGGAGGTAAGCGGTCATGCCTAGGTTTTCTCCCATCAGATGTGAAGACAGGATTAAGATGGGCAGTTAGAAATGGATAATAAATATATCCTTTGCCCATTTTCAGACCATATCTCCAGTGTCCCACGTCCACTATGGCTTCAGCAGCTCTCAGGAAGTCCAGACCAGCTATAAGGGGAAAGGCCAGGTGAGCATCCTTCATAACATAGGTGTCCAACCTGCATATCTTGTCATGCCACTCATAACAGACTGTCTTCCTGTTGATCGCCTGGTGCATTTTTCCATCAGCCATTATGAACCGTTGAAGAGGGCCTGTTTTCCCTCCTAACTGTCTCCACAGGCTTTCCTGAATAAGGGTGTATGTGCTCCCTGTATCCAGCACCGCCTTCACCTCTTGTCCTTTTAAAGTTATTGGCACCACTAGAAGGGATGTCACTGGGTGGAGTTGAGCAATGGATACTCCTGCTAGATTTTTAGAGGTATGGCGTTCAGGTGGTCTTTTATTTGTTGTTTCTTTGCTGTTCAATTTTCCCACTTTCTGCCAGTAATCTTTTGCTCCCATCCAGTCCTTCTCCACCATAGATCCCACCTTCACCAGCTGTTCCACTGATTTCACCCTCCCTCTCAGACAGCCCGCAACCCTTGGGTTGATGTTATTAAGAATACGGCTCACCATCTCCTCTTCTGTGATGGCCGGCTTCCATTTGAGGCAGAGGGCTCGGTAATCATAGGCGAAATCTCTCAAACGCTGATTGGGTTGCTGCAACAGTGACCTCAACTTGTCTTCCACTTCAGTGAGGTAATCCTCTGGAAGAAAAGCAGACATGAAAGCATCTTTGAAGGATTGCCAATCTGTTACCTTGTTCTTTTCTGCCTTCCACCAGCTTAAAGCGGGTCCTTTGAGCGCGGTACTCAGGGTGCCAACGAGCTCCACACTAGACAGGGGTCTAATGGCCAGATAATTTTCGACCTGTTCGACGAAATGGAGTACGTCGGATGTCTCGCTAGACTCACCGAAAGAAGGAAATTCCAGACGGATAGGGGGTTTCCCACAGAAAGATGACATATTGGGCATACATGAAGGGTGAGCCAGGTTAGATATTCGTGCTCCAGCAGTGACATCATAGGTAGCGTTGTCTCTGTTTACAGGGGGGACTTTAAGTCGTGTTGCTGGTACAGGAGTTTTCAAGTTAGTGACTGTAGATAGGGAAGAGGCAGGGTAAAAAGTCTGTATTTGAGATCGAGATGGGGTACTGGTGAATCTTAATTTTTTCATTTGATTTTCCCATCTAGCATCTCTTGTCGTGGAATATCGCGATGAATCTCTCTAAGTTGTAAGAAAACTCTCGGAGTCTTGAGTTCCAGATGCCAAAGTTGTAGTTTATTGAACACCAACAAACATGAGACCGGCCAGCTGTCTGTTCTGACTGTCTTAGTCCAAAACCTCCTCTTCTATACAGTTTGTTATCTGGCATTACCTCATTTCTGTGCCCCTTTGTTATTTTTGTAACCAATGGATACTATTTGCCACCATTATCTCACAGAGCCTTTTGATATCTTTTTACTGGTAGAAACTTGGCTTTAGTCTATCTTCAAGGTCCTTAGTCTCATTATTTTGTTACAGCTGGGTGCTCTTTGTGGCCTCTGTAGCATCAACACTTTTAGTAACCTCATATGCTCTCTCCTGGGTCACACAAAGGCCAGGAAACTCATATAAGTATTTTTATATATAAGAAACATACTAGAATATTGAAAAATATACTATATATTCCCACCTCTGAGACTTAAAAAAGTCTCACACTCTATTTCCCTCAAACCAGAGTGCAGTCACACAAGCTAGCCTGTCCCAAATATGTTAGTAACAGCATCATCAACACTAATACCTCCTTGAGCTTCCATTCTTTCTCCATGTGCCACAACTCTTCCTCAAACAACTGCGCTTGTTGGCCTGTTTCATTTCCTTCAGTTGCTTCTGAATCTGTTTCAGCAGGACGATCACTTTCTTCTTGTCTTTCTCCTTCTTCACCTTCTTGGTCCTGTTCTTCTGTGACATGTACTTCCGTCTCACTTTCTATGCTTTCCTGCTCTACTGCGGCACTTCAATCCCTTTTTCTGCCGCAGCGTGCTCTTCCCCTACTTTCGCTTGTCCTTCTACTTCCTCTTCTCTTTCCTCAGATTCTGTAGCCGGTTTCTGCTGATCTTCTTCTTCCTCGGGTTCTTAGTTTTGTGCTTGCTGCTCTTCTTTGTCTGAATCTTGCCTCAGTATTCATCGTTGGGAAGTCCATATTCATAGTTTCTTCAATACAGTCCGTCAAGTGCTCTGTACTTTCTTAATTCACATTCTGGAGTATTATGTTTTAGGTCAGCTTCATTGGAAAGGCCATCCAAGATCCCCAAGGCTGATTGTAGGGAACCCACTCTGCAGTATGCTTTCTTAGAATTGTTCATCTGGTGATCCTGGTCCTTCTTGGGACGTTTCTCTGGTAGGCCCCATCATTGGGGGCAACACTTGTCCCAAGTATGTCAGTAATAACATCCATATTAATATGTCTTTCTTATTCATTGGTATTGTAGGCCGCAATTGTTTTACACCTTCTCTCCTTCAGCTGGTCATCCTGTCCTAACTTGCTTCAATGATGGCAACAGCATGACTATTTCATTTTATATGCATAAAGAACACTGTAATCACCTCATATGGTTACATGTTTTATATTAACTAACAATCATTACTTTCTGCATTCATTTGATTAATACATTAAATGATTTCCCTTATTAGAGTCATTTGCTACACACACATTTGTTGCATCTCATTTCTAGCACTAAATAACACATGGGTCCTCTGCCTCCTCCAGGCAGGAGCCGGGCATAGCCTGACTTTGTTCCAATTAAAAACATTAGATCATCCCTTTAGTATCTATACACAACATTTTTCATGGTCATTCACAGAAAGGGTAATTCACAAAAGGCTATAATTCTCCACAGAGGAGGTAAACTACCACAGGTGTTCCTTATCTTAAAACTCCCTACTCATTCACTTATCACATACATTTCATTTCCTCCTGTTTCCCAAGGACTCTCAATGTCTGTATCACATTAATTAATTTACCCTGCAAGCTAAGCTGTTTTTCATAGTTTCAGACTATATCAGAGTAATTCAGAATATTAAATCAATAAAAGAATGATCAAATATATAACATATTATTGGAGGAATCAATTTCCTCCCAGTTTGGTCTTTCTGTTGCATTGGGCCATTTACATTGATCAGTACTTCATCTGTTTTTTTACATAATTATTTAATCAGTGGTAACACACAATATAATATTATTCCCTCTCAAGAATTGTTGTTTCAATTATTATACCAATTGTAGCCAACCCTGCACCCTATTTCTTAATTAATTCCATTTATATTGTTACAAACAAACAAGACAAGCAATCTTAATCTTTAGTCACCACCATGTATCTTTTCCATTCTTCATTACTTTTACAATGTACATGAGTTCAATTAAAGCATAAGTAAAAGTAATAAATCATCTTCCAGTCTAAATTCATTATCATACAAACATTCCCATGTTTGTTTAATACTTCTATATAAAGTCAAGCACTCCTTTGTCTGCAACGGTTCTCAAAACTTTACCCCAAAAACCAATCTATAAATAATCCTCTACACAGGGTATGATCCCTGACAACACAGTGACAGAATGCTTGGTATTTAACACTGTGATAAGTTATTTTAGTAAAGCGGTTATTAAAATGCAGCATTTATCCACCCCTTAAAACCCTTTCAAACCTTCTTGGCGGTGACGCCATTGTCAAGTCTTAACCGTCATTGGGTCGTCACCTCTTGCCCCTGGTCTTGATACTGCTCAGTCCTCAATCCGTAATAATTTGGTATCAGTAAACAGATATTTTCTTTTTCAGGGAGTATCACCAGAGAACCGACACAGCCAATGGAACATCTACAAATGCTTAAATATGGAGACAATTCAAAACATGGTTAAATTCAAAAAGCATTATTAAAAATTCATCAATCTATTAAAATTGTCCAAAGTAAAAGTAAAATATGCTAAAATTGAACTCATTTAAAGATCATTCATTTCCATTCAGGTTTTATTTCTGCTACTTTAGCAAATGTTACACAAAACTATGTGGGGACTAACATCAGAACAAAGCCTCTCAAGCTTCTAGGAAGCTTAATTAAAAACATCACCTCAATTCAATAATAGTCTCTAGATAGTTTTTGAACCTACATTTATTCTTTCAGATGAATTTTCAACTTAATCTGTTTTCTTTAGTATAAACCCTTAACTTTAGATTGCCCTCTTAATATATAAAATCTTTAATTATTGATGAGGAGAGCTGTTTTAACTCCTTCATATCACTCTATCTAACATTAGTGTCAAGGCACATCATTTTACATATAAAAATAAAATCAAACCAAAATAAAATGAAATAAAACACTTATGAATATTTCTTCAAATTCGGCTCTTATTCGGGTCTGTTTCAAGCAGACACTTATCAATTTTAGACTGAGAGTGAGGAGTGGGGCATTACACTGTTTCACAATAATACATTTAATTTATTCTTCAACAGTAAAAATAGTGATATTTATAATAACTGATTATATTAACTGCTTTCAAACTTTCTCATCTCACACCATATAAAAACAAAAACTACTCTCATCAAAAACTACTCTCATCTTACTTTCTTCTGTCCATTCAAACAACATACAAATAACCTTTCTAATCTTTAATAAAACAGAACACAATGTCTTTTTCGACATTCTCTATATAATCAATACAACTTATGTTTAGCCTTCTGTTCATGCAGAGCTTTACATTTACAACACCTATCTTATTATTAATATATTATAATCCCTTTTTATTATTAAGTAATAATTTATTATTACTACTTTCTCCATTTCTTACACTTTCTCTGGTGAAGGAACTTCCATTCTATCTAATAAAATAATATAAATCAAGTTTTTAAACTAACAGAAAAGTAAAAGATTAAACATAATAAAGTCTTAAAGACAAACATATCTAAAAACATATCTCTTTTCTTGTGTTTTGAAATAATTGCTCAGTAAGATACACTACTTACTTTTAATTTCTCATGACTCATTACATTATTTATTTATTATTTTTTTATCCAAATGTTTAACAGTCTTTTAACAGTTATCACTATTATACCTCTAAATTACACTTTCATGTATTAACTATGGCAAACTAAAATAGTAGTAATAGAAATAGACACTCAATCAGCACTTTATAGCACACACTAACCTCCTTTTTTTTTTTTCTTCTTCTTTATTATGAGGGTACTCTCTGGAAAATTTGGGGGAGTAACCAATCCAATAGGTAACTCTATAACTTTGCCATATGTTTGTAATATTTACTCTTCAAATCAATAAATCAGTGGTTAGCTGCTGGATTTAAATTTAGACCCTCAGAACAATTTAGACACGAGCATTGAACCCATTGATGGCATTCTGGAAAATCATAAAGTGATCGTATAAGACTGAAATCAACTTTTCCAGAGAAATTTTAATCCACATTATAAATGGCAAATCAATAATGATTACCAGCAGTAATGAGCGCAGGAAGATCAATCAGAACAATCACATCATTTTCAGTCTTCTTTGTGTCCGGATTTCCTCCTGCAGCATTAGTAACTTCTATAAAATCATCTTTCTCAGCCGTCTGCAATGGTGAGAAACTAGTTCCAGAATGAGTTAGTGAAACAACATACACATAATGATGACAAAAGAAACACAGAATAGACACATGAATATGAACTTATTAACGTTCATATATGAGGAAGTTATGATGTTCAGTTTAATCTTAACCTTTCTCCATGGGCTTCACCTGCCCCAAAGACTAATTTTGAAATTATCCAAATCATTCTTAAATTTATTTTCCTTTAATTTTAGTCTCAAATGCAGCTTCTCAGTGTATCCACGATCAACCAAGACCTATTCTGTGTATACCAAACAAAAAATAAATAAAATAAAAATAAAATAGCTATCTATCTGCTTTCTATCTTTTTCTAAAGTCGGGGCCCCTTTCTGTCTGTCTGAAGACATCAAGAGAGGCCTGTTTCCCCTCAAAGTCATCCTCAATGCCTTCATCAGACAGTTCCTAACAAAAATAAAAAATCTCTGCCTATCTTTTGTTGGTTGATCAAGTTTACACCGATAACGCTGCACTCACATTTAAATTGTTCTCCAGACATTTTTAAAATCATAGAAAATTCAAAAACAACTTTCTTGTGTTTAATTTAATAATGTTAAAATATTATTCTCTCATAAACTGGACCAGACAGAACATAAAATGGACACATGAATGTGAAGTTTTCACATTTAAGGTTTAACTGCATAAGATACAAAATATAATTTTCTTATTTTATCATATCTTTGGTCCTCTTTTGCCATTTGCTTTAATATAACAACACTTATCTTAAATACAACCTTGGTTTAAAATACAATTACTTATTTGACTTTAGTTTAGCGCAATACACTCGACTCAAAGCTTTATTGTTTGTCCAGATAATGTGATTTCCCAAATGCAATTCAATCACTTTAAAGTTATCACTTTTTTATAATCTAAATATTCTTACTCATCACTTTGATATAAAAGGAGTTATGATCTGACACATGTCCATTCAACAGCTCTCAGTTTAGTTAATCTTATATCAGGCTTCATTCATGGCATGAAAAGAACAGCCCAATAATAAACATTGTCCAGTCCGCTAAGAGTTAACTTTTTGATTTCATGCACATTTTTGTTTTAAAGCTATTTGTTTGTTTATACTGTATTATATTTATCCTTATACATACATACATACATATACATATACATACACACATTTACACAGACATACAAATATAATTTTTATCATTGGTTTTAATTCTACAATCATAATATTTATTAAGTGCCCTCTTTGTTTTTAATCATCAGATCTCTTCTGCCTCTTATATTGATGAAAATAGTCTAAATAGATTTTCTTTTATGTAAATTTCATACATACTCCTCATTAGTTACGCAGCAAATGATCAACCTCTCTATCTGGATTGATATTTATAGGGCTCATATAACATACACTTCCATACGCAATCACACTTCAGTCATACTTCCCATACTTTAAAACACAGATTCTCTCACAGACACAGAACCTTTCACACTTTTTACAAACACAAGGCCTTTATAAACACAGAGCTCTCAAAAAATATTATACTAAAACAAACCTATTACTTCTGCCCCTCCTTTTGCTCTCCTCTTTTTATCCCTCTCCTTTATTTCCATAAAAAACACTCATTATTTACAGTGGTTGATTGCTATATCTGTTACTTCTTTTTATATTAAAACTCATGTACTTCCACCCACAGAGGTCACATCCATTTTGGGTCTCTGTTCAAGACAATTTCTACATTGGTGCTAATTCTCCTTTACTCTCCCTATTAAAAATCACCTTAACATTTTTGACTGTATTTAATTTGTTCATAACTCCAGAAATGATCACTAATTCCCTGTGTTTCTATTATTAATCTTTTTAATTCGATTTCTTTTCTCCTCTCAGTTAGTCTCCTCTCAAACTCAGTAACATCTTATTTCCACATTATTATTTCTGCTTCAGGAGGAAAACTGAGACAAGGAAAAAAAGTATTGTTCTGTTTCTCTGTGCATGCTCAAAGCCCTCCCTTTACAGCTCCCTATTCTCACTCTAGCAGCCCCTCCCTTCTCTCTTTCCCAGCACTCAGTCTCCAGCGTACTGTAAGAGAGAGAGAATGAAAAAATCAACAACTGTGCTCATTTATCCGAGTCTTATCAACTATACTTCTGGATAACATCCAACTAAATAAACTAAATATTTATTACTACTAATACTTATTTATATATTTATTATACTTATTTTTATTTCTTATCTCTTCCCCTTATATTTATTTATTATCTTTTATTTCTTTCTTTTTACTCTTTTTGTTATCCTCTTTATTTTCTTAACTTATATTTTCTCTTATTCTTTTATTTTATTATTTGCTTATGTTCCTTCTTTTATTGCTTATATGGTTTCACTTTATTTCTTCTCAAAACCAACTATTTGTTTATTCATGCTTTATGTTTGTTAATATAATCTTATTTTGTGATTTACAAAACTTTTCTGAAAACATGGTTATACCTCACATACTACTTATACATACATCTTGGGTACAAAGTCTAAACTGGATAACATGATTATACATTACTTATTTCTTATACATACAGCATGGTCACAAGTGTTTAAACTAATGCATTCATTTTTCTAATTATTTGCTTTATCATGCATTATAGGCTACTTTCATTTTTGATTACATATTTATTTCAACATGAGCAATACATTGCTTTCACATAAGTAATGCATCATTATCTATGTCTATATTAGCAATACACACTTAAGTTTTGCATTCTGCTTTATATCATGCATATCTATGTTTCCCTATCCAAGTCTGCCCTCTTAAAACAACATTTCCCAATAATGTGCCACTTCAGATTTCAAGTAAGGAATATTCGCCTCCTTGACTGACACTTTCAAATGTCCCTTGTATATATCTATCTCATCTCTATGGCCTGTTTTACAGAGTGTAGTTATGTGATCCACAAATAATTTAGGATCTATGTTCCTAACCGCAACATCCAACCAGTTAACAAATGGCCACTCCTGTTCTATTTCTCCTAAATTCACCACTTCAGTTAAGGTTCTCATTAACTCCTTCTTTTTTGCAGTTAATTTTCTCTTCTGCCCTGCGTAATCTATGTACTCTGATTCTTTCCAAAAATGATCGCTGATTCCCTTTAACTCTATCAGCGCTCTTTCCAATTCTCTCTCCCACTCTTCAGATCTGCATTGATCTCCAACTTTACAAAACTCGCTTGTCTCTGCATTTTTCTCTAGTCTTGTTCACTGTAATGGAAAACTTTTTGCCTTTTCTTTATCTTTTTCCCAATTATTCTATTTTTCTCTTCTGAATCTCCCCTTCCCCTCACTCACAGAGCTGTCCGTTCAGCTGACCAGTGAGTGAGAGCAAGGCAGGGAGATATCAGAGAAGCCGGTGCCATTTTGCGTCTTTATACTTTTTCAACAATTGTTTTATTCAATTCACTGTTTCAATTAGTTTTCCACTTTTGCTCTCATTTAGCATCTCCTCAGTGTACCTGATTCTCTGTATTATTCTGCCTCTGCACACAATACATCATCAACACTGTAATCATGCATTTGAATAAACACAAAAACAGCGCATTTAGTACCGTAAGCACACATGCACCAACAACATAGTTAGTCATGTACATTATTCATTATCTCAAACATGCACATAGTTCAACATTCCCCCGTTTTCTACACAGTCCGGGTTCCGTCAAACACTTAAATAAATAACTAAATCTAACACCTGGAGGAATTTCACTTCTCCACCCGTGTTAGGATTTTCACCTGTACAGGATTTTCAGCCACTCTTCTGGCAAAACCTTGAATAAATGCACCTAACCGGGAATTTTCACGCACGTCGCTTCTCGACTCACCCCCAGGCTTTTTCTACCTTCTTCAAATAAACTTTCTTAAACTCTCTTTAAACAATCCCACCCCCCTATTTTTGAAATCTGGAACTCGCCTCTATTTTAGCCAATTAGTTCAAATTATTCTATGTCCGGACTGGCAAAAGTCTTAGGGAAGCCACTTACCGGGACTCGCTACCACAGATCACACAAAAACACCTTAAGCAAAGATGCTTACCTCAGTTTCTGGCG
Organism: Xyrauchen texanus; assembly: GCF_025860055.1. NCBI lineage: Eukaryota > Metazoa > Chordata > Actinopteri > Cypriniformes > Catostomidae > Xyrauchen > Xyrauchen texanus. The sequence continues at coordinate 609,946 of NC_068317.1, read as the reverse complement.
CGGTGTTTCTGTGCGATTCGTGCAAGCCGTCCCACCAGCGACCTCTGCCCCCTTGACCTCAATGCCAGCCCCACGTTGGGCGCCAAAGATATGTCGTGGAATATCACGATGAATCTCTCTAAGTTGTAAGAAAACTCTCGGAGTCTTGAGTTCCAGATGCCAAAGTTGTAGTTTATTGAACACCAACAAACATGAGACCGGCCAGCTGTCCGTTCTGACTGTCTTAGTCCAAAACCTCCTCTTCTATACAGTTTGTTATCTGGCATTACCTCATTTCTGTGCCTCTTTGTTATTTTTGTAACCAATGGATACTATTTGCCACCATTATCTCACAGAGCCTTTTGATATCTTTTTACTGGTAGAAACTTGGCTTTAGTCTATCTTCAAGGTCCTTAGTCTCATTATTTTGTTACAGCTGGGTGCTCTTTGTGGCCTCTGCAGCATCAACACTTTTAGTAACCTCATATGCTCTCTCCTGGGTCACACAAAGGCCAGGAAACTCATATAAGTATTTTTATATATAAGAAACATACTAGAATATTGAAAAATATACTATACTCTCCGCAGGAAACAATCAACCACCGCTCTCTCCAACTTCTCTACAGACCTCTGGAAATGATCTTCTAAGTCTGCTAAGCCAGCGTCCACTGCCTCCCGGAAACTAGTTTCCCTATTAAGGGAACTATCTACAGACTGGTTTAATTCCTGTTCATTATGTTGTATTTTTGCATTAAGAGCCAATAAATCCACCTTAAGTTTATCAATCTCCATCTGCATTGTCTGTACAACATTTATATTCACTACTTCTCTTTCATCATCATCATCAGCATCTTCATCAGAATTATATAAAGAACTTAGTATAGATGCTATTTCATCTGTCGGGTTACGTCTGGTAACAAACGGGCCCGCAGTGAAATCAGCATCCTCAGTTTCATCAGAGCTACACCTTAACTCATGCACATCAGTCTCAGTATGTACCTTAATTACTGCTCCATTTACCTGTGTCTCTTCCTCCATATTTATGGACACACAAAAAAAAACCACTATAACCAAAAAGAAACAGCACGTAGTCCCCGTACGGGCCACCACTATGTAAAATTCCCCAAAATCTTTAAGTGGAGTTTACACTATTTTGGGAACACCAGTACCGTTTCTATTGCAAGGTAATGGAGTAGAGTAAAAAAATATTACTCAACACTGATGAAACAACCAATAACCTCAAGTGTATTTACAAACCAATAATATTTACAACAATAACAAACAAGGTGTATATACATGTAAAAGTGAAATCCAGAGTGCCCAGAGTTATTTACAGTGTTCAGATCAGCCTCACCGGGTTTTTTGATAGTCCGTGAGCACGATCAAGTGATGAAGTAATGATGACTGGCCAATGTCCTCTGATAAAAGTAATCCAGGCTGCGAGCCAAACGAATATACTCCACGAGAGGAACGGCGTCTCAGCGCTTCCAGGTCAGTCACCAGTGTAATCCAATGTATGAATGAAGTTTTGTGTAAGCGTACTCGCAAATGAGCATCTGAAAACCGGCATAGCGGTTCCTTAAATAGAAAGTGAAAGATACTTCCTGTTTATGTGGCAGGAAAACACGTAACACAAAACAACGCGAAGATCTCGTGTGAACAGAGATGGGGATAAACACACAACAGCTGAGGGAATAACAGATAACAGGAGAAAGCAATATAACTAATAGGCAATAATGACAACAATAATTAGTTTAATGCCATAATCCTTATATATAAAACATCCCCTTATGTGGCCACGCTACAACAGATACCTCAGGAAAAGGGCTCTGTGCAGGGAAAGTTTCTCACAGTTACAGTCTGGGATAACTTCTGTGGATTGACACTGACCTGGGAAGCAACTCCACAGAATTTCCTTTGTGTGAATTTCCCTCCAATCTGATGCTCCAAGGAGAGAGATTTGCTTTAAGGACAATCATTGCTTTCAAAAGAGGCTTAACCCAGGATGCTCTTGGACATTACGTGGCCTACTGCAGGAGGTCTCCATGTGTCAGGGAGATGTATGACGACCTGAGAAGTGGAGTGACAGGAGCATCAGAAAAACACAAAATATGGCCATATGCTTTATTATACACAAAAGACTGATTGCATTGTTTAAATGTAATTTCACAAATACAAGTATTTTTGTTATATGCCACACACCCTTGTTTTCCTACTCCTGTTTGGAGAAGTAATATCTGCTTTTCTGGAAGTCTTATTCTGTGTGGTACATTATTTGTGTTAATGGATGTTCGATACTACACAGTAATTACATTTCAAAAGTAAAATCATTTTGGCTTCTTAATTCATTGAGTCATGAGTTTTCACATATACACAAATATATAATATATATTAGTACTAGTCAAAAGTTTGAAAACATTAAGATTTTTTAATGTTTCTGAAAGAAGTCTCTTCTGCTCACCAAGGCTGAATTTGTTTTTATCAGAAATTCAGTAAAACAGTAAGTCCATCCATCCATCTTCAACCGCTTATCCGAAGTCGGGTCGCGGGGGCAGCTGCTCCAGCAGGGGGCCCCAAACTTCCCTATCCCGAGCCACATTAACCAGCTCTGACTGGGGGACCCCGAGGCGTTCCCAGGCCAGTTTGGAGATGTAATCTCTCCACCTAATCCTGGGTCTTCCCCGAGGCCTCCTCCCAGCTGGACGTGCCTGAAACACCTCCCTAGGGAGGCGGCCAGGGGGCATCCTTACTAGATGCCCAAACCACCTCAACTGACTCCTTTCGACGCAAAGGAGCAGCGGCTCTACTCCGAGCTCCTCACGGATGACTGAGCTCCTCACCCTATCTCTAAGGGAGAAGCCCGCCACCCTTCTGAGGAAGCCCATTCCGGCCGCTTGTACTCACGACCTAGTTCTTTCGGTCATGACCCAGCCTTCATGACCATAGGTGAGGGTAGGAACAAAAATTGACCGGTTGATCGAGAGCTTTGCCTTTCGGCTCAGCTCTCTTTTCGTGACAACAGTGCGATAGAGCGTGTGCAATACCGCCCCCGCTGCCCCGATTCTCCGGCCAACCTCCCGCTCCATTGTCCCCTCACTCGTGAACAAGACCCCGAGGTACTTGAACTCCTTCACTTGGGGCAATACCTCCTTCCCTACCTGGAGTACGCACTCCATCGGTTTCCTGCTGAGAACCATGGCCTCAGATTTAGAGGTGCTAATCCTCATCCCAGCTGCTTCACACTCGACTGCCAAGCGGTCCAGTGAGAGCTGAAGGTCACGGACCGATGATGACATGAAGACAACATCATCTGCAAAAAGCAGCGATGAGATCCCCAGCCCACCGAACAGCACACCTTCCCCACCCCGACTACGCCTCGATATCCTGTCCATGAATATCACAAACAGGATTGGTGACAAAGCGCAGCCTTGGCGGAGACCAACCCCCACATGGAATGAACTCGACTTTGTGCCGAGGACACGGACACAGCTCTCGCTTTGGACGTACAGGGATTGGATCACCCTAAGAAGGGACCCCCCCACCCCGTACTCCCGCAGCACCTCCTACAGTCTCTCCCGGGGGACCCGGTCATACGCCTTCTCCAGATCCACAAAACACATGTAGACCGGATGGGCATACTCCCAGGCCCCCTCCAGGATCCTTGCGAGAGTAAAGATCTGGTACGTCGTTCCACGGCCAGGACGAAAACCGCATTGTTCCTCTTCAATCCGAGGTTCGACAATCGGCCGAACTCTCCTCTCCAGCACCTTGGAGTAAACTTTACCAGGGAGGCTGAGAAGTGTGATACCCTGTAGTTGGCACACACTCTCTGATTCCCCTTTTTGAAGAGGGGAACCACCACCCCGTCCTGCCACTCCTTAGGCACTGTCCCAGATTTCCACGCAATGTTGAAGAGGCGTGTCATCCATGACACCCCCTCCACATCCAAGGCTTTCAGCATTTCTGGTCGGATCTCATCAATCCCTGGGGCTTTGCCACTGTGGAGTTGTTTGACTACCTCAGTGACCTCCCCCAGGGAAATAGAATCTGATCCCCCATCAGCCTCCACCTCTGCCTCTAGCATAGAGGGCGTGTTGGGATTTAGGAGTGTTCCTTCCACCGCCCAATAACCTCCTCGGTTGAGGTCAACAGCGTCCCATCTTTGCTGTATACAGCTTGGATGGTTCCCCCGTTTCCCCCTCCTAAGGTGGCGGACGGTTCTCCAGAAGCACTTTGGTGCAGACCGAAAGTCCTTCTCCATGGCTTCTCCGAACTTTTCCCACACCCACTGCTTTGCCTCCCTCACGGCCGAGGCCGCAGCCCTTCGGGCCTATCGGTACCTTGCAACTGCCTCCGGAGACCTCCGGGACAACAAATCCTGGAAGGCCTCTTTCTTCAGTCGGACGGCTTCCCTGACCACCAGTGTCCACCACGGTGTTCGAGGGTTACCACCCCTTGAGGCACCTAAAACCTTTAGGCCGCAGCTCTCCACCGCGGCTTCGGCAATGGAAGCTTTGAACATTGCCCACTCCGGTTCGATGTCCCCAAACTCTGCAGGGATGCCTGAAAAGCTCCGCCGGAGGTGTGAGTTGAAGATCTCACGGACAGGGACCTCCTCCAAACGTTCCCAGTTCACCCGCACTACTCGCTTGGGCTTCCCAGGTCTGTCCAGAGTCTTTTCCCACCCCTGACCCAACTCACCACAAGATGGTGATCGGTTGACAGCTCTGCCCCTCTCTTCACCCGAGTGTCCAAAACATTTGGCCTCAGATCCGACGACACGATTACAAAATCGATCATCGACCTTCGGCCTAGGGTGCTCTGGTACCACGTACACTTATGAGCATCCTTATGTTCGAACATGGTGTTTGTTATAGATAATCCATGACTAGCACAAAAATCTAATAACAAACATCCACTTGAGTTCAGATTGGGGAGGCCGTTCCTCCCAATCACGCCTTTCCAGGTGTCCCTGTCATTTCCCACGTGTGCGTTGAAGTCACCCAGCATCACTATGGAGTCCCCTACTGGGGCCCTATTCAGGACTCCATTCAGGGTCTCCAAGAAGGCCGAATACTCTGAACTGCTGTTCAGTGCATATGCACAGACAACAGTCAGAGTTTCCCCCCCAACAACCCGTAGGCGTAGGGAGGCGACCCTCTCGTCCACCGGGGTA